>NC_067398.1:696623311-696937061 GCF_016432865.1 Antechinus flavipes
CCTTCCCTGCAGTTTTTGCATTGGGGAGGGGCGGTTTATCCCTGGCACACAGTAGGTGATTAATGTATGTCTGGCAACTGGATGCGCCATTCTTTTTGTTTGTTTGTTTGGAATCACTTTAATTTCTGAAAATATCCATCCCTCTCCTCCTCTCCAGAGATCCATTCCTTGCCACAAGAATTATGGGTTTTTTAAAAATCGTTCATCGAAGGTCGCCGTCACATCGGCAGGGTCTGGTGACCCGTGTAAAGTTCCGCAGTCTCCCACGGACTCTGGAAGAGAGGGGCGGAGGACCCACTGTCTCCAGAGCTGAGGGACGGCGGTCCGCTTTGGTCCCTCATGGAGCCGAGGGCCTCTGGGCCCGAGGGGTCCCCGTGGGAGGGTCCCTTCCACCCCCAGCCCCGGAGCCGCTCCTGGGCAGCTCCTCTGCTTCCTGAGAAGTCCCTTTCTGGGTATTGCCCTCCGCTATCAGAGCCTATCTGTGGGCTGGGGCCTGCCTCCCAAGCCTGACTTGACGAGGCTCCCGTATCAGAGAACCTCATCGTTTCCTCCTTGTTGTCTGTGTGGTGAGCAGGGGGAGGGGGAGATTTCTGATCTCAGATTTGGGGGAAGGAGGGGGCTCCTTTAACTTCAAAAAAGTCACTCATTTCAGTGCTTCTCTTGGTTGAGAAGATAAGATGGGGCAGGGAGAAAGCCCCAAATTTGGAGCTGCAGCCGTTGTATCTGTAGCTTATTACATATGTGAACTTGGGCAACTCACTCTCCTCCGTTTCCTCGTTTGTAAAAACGATTACTTCTGTTTCAGTGGGATCAAGCGCTTACTAACAGCCGTACCGTGTCCCGTGTGCTCCCGGCTTTTGTCAGACATTTAAGAAACAGCCTCTCTCTCCGAGGAGTGGGTCAGTTAATATGCATTTATTAGGCACCGTGTCTGAGTCACACGGCAGTCATGGAGCTAAAAGTCATCGCAAACACCGAAGCACCAAGAATGTTGTTTTCCATTCCCACAGCCACCAGCTGGGCCTGGCACTTAATTATAAAATCAAAGATGGCGCACTCTACTCTTCTGGGGAAAACCAGCGTGGATCCAACTGAACATACGCAGTCATTGTGGGCAAAGGGGAAAGTGGAATGGCTGCTTAGCTGGGCTCTGAGGGGAAGGAGCAAAGACAGGAGGCGAGGGTCGAGAGGGACAGCCTTCCTGGCCCTCATGTGCCAGTGGCGGGGATGAGTTTTATTGTGGAATCATTTTTCAGTCGTGTCTGACTCTCTGTGACCCATTTGGGGTTTTCTCGGCAGAGTTCCTGGAGTATTTTGCCATTTCCTTCTCCAGCTCATTTTACAGATGGGGAAACTGAGGCAAATGGGGTCAGGGACTTCTTCATGACCTGTTGGGGTTTTCTTAGCAGAGATACTGGAGTGGTTGTCCACTTCCCCAATTCATTCTATAGATGAGAAAACTGAGGCAGACACAGTTAAGTGATGTGCCCAGGATCACACAACTATTAAGTGTCCGAGGCTGGATTTGAACTCAGG
The DNA here is from genome assembly GCF_016432865.1 of Antechinus flavipes. NCBI lineage: Eukaryota > Metazoa > Chordata > Mammalia > Dasyuromorphia > Dasyuridae > Antechinus > Antechinus flavipes. Next base: position 696,624,848 of record NC_067398.1, read on the forward strand.
AAGATGAGTCTCCCTCTGGTGCGCCACCTTAACTAGGCTGGGGCATTGGTATTTAGAAGTGGGGAAGAGAGGGAGAGTCCTGTGTAACCAGTCCGGAAAGAAAGAGCAAACCCCCTCCCCAAAAATATAAGGAAGGAAAGGAGACTTATTCAGACATAAATTCTCTATATTAAAATATACACATGTATAATTGCACACATATATACACATATTGGACGGTATATTATACAGATACTTATATCTGTGTGTGTGTGTGTATATGTGTATATGCTACCCAAAAATTATATAGATAATCTATATAATTATATAACAATATAGATAACAGATATATATATGTGCTACCCATAAATTATATAGATAATATGTAATTGTATAACAATATAGATAATATATAAATAATTATATAGATCTATATGTGTGTGTTACCCATAAATTATATAAATAATATTATAATTATGTAACAATATAGATAATTATATAGATAAATATAAATTATATAGCTACTATATATAATTATATAACAATATAGATAGCAGAGCTCTATATATATATATATGTGTGTGTGTGCTACCCATAAATTATATAGCTAATATATATAATTATATAACAATATAGATAATATGTAGATAATTGTAGAGAGATATATGCTACCCACAAATTATATAGATAATATTATACTTATGTAACAATATAGATAATTATATAGATCTCTCTCTATGTGCACCCCATAAATGATATAGCTAAAGCCTCATTTACTGAACTGGAGACTCTGAGCACTGCAGACGCACAGTCCCTGCCTACAAGGGGCTCGCGGTCTGTTGCGGAGAGCCAAGCTAGGGCCAGCGGTGGGAGGTAGCCCCCCAGAGCACTGGAAGCTGAGGAGCTTGGTGGGAGTCACTGGCCCCTGAGAGAAGGCGGAGTTTGAACGAAGTCTTCCAGGAAAAATAAAGGGACAGATGGGATGGTTTTCTCTCTTCTCCACTCATTAAAGGAGAAATCAAAGGGCAGCTGGGCAGCAGAGTGGACAGGACAGCAGCTCTGGAGTCAAGAGTCCAAAATTGGCCTCGGGTATTTGCTGTGTGACCCTGAACCCTGATTGCCTCAAAAAAAGAAGAAGAAGAAAAAAGGAACCAAGATTGCTGTGCTGCCGAGGATAGGATTTATCCAGCAAGGAGGGACGATGTCAATAACTAGGAAGTTGGAGGAGAAATGGAAGGAGGGGGCAGTCATTCTAACCATGGGGGACAGTCGGTGTACAAAGTGTAGAGAGGAGAAATGGAATATTACAGGCCGGTGTAGCTGGATCTTCAAGTATATAAAGAGGAATAAACTTTTCAGAAGACGAGAGAGGGACAAACAGTGTCATAAAGGTGGAAATAATTGTATTTTATCCTAAAGGTAATAGGGAGCCTTGGAAATTCTTGAGCCAGGGAGTGACAGGTATCTTAGGAATGTGTATAATAATTGTGTGGAAGATGGACTAGTAGCCACAGACTCAGGGGTGTTGGATTGGAAGAAGCCTTCTAGTTCATCCCTTCGTTTTCTATGTGGTAATGAGCATCAGATCTTCTGCCTCCCAAACCAAGCAGCTTTTTCATCAGACCATGTTATAGCCTATAAATATTTGGGTTGGTTTTTTGGGGTTTTTTGTTTTTTGCTTTTTCCTGAGGCAATTGGGGTTAAGTGACTTGCCCAGGGTCACATAGCTAGGAAGTGTTAAGTGTCTGAGGCTGGATTTGAACTCAGGTCCTCCTGATTTCAGGGCTGGTGCTCCATCCACTGTGCCTCCTCGCTGCCCTAGCCTATAAATGAATTTACAGAAGACTCCCTTTATTAAGTGCCAGGCCCAGGTGGTGGCTGTGTGGATGGATAACACTCCTGGGTGCTTCAGTGTTTGCACCGAGTTTTATCTCCACGACTACCTTGGGAATTAGGCGCTATTACTTTTTTTTTTCCTTTTTTTACTAAAACTTTTTATTTTCAAAACATATGCATGGATAATTTTTCAACATAGGGGCTATTACTGATAGAGACTAGGACGTGGGATGAGAGAGCTAAGATGGAAAAAGAAAGAGACAAGATTTTGTAATTAGCCAAAGTGGCAAGTCCCAGCTGGCTGAGGGAGGGAGCATCCTGGAGAGAAGAGGATGATTTCTAAGAACTCTAACCTCTCCTTGGCTTCCTTGAGGTCTCCGCTAAAATTCCACCTTCTGCAGCAAGCTCTTCCCAAGTCCTCTCACTCTGGGTGCTTTTGCTCCCGTGACTATCTCCCATTTCCCCTGATTATATCTTGTTTGTATAGAGTTGTTGATATATATGCTCCCCCAGCAGGAACTGCCTTTTGCCGTTCACAGTACCTGGTACTCAGTAGGCACTTCCTAAATGCTTGTTGACTAATTTTAACATCCAATCATTTGCTCAATGAAGAGCCTCCCTATTACCTTTAAGATAAAATACACTTATTTCCACTTTCGTGACACTATTTGTCCCTCTCCCGTCTTCTTAAGTTTATTCCTTTTTATATACTTTAAGATCCAGCTACACTGGCTTGTAATATTCCATTTCTCATCTCCATACCTTTGCCCCTGTCCCCTGCCACATTCCTAAGGTACATGTCTGACAGGTCACTCCCTGGCTCAAGAATCTCCAAGGCTCCCTATTACCTTTAGGATAATAATCATAGAATAGCTTAGGGCATCTGGATTCAAATCCTAGTTTGCTGCCTTCTCTCAGCTTCAAGGGGGTTGGTATAGTCCCTACTAAGTCTAAACCTAAAATCATTCCTGACACTGCTTGAGGGACACAAAGAACTGGATTCCCATTTTACAGATGGAATCCTTGAGGCATGGAGAAAAGGGATTTGTCTAAGATTACATAGCCACTAAGCCAAGACATGCCCTTTTATTTCTTGATGCTGGATACTCTATTGGTGATACCTAGAAATGCTGACTTATTTTATATCCTGCAACTTTGCCAACACTCATATTTCTTTTTTTTTTAATTTAATTTTATTTAATAATAACTTTGTATTGACAGAATCCATGCCAGGATAATTTTTACACAGCATTATCCCTTGCAATCACTTATGTTTCGTTTTTTTTCCCCCTCCCTCCCTCCTCCCCCCCCCCAAGATGGCAAGCAGTCCTATATATGTTAAATATGTTGCAGTATATCCTAGATACAATACATATTTGCAGAACCGAGCAGTTTTCTTGTTGCACAGGGAGAATTGGATTCAGAAGGTAAAAATAACTCGGGAAGAAAATCAAAAATCAAATAGTTCACATTCATTTCCCAGTGTTCCTTCTTTGGGTGTAGCTGTTTCTGTCCATCATTTATCCAATGAAACTCAGTTAAGTCTCTTTGTCAGAGAAATCCACTTCCATCAGAATATATCCTCATACCATATCGTTGTCAAAGTGTATAATGATCTCCTGGTTCTGCTCATCTCACTTAGCATCAGTCCATGTAAGTCTCTCCAAGCCTCTCTGTATTCATCCTGCTGGTCATTCCTTACAGAGCAATAATATTCCATAACATTCATATACCACAATTTACCCAGCCATTCTCCAATTGATGGGCATCCATTCATTTTCCAGTTTCTAGCCACTATAAACAGGGCTGCTACAAACATTTTGGCACATACAGATCCCTTTCCCTTTTTTAGTATCTCTTTGGGGTATAAGCCCAATAGAAACACTGCTGGATCAAAGGGTATGCACAGTTTGATAACTTTTTGGGCATAATTCCAGATTGCTCTCTAGAATGGTTGTATTCATTCTCAACTCCACCAACAATGCATCAGTGTCCCCGTTTTCCCGCATCCCCTCCAACATTCATCCTTATTTTTTCCTGTCATCTTAGCCAATCTGACAGGCAACACTCCTATTTCAATTAGCTTTTTAATAGATTCTCTAGAGTTCTCCAGATAAACCATCATATCTACAAAAAGTTCTCTAGAGTTCTCCAGATAGACCATCATATCTACAAAAAGTTCTCTAGAGTTCTCCAGATAGACCATCATATCTACAAAAAGTTCTCTAGAGTTCTCAGATAAACAACCATCATATCTACAAAAAGTTCTCTAGAGTTCTCCAGATAGACCATCATATCTACAAAAAGTTCTCTAGAGTTCTCCAGATAAACCATCATATCTACAAAAAGTTCTCTAGAGTTCTCCAGATATATCATCATAGCTACAAAAAGTGATACTTTTGTTTCCTCACTGACCATTTTAATTCATACAATTTCCTTTTCTCCTCTTATTGCTATAGCTAGGATTCCTAATATTATATAGAATAATAGAAGTGATAATGGACACCCTTGCTTCACCCCTGATTTACTGGGAAGACTTCTAGTTTTTCCCCATTACTGCTTGTTCATGGTTTTAGATAGATCCTTAACGTTCTGGGGAGTAGTTAACACAATGAAGTGTCACCTTGAAATCAGGAAATCTTTTCAAATTCTTTTTCAGACACTTACGAGCTGTATGACTCTGGACAAGTCATTTCACCCCGTTTGCCTCAGCTTCCTCATCTGAAAATAACCTGGAGGGGGACATGGCAAATCACGATAGTGTCCTTGTCAAGAAAACCCTAAATGGGGTATAGAGAATTAGAAATAATGTCTCAACAACAACGGATCATTTCATGCTTTCGAATATGGTGTTGTCTTTTGTCAAAAGCTTTTTCTGCATCTATTGAGCTATCCATAGATTTCTGCTGGTTTTGTTATTGATTTGGTCAATTATGCTGAGGGTTTTTCTAATATCGAACCAGCCTTGGTAGAAATCCCACCTGGTCGCGGTATATGTTGGCAATAGATTGCTGTAATCTCCTTGCTAGGATTTTATTTAGCATTTTAAATAAATTTATTAAAAATTAAATTTTAAATAAGCAAATTTCAAACATCAGCATTCATTGGGGAAATTTGGTTCGGGTATCAGCAGGACTACTCAGTGCTCTTAGACTTCCGTGTGTTTGCTCCTAAGCAAGCGCTGCCTTCTAAAGTTCAGAAAAGGCAGATGAGGGCCAGACTCCTTTCCCCCGCTCCCGCCCCCCCTTCCCGGGCCAGACCTGAGGACTTTGCTAAGCTCCCTGGCCCGGCCTCTGTCCCACGTGACTTTGCTCAGAGCCTGGAAGACCCGTCTCCTAGGTCTGGAGGCTCGGCGAGCCCTTGAATGGAAAGCATTTAAATTAACTGGGGGGAAGGGGGGAGCGTCACCCTGGTGATCCCACTAGGAATGAAGGGATTTGGCGCCCGGTGCCAGGTAGCCCTCTGCCCTTCAGGCTGGAAAGCCCCCGATAACCCCGTGGGAGCAGCAAACGCCATCCTTACCTTAGGTTGATAAGGAAGGATGGGGAGGGAGGGCTGCGGGCGGGAGGGTAAACACAGCTGGCTTTATCCCTGCACCTGAACCTGCCTGCCCTCCCCTCCCCCTCTGAACTCTTACCTCCCTCACCGGAGGAGGGAGCCTGGTGAGAGCCGTGATGGCCTGTTCTGAGAAAATCATAGGACCAAAAGATGTCAGGGCTGGGAGGGGGCTTAGAACAGGGGGTGTCGGGGCTGGGAGGGAGCTTAGAACAGGGGATGTCGGGGGGAGGGACCTTAGAACAGGGGTGTCGGGGATGGTAGGGAGCTTAGAACGGGGGTGTCGGGGCTGGGAGGGAGCTTAGAACAGGGGTGTCGGGGGGAGGGACCTTAGAACAGGGGTGTCGGGGCTGGGAGGGAGCTTAGAACAGGGGGTGTCGGGGCTGGGAGGGAGCTTAGAACAGGGGATGTCGGGGGGAGGGGACTTAGAACAGGGGTGTCAGGGGGAGGGGCCTTAGAACAGGGAATATTAAGAGTTAAGAGGGACCTTCTAGGTCAAGGGTTCTGAACCTGATGTCTATGATTTTTTAAACATTGATAACCATTTCAATTTCAGTTCCGTTTCCTTTTTAGTCCCATGTAGCTGACTTTACAATGTGATTTAGAGGGGTCCGGCACATTCGAAGGCTCGGAGTACCCGCATTATCCTGACCCCCGTTACCCGTGGGGAAGCCGAGGCTCAAGCAGCCAGGGTCCCGGCCAGAACGGAGCGCCCCTTCCCCGCCTGCGCCCCCTCTGCCCCCCTAGCCTCCCGAGTCCCGCTAGGCCAGCCTGCCCACCTGTCCCGACGGTCCCATAATCTGCTTGGGCCCGCGGGCTCGGCTCAGCGGCGGGGGCCGCCGGGCGGTTTCAACCTTGCTCCAGTTCTGATTCTGAGAAAGAGGAAGCGGGGCTTTGGCCGCCGGGGATTATCGGGAGGCTGCCCCAAACTGTCGGGTCAGCGATTTTGTCTGGGGCCCATCGGGAGGCGCTTGGAAAAGGGCGGCGGGCCGGAGGGGAGCCCCCGGGGCTCTGCAGACTGAAGAAGCCCCTTGCGGCCCGCGGCTTTGCGGATTAATCTCGGCCCCCGGGGGGGGGGGGGGGGGCTGTGCTGCGTCGGGGGGAGAAGGGCCGTGACTTCTAAGTGTTACTTAACCCCTGGAGGAAGTGAAAGTCAGGCAGGGGGTGGGGAGGGCATAAGGTTCCATACACCCCCCCCCCCGCCCCCCAAGCCCGAGGTTGATTCCTTGACACCCCCAGAGGTCACAGTTGATCCAGAGTTGAGACCAGACGGTAGGGTAACGGTGCTTGAAGGGGAAGGGACCACGGAGGCCCTGAGAGATGCCGTGATTTACCTGTCCTGGGAGCCGGGCCAGGCCTTCTCGGCCTCCACGGACCTCACGGCCTCCTTGAGACTTCTCTGGGACGGCTTCTGAGCACTCATCCCCGAGACCCCGGAGATCCGCCTTCACACGTGACTTCCTTTTGGTTCTTCCCGACTCCGACTGACCCTTTAAGGATTTAAATAGTGCCTTCCAAGCATTTTCCCTTTAAACCACCCCCCTTAGTTTAGGGAATAGATGATTATGATCCCCCCTTTACACATGAGCTGTAACTCAAACTGGCCCGAGGGCAGCTACGTCAGAACTTCGAGATTCCAATGTGGGGCCCCGTACCCCCAAGTCCAAGGTTTTACTGATGCCCAACACGGTTCCTGCATAATCCCACAAGTGGAAGAGATTTAAGAATACCCTACAAGGGACCCTCAGCCTCCTGGGATTCTTCATGACACTTTTTAGGATTTTTTTGTTTTGTTTTGTTTTTGAGGCAATTGGGGTTAAGTGATTTGTGTCTGAGGCTGGATTTGAACTCAGTTCTATCCACTCCCATCTAGCTGCCCCCACGTTGGGATTTTCTTGAGGGTGATTTGCCATTTCTTTCTCCAGCCCATTTTAGAGGAGGAAACCGAGGTAAATGAAATAAAGTATCTTGCTTGGGGTCACCCAGCTGGTAAATGTCTGAGGCCAGATTTGGATTCAGAAGGTCGAGTCTAACTGATTCCAAGCCCGGTGCTGTGCCCACTGCACCAGCTGGCTCCCTGCCTTCTTCATAGCGCCTTCAATTAACAGAGCCGTGGTATTCTACAGACCGAGTCTCCGTTTCCCCTGTTCCCATTTTAGAATGAGGAAGCTGAAACTCGGAGAACAAAATGAATTCCTTGAGATAGCAAAAATCTGACTCTTCATGACCCCAAACAGGCAAAACAAGGTTAAGTGACCAACCCAGAGTCACACCGATTGCCAAGTGTCTGAGGCTGGACTTGAATTCAGGCCCTCCTGACCCATCCCAGTGCTCTGTGCAAAATGTCAACCCCTGACCTGTCTGCGAGCAAAACCCACTGGACATCCCAGGATGGCGGACTCGAGGGCTCATGGGATGGCAGGTAGGAAAAGGTACATGAAGGGGCGGAGCTTTTCATCCCTTCCTAAATCGGCCCCCACAGTGTCAGGTCAGTCGCAAAGCCTGTTGGAGTTAGAAAATGGCGCTCGGGGTCAAGTTCAGCCCTCTCCATAAAACCCCAATGGCGGAAAAGCCCTTTAGCTCTCTCCTCCCAGACCTGTCCAGCCTTCCACGACTCAGAGAGTGACCCCTGCAGGCCATCATGGGAGAGAAATTTTTTTTTTTTTTAAGTAGCCTGAAGTATCCCTTTCTATGGGGATTTGGGAGAGAAGGGCTGTGAACCTATAACTGGTTCTGTTAAAAAAAAAAAAAAAAACCCTCAATGAAGTGTGTAAGGTTGCTGTGATTTGCAGTATACATTCACTGCAAGGAAATGCTACATTTCAGTTAGACTTTAGTGAAAATAAAGATGGACCTTGTAGACTTTTCCCCCATCCAAGTTTATGGGATCCCTGAAAGTTATTTATGGACCCATTAAGGGTCTCTGAGCCTCAGATTAGAAATACCCGACCTAGAAGATCATGAAATCCTAGGATTTAAAGCTGGAAAGGACCTTAGTGGTCATCGCATTACAGAGAGGGAAATGGGGGGTTCGCAATTTGAAGTCATATAACCCAACCGGTCTGTTCTATCCCGGCTCCATTTTGCAGAATGTAAAATTGAGACGCAGATTGGGGGAATTACTTTCTCAAGAGTGTATCATGGACATATAAAGTTTAGGGGCTTATTTTGGGGGGAAGAGGAAAAGATGAAACCCAGAAGGCCCTCACCAATCAATCCCCGAGCATTTATTAAGTGCTAGGAAGTGTGTTAAGCTCTGGGGTACAGAGAAAGTCAGAAACGGTCTAACACAGTGAAAGCCTTTTCCATGTTGTTGTTGTTGTTGTTTTAAGTCAGTTTCTCAGCTTTCCAGTTCTTGCAGAGCTTGGAAGAAAATAATTAAGAAATAAGGCTGGAAAGATCAGCTGACAACAGACTGGGGAAGGTCAGGTGCTTTCCCTGGTAATAGGGAGCTGCTAACAATCTGCTGGAAGGATTGATTAGAAGCATGGCTGTCCACAGGCGCAGCTTTGGAAGCTGGAGGGCAGCGGTCAAGCCTGGCCTGTGGAAGTCTGGATGTGTGGTCTTAGACAAGTCACTTAATCTTAGAGGATAATCTGAATGGACCCTGCCTTGGTGGAGGGAATTTCCTCGCCTGAGTTTTCCACATCAGTGAAATCAGACCTTACCTCTAAGTGCCAGGCTGTGGGGTGCCAAGGCAACTTCAGCCGGAGGCGCCTCCGGGGTCTCCCATTTCTTACAGCTGAGGAAAAGATGCAGCGGCTTGCCCGGGGCCATGCAGGGAGTGCCAGAGGGGGATCTGCCTCCGAAGCCAGGCTTTTTCCAGAGGGGGAAGTACCCGGGCGATGCCCTCGTGGGCCTGCAGTCGGCGGAATGGGCGGAGAGGAGGCTCGGGCCCTGCACAGGCCCTGCCGATGTTCCCAGGGTTCATTCTCGCACCGTCCCAGGACGGGGGCTCTGCTCCCAGTTAGCAGCGGGAGGCCGGCCGGGTCCCTCCCCCACTGGCGTCCGATGGGCCCGTCCGCCTCAGTGGGCACCCCTCGGTCCCCACCCCCTCCTCACAGCGACTCAGACTTTCTGTGTCATTGATTCTGGAGAAGAGGAAGGCATTGCGGACGGTTTACTTCCCTCCCCAGGCGGGAGAAAACATTCAGCATTCAAATAACCATTGGACTTCCCGGGAGCCCAGGGGCGAAGGAGCTGGGAGCTTTGCCTCCTGTCCCCCTCCCCCACAAGGGCAGAGTCTTTCGTTCATAGGAACAACCATTAGGCCCATTCAGTCAACAAGCTCTTATATAATACTTCATATCAATTTTAATATATAAATACATGCTTACATACTATATTATGCGATAGATTATTTTAATTATGTTGTGATTGCCAATAATCATAGTGTTATACGCTATATGACATTATTATAGTATAGGGTACATTGTGCTAAGTGTTGGGCATCCAAAGCAAGGCAGGTCACCTTCTGGCAGGGGGCCCAAGTGGAAACAGGAAAGATGTACCCGGTGCGGGGCAGAGGCGGCTCCCGGGGAGCTGGGTTTTCTGGAGGTGGTCCCGGGGCCCAGAGTGGCCAGACCGCGGGGACGGGGCCCGGTGGTCCCGGGGCCCAGAGTGGCCAGACCGCAGACCGGGGAGGGTCCCCAGCAGCAGGCTGCAAGGGCAGCTCAGCTCCTGGTTGGGAAGGGTGCTGGCGGCCAAACTCCCAGAGGCACGAGAAAAGTGACTTGGCTTGGGCCTCCTCTGGACTTCGGGCCCAGGCTCCGGGGCAGCCGTGAGGAGGGAGGCCCCCGGCCCAAACGGCTGCTGCAAGGAGCAGGTCCCCACTAGGTCGAGCCGGCCCTGCCAGTCTGTCTGCTTCTCGGGCATTCTATGTGGGAGGAGCTTGGGGCTGAGGTCATCTTCATGTCTATGATTTTGTCTGATTCTGTGTGATCTTGGACAAGGAAACGAACCTTTCTGGGCGCCTCTGGAAAATCCTCCAAGGTCCCTTAAAGCAGGGGGATCGGGCAGGAGGTGGCGAGTGTGGCTCTTGCCGGCCTCCGTTAAGGCCCAATAAATGCCCCCTTCTGCAGGACGCCCTGCCTGCCCCCCTGAATCCTGGGGCCCTCCTGTCCATCCTGCCTGGCTCGGTGGGCACACCTCTGCCCAGCGTCTGCCCCTTAGACCGTAAGCTCCTGGGGGCACTTAGCGGGGGGCCGGCACACAGTAGGACCTTAATGCTGATGTTCCTGTTTATTGTGGATACTGATGGAGGGGAGCCCGGAGCCATCAGTGCTCCCCAGGGCTGGCGGGTTTGTCACAGATATTAGTCTTTCACAGAACAGACCGAGGGTCAGACACGGGGAGGAAAGCAGCGGAGCCAGGATTTGAAACCAGGTCCTTTGTCCCAATCCGGCTTCCCTACTGCCTCCGGGCCAGGCCATCCTGTGTCCTTGCACACCCTGAGTGTTGGGGCCCTTTTCGGCCACGTTCCACTCTCCCCGTTTGGGGTCTTCTTGGCAGAGAGGGGGCCGGTTTGCCATTCCCTTCTCCAGCTCGTTTTACAGGAGGGCCCAGGTTCACAGCAGGCTGCATTTGGACTCGGTCCTGGCCTTCAAGGCCGGCGCGGTGTCGGATGAGGGGATCTGGAGACGCCCTGGCTTTGTTGGAGGCACGAAGCGAGTGGCCCTGGCTTAGCCTGGAAACTTAGCCTGGAAGGAGCCCCTCCCTCCCCCAGGACCCTTTCTTGCTAAGAGTCCGTTGCCCTCTCCACCTTTGCTGGGCTCCCTGGCTGCTGGCTGTGGCTGGACTTGTACTGATGCTTTTATGTTCAGACCTGGGGGCAAGGGTTCTCCTTGTCCCGAGGCCCAGTGCCTGGGCATTCAGCAGGTGCCTACTGGATGCAGGCCGGTTCTCCGAAGGAGCCAACGGGCAGCTGGGGCACAGGGTGCATCCGTCGGCCTGCTTGCTTCAGGACCGGGCTGGCGAGCAGCGAGGGGCTTTGTGAGCCGGGCTCCGGGGGAGGCGGCCAGCCCAGAAGCCGAGGTAGGAAGAATGGGGCTGTTGTCCCCGCGGCTTTGGCAGTTCCCCAGGTACTTAGAGGCTGAACAGGAAGGAGATGCAAAATCTCTGCTGCATCTGGGGCTTAGGCCCCGCACCCCGAGCTAGCCCTGGAGGCCGGAGCAGGGGGGGCCCATCCCTTCCTCCCCCAGAGCTGGCAGGGACGAGAGTCTGAGCTCAGAGGAAGCATCGGGCGCAGGAGATTACGCTCGCGAGCCTGCGGATTTAGGGGCAGAGTTCTTGGAATGCTTTCCCCTTCTTCTGTTCCTAATCCCCTGAGTATTTAATAGAGGGCTCCATCTGGTCGGGGAGGGAGCGCCCGGAGGGAGTCCTTCCCCCCCCTGCTCCCATCCGGGCCAGCCAGGCCTGCTGAGAAATGACCCGTAAGACCAGTAGGACCCGCTCCCTCACGGAGGACTCCCGGGGAGACCTGCTGCGTCCCACACAGACTCCTCGGGTTGTACGGCAGGGCACCGCCCGGCTTTGGACTCCCAATCCCTTCCCCGCGGAGGGGGTTAGTCCCAGGGCCCGAGCAGGACTTGGCGAAGTTTCCTCGGTGTGAGCGCTGGGTCTGGATCCCCAGCTCTGTCCTCGCACACGATCACACGATTGCCCTGGGTGAGCCTGGACACGACAGGGCCTTTCCTGGCTCCCCAGCCCCAAGGGTGGGCCCTGCCAGGCAGAAGCCTCCCAGCCAGGTTTGGGGCTCCAGAAAGGGGGGAGAGGGAAGGCAACGGGCAGGAAGCGGCACCGCTGGAAGTCCCGGACACCAGGCCCGGCCCCAGGCCGGCTCTGAAGCTGTGGCCCGGGACAAGTCGCTTCAGGCTGTGCCTTTGAGCTTCCCATGCTCACTCACGTGCCCCGCCTGCCCCGCCAGCCGAGGAAGTGCAGCCGACGTTTGGGGGGGGTCTCAGGAAAGGGCCGGTGACTTGCTACAGGTGGGGACCGAGGAGAGCCTGTGCCAAAGCTGTCTCTTGGATTGTGGGGCAGGGAGAAGAAAAAAGGAAATTGGAAAGCCCCTGGAAAAGGCCCTTGGGAGGATAATCTGAGCAGAGCAAAATCCCTGGAGGTTCCCGAGGCCCCGCGGCCCCAACTCAGACCCCCTCCCCCCAGCCGGGCCTGGGAAATTGTCAGGCTTGGGATCAGCTGACTTCTCGGTTCTTATCGGTCGCCCCCCTTCACCCCCATTCTTCTCTCTCCTCAGCAGATTTCACTCGTCTTATGACCCTGGAGAAATCTTATAATCAGAGAAGGAAATGTAGATGATAAAGAGAGGAAGGAGGGGGAGCAGGGAGAGGAGATTGGGGCGGAAGGGGGGAGGGAAAGCCGAGTTCTCATTCATGTTACCTCCGGCTCCGGCCTGTCCACGGGAACATCCCCCAGCCAGTTGCACGGGGCTTGGGGTAGGACTCCATCTTCCTTTTGCAGACGTGGACACGGAGGCTCAGAGAAGTTAGCAGCACTGGCCAGGTTCTCCAAGACCGGAAGCTCTGTCTGTGAAGGCCGGGCCAGCCTTCCCAGGGCCTTCCAACTCCTTCCTTCCTCCCCTTCTGCCCCCTCCAGGGGAGCCTTCCCAAGGAGGGCCGTCCTTCTGTCCCCCTGCTCTCCCTCCTTACCCCTTAGAGTGCTTCCTATAAGCCCTGGCCGCACTGCGGATTGAGAGCTGGGGCCTGAAGTCACAAAGACCCAAGTTCAAATCCAGCCTCCACATTTAACTATGACCCTGGGACAAGTGACCTGTTTGCCTCAGTTTCCTCGTTTGTAAAAGTAGCAAACACGCCAAGAAAAGCCCAGAGTGGCCACAGGCAATCAGACGTGACTCAATGAACCCCCGCAGACGCAGGAAAGGAGCCTCCGCAGGAGGTTCCTCCTCCTTCTCCCTCCCATACTTCTCTGCTCTGTCCGTTTCTGTCGGTGCCACCTTCTGGTCTCCCATTTGAACGCCAGCCCTCTGCAGGCGGGTTTATCTTCAGGGCTCACTGACGGGCACGCGAGACCAGCCCAAGAAGCTGGAGCTGTAAGATGACCCCGGGGACGGGCGCCGACAGCTCATCACTTGAGGGGGACAGAAAACAGGGCGGGACTGTTGGGCTTCTGTCCGAGAAAGGACGCCCGGAGGGGTTTGGGAATAAGATTCTGTTCACCCCCTTTCCCAGGAAGACACCCAAGGCATAAAGGGGAACAGATACCTGTAGGTGGCAGAGGTAGATGGAGAATAAAGGCCATCAGGACGGGGCTAGGCCAAAGTGGGGCCGTGGGCCAGGGGAGAAGGGCCCGAAGGCATCTGGGACTCTGCCCGGGCACAGGCTCCCTGACTTCCCTCCGCCCATCGGGGTCAGTCCCTCCGGTCACCTCACTCGGCTGACCTGGTGAGCCCAAGAGAAGGCGGCTCTCCCTCTGGCTCACCTTCATGACCCCAGGGAAGTTAACAGGTGAGGGTGGGAATGACAGGTTCTCTGGGTCCGCGGTTCTGGAATGGCCGGAGCAGGCCCATCACCACTCATCGCTTCTCAGGAATAGGTTGGGCTGGAGGGGGGTTCTGCAGCATCTTCCAGGAGGGTGCCCAGGGAGGACCACAGGCAGGAACCCCTCCCCCCCACCAGCCACAGGCCACATTCGGTACCCCCAAACACACCATGGCCCGATGCTCCCTCCCCAGCTTCCTGTCATTCCCTACTCCTTTCTTCCAGATCTGCTTATGTCTCTGCAGGGAGCCAGCAACCACAATTCCAAGTCCCTTTGTCCCCCTTCCCCAACCTCCAGATTTTTCATCTCTCTCATCCTTCCAAGCCCCCTCGCCCTTGAGGACGGGGAAGGAGTGGCAGTGGTGTTCCGAAGAAAATTTTGGTTTAAAAGAGACAAAAGTCATCTTAGATACTGGCACAAGATTTATTGGTCAGCCCCACAAAATGTCAAATCCAAGTTGTGCCCCTTACTCTTGGGACTTTGTGTCCTCTGCAACATGGAGGCAACTGGGCTGAAGGTGGCGTTGCAAAGGGCCTCGCTGCCCATCCGTCCCACCCTCACTCCAAGGAAGCAGCGGAGCAGAGCTCCTCCACACCCCACCGTGCTCCGACTTAAGCCCGTGTTCTTTCGGGTAACCGGGAGCGTCGTGGGGAGGACAGGAGAGCCATGGGGGGCAGGAGAGAGACAAGGGGGGTGCAGAGCTGCCGAGGGAGAAAGAGAGCCCTGGGGCCAGAAAAGCCTCACACCCTTCCCTCAGCCCGGGCTCCCTTGAGGACCGTGTAACCTCCACAGGAGGGAAATCTGGTTTCATTCTGACTGGCTCACATCCCCTTTTTTAGTTCAGGGATGAGTCACCGGCTTCAGCCCAGGAAGGAACTGCTCTATTCCGTGGGGACAAGGCTCGAGCTTCGGGTGGGAGCGCAGGACTGGGACAAGAAGAGGCACATGCTCTGAAAAGCACCTCAGTCACTCAGGGTCCCCTCAGGGAGAACCACAGGGGTTGGGGGAGGCAGAGAGACCACCGGTGTTTCACAATGGGGACTCAGAATGATGGAATCAGCCAAGATGACGTCCCTCCCTGCTACAAGACCTATTTGGCAGACGGAGCCCTAGACTGGGGGTGCTCCCCAAGCCCCATGGGTAGTGTAGGAAAACAAGATGCCCCTCGGGCAGAGACGGAGGCAGCACCCTGTCTGAGCACTTGCCAGCCCTTTTCAGACGGGCTCTGAATCCCTGGAGGGCAGCTTCAGCCTCCAGAGGCGGCCTGAACCAAGGCAAGCAGTAAGGGAACGTCATCTGTGATGGGCGCTTTGATGGCCGGCCTGGCCAGGGCCTGGGCCCAGCACCTCAACAGCCCCCTTAGCTCCAGCTGAGACGGAGGTTGGCTAAGGGAGTTGCCCCGGGTGCAGGGGGATGGGGCAACACAAGTGACTGGGCCGGTGCATCTGGCCAGCGGGCCCCATGCCCAGCCCGTCTGCACCCCTCCTGCTGACTAAGAAGCAATTGCTTGCACATGTTGGGCCTGGGATGTCATTCCAGGGCTGTCTAGAAAAAAACGGCAGGAGGTAGGGGGCTGGCTGGCCGCTCCCTGGCAGAGCCCAGGAGCCAGCAGGAACGGCTCACTCGAGGTACCTGGTGTCCAGGAAGCGGTCGGGTGCCCGGTAACTGGAGGACAACCCGTTTTTGCTCCACAGGGTTCCAAGCCCAAGTTCCAGGCGGTTTGCTCTTCCATTCACGAGATCCGGAGATGCACCCGACTAGAAATGCCTGACAACCTCAACACCTTTGTCCTTAAGGTAAAGGCCTTCTGCAGCCTCCTCTCCCTCCCTTCCCTCTCCCCTCCCACTGGCTGTCCCTCCCACCCCCGGAGCCAGCCAGGGCCCCAGAGGTGACAGTACTCTCGGTTCCTCTGCCTCCAGGTGAATAATTTAACCGACATCATCTTTGAGACAGGAGATGAGCAACAGCTGAATTCCTGGACCACGGAGATCAGAGAATGCATGAGTCGAGGGTAAGGCTTTGGGGGAGGGGGAAGAGCCTCCTTTCTTCCCCAGTCCAAAAGCAGCAACCCATAATGCCCTGCTCGTCTCGTGGACCTGAACCACGGCGTCCAACTCCAGTTCTTTGGGGACTGATGCGACCCCTCTCTCTCCTTTCTCCCAAGACGGCAACCCTCTCATCTTCATGGCTGCTTCCAAGAATACAAGGGGAGAAGGAAGCGGCTGATAACCCCGGTTCTCGACCCCAGTTGTTCCTGCTGGCAGCAGGCTTCCGGGGGCTATGGTGCTCACCGCTGCCGGGCACATCTGGGAGGGCAGAGCAGTGTCAGAGGTGCATCCCCAGCCTCCAGGAAGGTCCTTCCAGGGAGAGGCAGGAGCTGGCAGGGGAACTAACTCTTCTCTCCTTTCCAACAGGCTAGAAGGAGCTGACCCAGAGTCACATTTCCCCTCACTTCCAGACCCTGGGATTACATCCAACTCCCCCAGCGGGAGCACCGACTCCCTTACCCAAGGTAAAGGTCCTAGACGGCCTGCCCTGAGAACACAGCGCGGGGCGAAGCCCTCTGAATCCCCCTCTCCTACACCCTGTCCTTGGAGAAAGATCTCCCTCCACGGTCTGCGCCCGGCCCGCCGGGTCAGCCTGGGACCGCCTCAGCCTTACCCCCTTGGCTCCACTAGGTGCCTCACCCGGCGGACTCCTTGACCAGGCCTGCCAGAAAACAGAGCACTTCCTGTCCTGCTACCCCTGGTTTCACGGCCCCATCTCCCGGGTGAAGGCGGCTCAGCTGGTGCAGCTGCAGGGCCCCGCAGGACACGGAGTGTTCCTGGTCCGGCAGAGCGAGACACGGCGGGGAGAGTACGTCCTCACGTTCAACTTCCAGGGCAGAGCCAAGGTAGGGGGCCAGACGGTCTCGGTCCAGGTGGGAGGAGGCGCGGGGGGACCCGTCCCCCGGACGAGGGCCTTCCTGCGCTCAGCCCCTGTCCCCTCTGCCCTCATGCTCCCCGACAGCATCTGCGCCTTTCGCTGACCGAACGAGGGCACTGCCGGGTGCAGCACCTGCACTTCCCCTCCATCGTCGACATGTTGCACCACTTCCAGCGCTCTCCCATCCCCCTCGAGTGCGGGGCCGCCTGTGACGTCAAGCTCTCCAGCTACGTGGTGGTAGTCTCCCAGGCGCCAGGTGAGGCTGCGCAAGGCTGTAGCGGTGCCCCGCATGACTCCCAGGGATCACACTGGGTGAAATAAGGGGGTGGCTGCTTTCCGTCAGGGCCACGGTTCCCACTCTCCTCTCCCTGTCTCCCAGGTTCAACCAGCACGGCTCTGTTCCCTTTCTCTGTCCACCGCTGGAGCTCCGACCTGGGCCTCCCTCACCTGACCGCCTCCGGCTGTCCCCACACACTTCTCCCCGAGGACCTCCCGCCATCCAGGTCCTCTCCCTCCGAGCAGATCTTCCACCTGCTGCCTCCCCCCGAGGAACTAGCCAACAGCCTACGGCACATGGACCAGTCGGCAGACCCCGCCGGCCAAGCCCGGGACTCCGATTACGAGATCGATTCCCCCAGCAGGGGTCACCTGCGGGCTATAGACAATCAGTACACGCCTCTCTGAAGGGCGCAGGTGGCCCAACCTCACAGAAGCCACAGGCACTTTGACCTGTAGAGTGGGAGCCTTCTGAATGTACCTCTTTATCTTTCTGTGGGTCCTCCCGCCATCTGTAGGCCGCCCTATTGTTCTTACTCCACGACTTTCTAATCTGTTTACACAAGTCATTGCTGTTGAGTTGCCCATACCCACAATGCTCTCAAGTGCTGAAGAAGGGGTCTAGGAGGGTCCGCCCCACACAATGTCCCCACCACTGTTCATGGCTGCACCCAGGGATCCAGAGGCTGGGGCAGAAAACGTACTTTCCTTTTCAGGGACAACTTTCTAGGAAGTGGGTCAGGAAACCCTAAACACTAATGCCCCAAGATACAGATTGAGGATCCCCCCCCCCCCATTTCAATAGAAACTCATGTCACCAAGAGGAAAAGATGAGACAACTATGTCTCCTGCCACAACTTCTACTTGCGCTCTCTGAGTGAAGGGCAAGTTTTTGAGTTCAGTGGAAATGAAAACAAAAAACAAAAAACAAGTTTTGTAACCTCCGATAGTCTTAAAGGAAGTTTTAAACCTAAACGGTTGCTTGCTTTTCATTGCACTGTTTAGACTAATAAAAAAAATGCTATCATTGCAAAAGTTACTGTGGGTCCAGGCCCAAATGGGCGTGCTTTGGTCCCCTAATAATTCTCGAGAAAAACCACCATTCCAAAAATAACAATGGGGTGCCCTCAGAAACAAACTGCAGAAAGCGAAATGTGTCATGTCTTAAGGGAAACAAAAGTTTTGAATGCCTTGGGAGGACAGTGATGAAGAATTCTATCCTGGTGCCTTATTTTAAGAACTGGATTCTGGCTTCTATTAACTTCTTGCTGGGCATTAGTGGGAAAGAGGGGAATCGTGATTTCCCAGACCCTTCTGAATGAAATTCTTCACCTTAGGTGGGGGGGGTTACCCATAACACTCTTAGCACTGGTAGGTTTTCCAATGATTCCATGAATGAGTTATTTTTATTATGGGACCTAAAGTGGAAGCTAGGATTTCAGGGCTATGGCCAGTAAGACTGTGTAGCGTATTCAGTGTTTAATAAACTTCCTGTTCTATTTGCAAGCCAGCCAATCACTGCTTAAACTCGTGTGTTGGGAGGGGAGGGGAGTGTTTAAATATTGTGTGTGTGTGTGTGTGTGTGTGTGTGTGTGTGTGTGT
Source organism: Antechinus flavipes (assembly GCF_016432865.1). Classification (NCBI taxonomy): domain Eukaryota; kingdom Metazoa; phylum Chordata; class Mammalia; order Dasyuromorphia; family Dasyuridae; genus Antechinus; species Antechinus flavipes. The sequence goes on from NC_067398.1 coordinate 696,643,535, forward strand.
GTGTGTGTGTGTGTATGTGTGTGTAGAGAGACACATAAAACAGAAAAGACACTCGTACACCTCTCCACCTCAGTGAGATCTGAAAAGTTCTAGTCTTCCCTTTGATCTCCTGGACAATTCTCAAGGGTAGGGCTCACAAAACCTTAGCATGGAAACACAGACACAAAGATGACAGTGACTCTCATGACCCGGCCTTCAGACATGTGGGACACCTTCTGATGCTACTTTTCTTTTCAGAAGCTGAAATCAAACATAACTACACATTTAACACATGCAATTTTGTACATCTACACATGCTGGAGCTGCTTTGAGAACAAATTCTGACTCTGATTTTATGGAATTCCTCATCATTACCACTCTCCTTTAACACCAAGGTTGTAGGAGAGCAATTTGGAGAATGACGTGATAATACTCAGGGCCCATCCATTAGCCAGCCTGATTAATAATCCCAAGTTTAGCTCTAGGGCTGCTGAGAGCCAAGTGCTACAGAAATGCAACTCAGCATTATCACTTTCATCGCAGCAAGGATTAAAGTAGCACCTGGCTGCCCAACAGCAACAAGGGACCCCTCTGGTCCCAGCAACTGCCTGTCAATTCCTGATTATAAGAAAAGGAGATTTTGGCTTCTGTTTCCAACCTCTTCTTCCTATCAACAGCTCAATACTACGTATCATCATGATCAAAAGCTCTAGGCGGTGTTTCCAGTTTGGCAGGGTGAGTAAGGGGGCAGCTTGGAAGCCAGGAAGGCCTGAGTTCATGTCCTGCCTCAGACACATGCTGGCTGTGTAATCCGGGACAAGTCACGTCCCTCTTCAGGGTTCAAGACAGAGAAGGTGCCGACTTGTCCCCTTGTAAAACATTAAAGGCGGAGAGTCAGGGATTGGGCAGCTGCCATCACGTTAGAGCAGCCCTTTCTGAAGGTAGGCAACTCACGTCAATCCCTTGTACTTCTCCTCAGCACCTCCACCTTAGAGAATGCAAAGACAGAGATGAACAGTTAGAGCACATTTTCCTTCCCAGAGGGTGGGCCCTCTCACCCAAACATGCCCAATCCAAAGAATTCAAACTCTCCTTTGTCTGAAGGCTCCCTGATTAAACGACTCGAATGCCTGATTAAATGACTCGAATGCATTATCACACAAACAGTGAGTTTTGGCGACACTAAATTGCTGCCTTCTCTCTTCTACAACACTCCCATGTGGAGGAGACGGAAGGAGGACTGGAACACATGGTGGCTGCCTCGCCTCGATGGTTTGCACAGCATTCCCCTTCCCTACAGGGAAGCCTTCTCTGTAGCTCCTGCCATCCATATTATCACCATCAATTCTCCTTCCTCAAATCACCTTTATTCTGAGCAACGTAATTCTTGATGAACCACACGATCAAACCATCAACCTTTCTCAAGATCCCTGCTAAAGATGAGTTTCACATTTCTGAGAAGTTTTTTCAGCACCTAAGTCACTGCTCTTTCCATTTTTCCTAACCACAGTGAAAAGAATCATTTCAGTACCAATTACCTTTTGTCTCCCAACACCATCATTCCCAAATCTAACCTGTATCTGGACTAAGACTGGACATGGAAATTCAAAAGAAAAAAAAAAAAAATCATCAGCACCAAAGTAATTAAGCCCACTAACCTGCCTTGAATTCTAGACCAGCAATTACTTTTATCTGGTATAAATCCTCTGCCTCTGTTAATTTCTGGACCCTGTGGTAGAGAGGAATAACAACCATTTTTAATACTGTGAACCAGAGCACTGTTTTTTACATACCAATTACTTAGCTTGCAAAATTGCCACGGATGGTTCTATCCTAAGCCATTGCCTCCATGCTGTCTACCCATGGCTCGTTATAATCTCTACAGATGTCACTTGGTACCCCTTCTCATCACCCTCCACCCCAAGCAATCGGGGGCTCAACAGTATCCTTAGTCATTCTCAACCAACATGCATTTTCAATCCAGCATTTGTTAGGCTAGAATGAGTAGTGCATTCTTTTAGGTATAAAAAGGTACTTCACAAAAACACAGAAAGTAGATTCATCTTGTATCTTTAAAGCTTTTGGTCTATTAGCCATGTACTTCACTACTCCTGTGGGAGAGGTTAGCCCACATGACATCTGCAATGACAGAACAGGCCCCAGGGGGAAGCATGGATGAACTGTAATCAATCAAATAACTTATTCTGGAATAATGCAGATTCTGCTATAATGATGTACAAACTGCTAAGTGAATTAAAAACCGTTTTCAGAAGCGCTCTCTCGTCTGAGTACCCTAAGTGCTTTCATTCTTGATTGTGTGGTTTTCTGTATGAAATCCACACACTGACAACATACTTGCTTGCTTTCTTCAGCCTCCTGCCACGTGACTTGGCAGAGTCAATATGAGCTCAATACCCTCTGTCAACAAGCCAGTGAAGGCTCTCGGGCAGCCTTGTGCCCCCCCTGCTGGCAGAGTAGCTCCAGATACCTAAGGCAAGAGCCCCCCTGCGGAGGGCAGCCAGCCTGGGCTCAGGACTCCCTTTGTTCCTGAGGGGCCAGGCTGGGTTCCACCTGCTAGGGGACAGCCTTCTTCCTTGCAGCAGGCACACCACATTCCTCTAAACCACCAGAAAAACCATCCTGCCTTTGCATTTCTCAAACAAGGCTATGTCCTAAGCTCAGAAAATGGCACGATCAATACTAAAAGGGAAGAAAACAGATTTAGCAACTTCTTTTTTAAATGGTAAATCAGATTAAAGATCGTCTACTAATCATCCGTCCTATATTAAGCTAAGATGATAATCAACTACAATAAAAGTAGCTTATACAAACACACATTAACTTGTATCAGTTTTTAAAACTTTTTTATTTTTAAATTTTTTTTTAGTTTTTATTTTATATTATCTACAAAGTAAAAGTGTTTTCCCTTAACTTAAAAGTAGCACCACTGCCTGTTGACAGTGATCACCTCATCAAACTTGATTTATAAATAATAATCCATCAGTTTGACGATAAGAATTTACTGAACCTTTTTCAAGTTTAGTAAAAGGGGCTTTCCAAGTCTTGATTTTTAGCGGTAATAGCAGCAAGAATCACTCGTTACTTCTTTTGCTAGCTGATGAGTTCATGACTTTGAAGGGTCATTAGAAAATAAATAACTTCCAGTTTTCAGCAAGCAGAGTTGGGGCACTTGCATGGAATTACGGGATACCCGCAAGGGCCTACATGCCTCTACTCAGTCCAAATGTCTTCCACTGCAAGGTGAACTGTTAGCATTCCTATTGGATGTTACGAGAAATCAATTTTTTTTTTTAAAAAAAAATGAAATGAAATTCTAGTTTTCTGTGCTTCCAGTTGGTAGAAGCAGTAGAAGGGAGGAGGGAATTTGGCCTTTTGCTTCCTCCAGGGCAGCCTTACAACTGCTGTTGGTGGTGGGCTTGTACTGTAAAAAAGAAGAGTGAATATTTAAACAGAAAACTGGCAGGACCGCACAAATTTTTCTAATGTTTTGGCAACACATACAGCCTCATGCTATCCTTAGAATATCAGCTTAAATCAAAAAAAAAATCAGATTTTCTTTTTCCCTCCCACCTACACCAAGGGGTAAACTGGTCAAACTGGCAAATACAGCTTTTCGTATAATGCTCCAAGGACGATTTTCAAGTTGCTCATGGGAAAAGGAGGAAGGGGAAGCCACGTTCACCCCAAATTAGCCAAGCACTAATATTTACTTTTGGATTAAAAAGGTTAGACTGTGAAATATTGCCATAGCAGCCATCAAATAGCAGAGTCCACCCTTAGGGATAAGCTCCAGCCCCTGCGCTCGGAATCAAAGGACAACACACAGACCTCTTCAACCGTGACTTTCCAGAGGTGGCCTACCTTCCGACTAGGCTAGAGCAACCCCCCACCCCCACGCCACGTTGTTGGAATTCAGGAAGAAAACTACTGCTCTGCGGCTCACTGTCATAGCGAGGAAGGCCAACACAGTCCAGTACGCCAGCTACCCAGAACGCTGCTGCTACCAATCCAGACCCTGGCCGCCCTCCCTACAGAGAACACGCCTCCTCTTCTCCTTGACATCACAGCCACGAGAATCCAGGAGCTTCACACACTGACCGATCTGGCCTATTCTCAAACAAGATCTGAAGCGTTCACTGTCATTCAGCATTCGAGTCAACGGTTTGCGGTGTATCAGCCCCTACACACACACGCCTCACCTGAAGGGTGCGTCATATAAGGGAAATGCGCTGTTGTCGAGACTGGAATGGGCTGTAGTGCACTTTGAGCGATGGCGGCCTGGGGACCGCCAGGTGGCTGGGTCGTCATTAGCATCATTGGAGCATGAGCAGTTGGATGAGAAGGAACCATTCCTGACTGTACATGAGCCTGAAACAAAGAGCTCATTTACGCAAACAGGCAACATCTTTGGCTTAAACAACATGTCAACTGTGTTCTCATTTTGCGGAAGACTGAAGGACACTGAGGGCTTACTTTCTCGAGGTGGGCTCCCTATTTGGTTACAGTTGACTGAGGAGCAAACATCCTCCAACAGTGGATAGAATTCTACCAATACAGAAGAGCACGCACCAAAGAGATCTGGATGGAACCCGGGGCCGAGACATCCCGAGCCTCTCCTAGCCTGACTCTCCGCACAGATCTGACCGTCTGGATCCTAGGTTCACGATATTGTCAAGGAGGAAAGCCTTTCAAAAAGGCAGCAATGTGAGGGGTGACTGGAGCTTTCAAAACTTACTACATGGCAAAGGCACAAATCAAATACTGACAGGTATGTGACATCTAAGTTAAAAGACAACATTTTGTTGAAGGAGAATATCTTACAGTAAACTTAACTAGTCAGAGATTTATCACTCAGGGTTCTTCAGTTCTCTAAATGCACACATAACTTCTCTTTCTCCTAATCTCTAACCACAGTACCTCCATACTACTCACAAACGTTTCCACGAAGGGCAAGCAAGAGGAATTAAAGAACACTTCAACAAAGTCTGTTTTACTGCTGCTAGCAGCTTTGCTAAAAGATTGAATGATGGGAAGTGGAAAAGATTCTGTGGTCTTATGTGACTGGGGTAATTGAAAGATGTGTTCCATTTTTAAGGTGGTGAAACGGTCAACCCAAGTTGTGTCGTGAGTGAGTCAATGGTGCCAGGAAGAGCACTCCCTTGTCCTGACCCCTACACCATGAACGCTATTCTAGCCCATGCTGACTTGAATGAAAAACGTGTACTCTTTCATGCTAGAATTTCAGAAAAATCTATGTACTTTTTGGGCCTCCCTTGTAGATCTTGTGTTTTTTCTCCTCCTAGAGTACAGCTCAGAAATCACCTCAAAGTGAGGCTTTCGGTTTACATTTCTATTCATCTACCAAACTAGCCAGAGCACATCAAATAGCCTTGAAATCTTAGTTGTCCAAGCATTTTACCCAACCCCATAAGATGCTAATGAGACTGCATACCAGGCTAAAAACTCTACGAGGCCATGAGGTCCAAACTTCCCAACACCCGCTAGATTCCATTATAGATCTTTAACCCCTAAAAATTCACTTGGTGACTAAATAAATCCATCTCTCAACTGGAAGGCCATTCTGAGACCTCCTCCCCGACCCAAGCCATCTCAATGACAAGATACTAGGCACTCATAGACCTTTAAACACCATTTGACCGAAGCTGGCGCTGAATATCGAAGAGCTGGGACTTGAAGATTCTAAGATCCAGAGGGTTCAGTTAATAGAAAACCACGCAGACCAACCTCCTGAGACGGCTGCAAGGCAGCTCAGCGCTAACGTGCCCTCCTTTGCCTTCACTCTCAGCAGCCAAACCACCTTGCATATCACCTCTCCTTTCAGCCTCTTCACGCAGATGACCGTCACAGAGACCTGGCCATCTCTTGGCAGCCTGAGAAGCCTAAGGGAGCTGCTGAGCCCCGCATGCTCCCAGAACGGGGACCCCACTCTCCTCCCCCGAGGCCCTGCTCTCCGACCCTAGCACGCTGCACCAACCCTTTTCATGAAGCATTAACACTGAGTCAGGAAGAAACTTGAACCAGACAGGGAGAGGCCTTTGGGAAAAACTCATCCTGAGGACATGCTCAAGTTTTCCAGCAGCCAGACCCAGGTCAGTCACCTCCAGAGTGCAGGGGACGTATGAGGCCCCAGACCTTTCATACTCACAGCATAGAAGCCATATAAAACAAAGCAAAGCAGACACAGAGAGAAGGAAAAAACATGTTGCACTCCAAAGACAGTCTTCAAATTTCAATTGTGGGACATGAGTGAACTTGCTACTAAACAACTTCTCCCATTATAAAACCACACAAACATTCATTGATGGCTAGATCACATGTATTTGAAGGATAAAGGGAGACAGGTAAAGAGCTTCACACATGGGCTTTTCTAGCTTGGAGAATGTCTGGTTGCTCGCTGAGAATCTGAGAATCTTGACATTCTACTTGGTCTTCAGAAAGTTGGTTAAAGTTGGTTTACCTGAGGTACGTGGGCCATGTGGGGTGGGTTGGTATATGCAGGCTGGACATGAGAGGGGTGAATCGTAAAGACTGTTTGTTGTGCTGCTGGGAAACTATTTTGTGGAGATTGTGTATTTGAGCCCGGTGTCATAGAAGGTGGGGTCGGTGCCAGACCGGCATGGTAAATGGCCGGCTGCTGCTGGGGGTTTGCCAGATGAAGGGCCTGCGCAGCTTGGTGCTGATGGTGCTACAAAACAAGAAGAAGGAAGAATTAGTGACGAGCACCCTTCCTCCATTCATACAGAGACAGAGGTTGGTGAGGAAACCAGCAGAAAAGGAGGATGCCCACAGGAGGAGAGCTGGGCCAGGAAAAGGGACCAACCCGCAACTGCTGTTGTCCCAGGCCAACACAACCCCTTCTCTCTTCTGCACTGGTGGATGTCACAGTATGGACATGCTCATAGGTGTGCAGAGAAACTGTCTCGAGTTGCAAGGAGAATTGATGACCCTAACAAAAAGATTCAACTTCCTTAGACTTAAGGTTTTGAGATGGTATAGACCAAGCAGGAGCACCAGAACCATGCAACACAAAGGCCCTAACCGGCACAAAGCATGAGAAGACAAGAGGCTTGTCTTCTTTCCTTCCTCTGCTGAACTTTTCTCGTGCATTTTCAATACTCAAAAATAAATGAAGCTGAAGTCTTATCTATTTGGAGATCTTCAATAATGCTACTGAAATCCAATCCATGACAACCAACCCTGTGAAACTTTGGTCCATGAAGATTTTTTTTTCCCCTATGGATAATTTCATCTTTGCACACTTAAAAACTTCATATTATTTAATCTTTAATAAGAAACTAGTCTTCAAGATTGAATCACCCATCACTGAAATTTTTGAGAATAAAGCAACGTCTAGTCAAAGACTACTGAAATATAGAATGGAATAAGCTTCTCTAAGGGAGAGAGCACTTTTAAACATCATTAGTAATGATTTTGAAAGATTATTCACATTTGGAAAAAATTTCATTTTTAAGTCATTAATTTTAAAGATTAATTTCTGTTTTAGGGGAAATTGTTTTGTAAGTAGTCATAAAAATTAAATATTACATAAAGCAAGTCAAGTCCATAAGGAAGTCATAAATCTTTACGAAGATGGTCCCAAACAAAAGTATTTGTTTTAAACAGTAACAACATCCTTTCCTACCATTTTCAATATTGGTTCAAATGACAAAGGCAGATAGTTCTCCTTACCTGCACAGGGCTAGGTGCAGTGTGGCTTCCCGAATGTTGGTTCTGTTGTTGTCCAGTAGGGGTGGCAGAAGGCTGAGGATGTGGAGTATGTGGGTGCAGGGTAGCATTAGGATGAGCATACTGCTGAGCAAGGGAACCAGTAGAAACTAAGCAAAAGAAAAAAAAAAAAGGAAGACTAAAGCCACTGCTTTATACAATAACATTCACTACTCCTCTATAACTCTCATTAACTATGTATCTGTTGGTCAAAACCATCTAACTTCTGTCATTACTAATTTCCCTTCTCTCAAGAGGATCTCACACAACTGGCATCTATTAAATTATGAACCCTCTTAAGATACAAATTACTAAATAACCATTACTAACATATCTCACTAATATAGATTTTAATGATCAGTCTAAAACATTCTGAAATCTACTTCATTTAAATTTCACAAAAATAAATACTAGAAAAGAAAACTTAAAAGTGTAGGCAAACCCCACATAGAATGTGCATGTTTATCTAATATAATACAATACATTTCAATTCAAATATAATGATAAAAACACAGCTAGGCCATCATTTGGCTAACCTCACCATGCTACTGTTCTGGAGTTGACATAATAGTCCATATGCACACAGCCTTCTCTCTAGACTGTGTATACAAAATGCCCACACAGGTATACCCTGAACAATTGTGGCTCTATAAAAGCCAAGCACGATACTCTAAATTAACACTGAAGATCTATCTTAGGTTTTCTCCTACAATCAAATTCAGAAAATCTTCTTGTGTAGATAAAATAAATAAATAAACAAAGCACATTTCTGCCATCCTGTAAAGCTTCTCAGAGGTTGGCCCAGAAAGCCATCATCATTTTGTAATACGGAGTTAATATAACTTTCTGAGCTGTAAAGAAAATTTAAATCCACCACTCAAAACTATCCATTCCTCAAGCTAAGTTAAGGAAATTAGAAGAGCTAATTTAAATGTAGAACTTAGTTTGTTAGAGACAGAAATAAAACCAAATATTGGTGAATGTCAGAGTATTTTGGTTACTATTTAAAAAAAAACAAAAACAAAAACAAAAGTTGCTTCTATTTCGCAAGGTTTCCAAAGGCAGAATGTTTGAAAGTATTATAAATCTGAGACTATAGGAAGAACAGAGAATAAAAATGTTTACCTGTGAGATGTGTGTTAACCCACAAATCCACCCCAGAATCCCTCAATAACTGAGCTTGTTTTTGCAATGACCCTTGAAGACACTCATTCTGGTCTCTCAACACACAATACTATAAGTTACTATAGTTGTAGGGCCCATTGTAGGCAGAAAAGAAACCTTTCCTTTTGCTGTCAATTCCCTGCTCAAAAGTCTAACTTGATTAGGTGACTGGAGTTAACGATGAGCGTCATGCAGAGGGTTAGGTACATGAAACAAGAGTTAAGCACTGTTAGGACACACCATTCAGGGCTTCGGGAAACCTAGGGCCAGGAAAGTTGGTCCTGTTTTCCCTATGGCTTCGAAGACCCCAAAGAGCCTCTGCTCTGCTATGTCATGATCACCTGTGCATCCATCGCCAGAAACACAGTCTACATTAGTGGACCTGAATTCATAAACAAAAGGAATGTGGTTTGTCCATTAGGAAAAGCTTTCTGACCATAAGACAAAAGACACTAGGAATGTGCTAAGGAGGATGACAGGACCAGAGCTAGAGCTGGAAGGGATCTCAGAGTTCATTTCATTCAATCTCCTCATTTTACAAACGAGGGCACTAAGCTCCCCAAAGGCCCAGTGTCTGACTTTAAGTCACAAATAAGACTGGAGAAAGGACATGAACTCAGGTCTTCTGACTCCAATGCTCTTCCCATTGTACCCTTCTACATCCCAGGAAATTTGTGCTCCCTCATTGTCTAGATTTTATGACATAGGAAAGAGACGGGATAGGTCATTCCTAAAGTCAAAGGGTCAAAACAGAGAAATTCTCAAGTTCCACAATTCCATGAAATTATTCTCAGTCTGAACAAATTCAATGGCTTAACTAAAAACCACCAGCCAAACCCATCCAGCAAGTTTACTTTCCTTTTCCCACAGCTGTCTACCTAGGTCTAAACAGAAATGTTTACTCTTAAGGATCTATAATTCTCCACAGCTATAAGAGGGAAAATACTTTGACACAAAAGGTCTTGATTTTTTTAGTTTGACTTACCTGTCCTTACTAAAACTTTACACAAATGGTTAAATTAGAATACCTTTTTGATTCCTTTTTGAAGTAAGTAAATTTAACTTAAAGTCAATCTTTAGTCATTCACTCCAAATTCAGATTCATTTCCAAACCAAAAAAACAATGGTGACTTTTCCTTGTCTCACTAAAAGAAACTTAATTGCTTCATTTGTAGCAGAACCAAACTCCTATCAGAGCATGACTTTGTAGTAATATATATACCAACTAAATACATCACAACTCACTCAAAACCCAATTTATGAGTTTTTGTGAGGGTCTTGGAAGCATAGACCTTCTAAAGTTTCCTAATTTATTTACTTTACCCTCGAACACTGATTTAAACAAAGTGACAAGTTTTTCTACTAACAGCCTCCATTAACACAAATCCTAGCTTCTATACTAATCACTTGTGTTGAAAATGAAATTATGCAAGTTTAATGAGTAAATTAAATTCATAAATGAAGGTTAAAAAATGTTTAAAATTATTACTCAAAGAACTCAACCTAAAGATCTTTTATGATGGAGGGACTGTACTCTTTGAAATACCACTACCTCTTACTCTTCTTTGTCTAGATTCAAAACAGAAGAACAATATTATGTTCTATACAAATACTTCTAGAAGGGCTAAATCCATATTCCAACTTTGAATATTTAATGGAAATATTTCAGGTTGACACAAGCATTTTCAAATACTCATATTCATCTCTGCTCTCATTACTTTTATGTTGGTTTAAAAAATTCACTCACAAAGACACAAACACACACATCTTTTCCCTATCAAAACTAATAAAAGTTTAAAGGCAGAAGACATAGGGGAGCTAAAAAAGGTGGGGGACAGGGAAGATAGATACTTTAAATTAATTGCATAGTATAAATTATACTTAAATTCTAGTTAAAAAACCAAAAGTTACTTATAAGTCAAAAAGATGGCAGACACCAGGAAGGAGACTTTAAAGGTTTTAGAGAGGAATTCATATTGCATGAAAGAAGTCCTACTCTCTCTTGTTCTTTGGGCAATTTTCTTTGCTTTTTCTCTAGTTAACAGAAAAAAAAAAAAAAAAAAGATGTGTTAAGATCAAATAATAATAGAAAATTTAGATTACTTGTTCCCTATGAAAGTTTAGGCCTTTGGGAAACCTATGATTTTACAATATATATACAAAGAAAGATTATTTCTCCTGACTAGGGAGTTGTTTTCTAGAATTTGACACTGAGTTTTTATAACATTCTAGAATCTTATATATTTATATGAGTTACTACCACTGAGGCTGGGGACTAGAGGAAGGGAAATTGAGAGGGAAGAGGCAAATTAAAAGCAATTTAAGATAATTAGGAAGGGTAATTTTCCTTTTAAAAAGAGAAATAAAAATTTTAAATTCAGAAAATGGGCTAGGAAGCTATATTTGACAAACATAATAAAAATATACTTCAGTTCTAAATTACAATCAACTCATGAAATAGGGGAAAGGAATGAAAAGAAGAAAGGCTAGTAAATGATACTAGGAACAAATGTGTGGAGACATACTAATGGTAAAAAGAGGTAGAAGAGATTCTGAAATAACTTGGTCAAATTTAAATCCTTTACCTTAGCTAGTCAATGAAAAATCATAAATGACTTTTGGTATTCTGATTAGTCCTTCAACAATTAAACATCATCCATAGTTCAAGTTTTAGCAAATATTCAGTTAGCTCTGAATGGAAATTCTACAGCAGCTTCCAGGGAGGACAGAGACTGAAGGTCCTTTCCAGCTCTAATGTTTTATATCTATGGCCATGCAAAGCAGCACTCTCTCATACGGTAGTTAGCTAGAAAAGAAAAAGTTCAGTGCTAACTCAGAGATCCACCAGCCAAGTTAAGGAGGGGATGGGCATTCTTAAATATAAGTATCAAGAGGACAAGTAATAAAATATTACAAATAAAAAATAAGTCAACTTCATGATCTTATTCCATTAAATTTCATAATAAAAGACTGTGTTTTGTTTTAAAAGTAGTTTTACCATCTTGACTTTGGATGCACAAGCTGGGAGAGTTTTCCCAATGTAGCACAGATTTGAAAACAAAACCCAAATGTTTCAAATTAATGCTGAAGAAAAAGGGGAAGAGAAAAGATGTTGAAAACTTTAGAAAGTAAACAAAAAGGTAACTAGAACAAATCAGAACAAACTGATTTAACATGAAGAAAAAAAAAAGAAGTAAAAAAACAAAATGAAGTCACAAAGAACATTAGCATTAATTAGCAACTCAACTGTTAGTACCTAAGACTGTGTTCTCCCTTTCTCAGAGAAGGGAAAGTTCTGCTGTATCAAACAATTATACTTTAAGTATTAATGATCAAAGACTATGACCTTTCAGCTACTTACCAGGAAAACTTCTTTCAAGACTACTGCCAGAGACAGTAAGATGGTGAGGCTAACTACCACAGAGACCTCAATTTAAGTATTAAAGAACTGACAAAGCCTTTCACATACTGTAAACATATACATACAGTTTCCCTTTAAGAGTACATACATACAGCAAGACTCCATTTTAAAGAGTATCTATTAAAGGATTAAACTTGTTAAAATGTCCATATACCAAATCAAAATATATACATACTATTCTATTTTAGCAACGTAATTTTTGGATACCAAGTCATAATATGCTAGGAAAGTGTATACTCTAAATGAAAAAAAAAAATCTGTTAAAAAAGACTAAGATATTTGATAGGTGTGTCATTTGAAAAAATTCCAACTACAAAGAAGATCTATTTGACATTTCACACAAAATAAAAAATATTAATAAATATATAAATATTTCTTTAAAAATTCCTGTTTTGTTTCCTATCCAAGTATTACTCTAATGTGTATTTGAGTTGCTCTAGGGATGCAGATTAAGCACCACTACCAGGTTTTTGAAAGCCCAAATCCATCACTTTGCCAGATACAAATATTTGGCTTTTCAAGGTTCTGTGTCCTTTTTATGACACAAAATAAGCTTTTAGGAAATGTCTTCCCACTTCATTCCAAACTGGCTCATGATGTATTTGTTCTTCCCTCCACCTGTATATTTAATATCATCAATTTGATACCATTCATTTATATAAATATAGCATATTCTAGTAAAAAGACTTTAAAAAGTTTTCTACTTTGAGAGTTATTCATTTAAAAACTTCAAAAATTACATATTATTTTCTAACCAGGAGACTTCAAAATAAAATTTAAAAAAATAGAAAAAAAAATTTGAATCCTAAGGTCCCCAAACAGTTGTTCCTTTTAAAGGATTCAATAACCTTACTCTGACACAAGATGAAGGAACTGGTTTTATCTTTTTTCACTACAACTGAAATCATCTTACAAGAAACCTACTCAACATTTGCAATGATTGAGAATATCTTTGCTTGGTATACATAAATTAGTGTCTTAAAATAATTTTTCCAATTAACTCCAGCTTTTACAAACTGAGTATCATGATTTTTTTTTTAAACCTTTGCTTTAAGAATGTTAATGAATGCCTTTGTCTGGTACAAGATTATTCAACAAGTCTACTCCTCTAACATATAATCTTTAAAATGTGTTTTCCTGTACAATCAAAATTAATATAAAAAACCCAACTCACTGGCAAAGTAGAAAGAAGGGCCTGTCTCCTTGTTGTATGGTAATTTGGGACATGCTGAATTTGGAAAATAGAAAGGTAAATTAGCCTTTTTAGGTGTGTACTTTCCTAATGTTCTGGAAAGGATGACATTCAATCACTTTCTTCAAGATTGCTTTCATGCAGAACTTATTTTATTGCTGACATTCAGTACTTTAAAACATTATCACTAAATTAACTGAAATTATATGGCACTGCCCCAACAGTCACTTTTCTTCTGTACTGGGGTGGTCCAGGTCCACATGTTGACTTGCTAATTGAAAGGAATAAAATTAATATATAACAAGAGACTCCTTTGAACAACTTTGAAGCAAATCTTGAACCCAAAATAAGATAATTTAGCTAAAAATTTACATAAGTTAACTCAAATGACATTTATAACAAACATTCAAATTTTATAGAAACTATTTTATGAAAGGAAGTTTCTAGGTTTCATTCAGTGGGCATTTAATAACTATTATTATCATCATCATCAATAATACAAAAAAGTACAAGAATTCAGACTTCCCAGTGGTTAAATATAAGAGACAAGCTGGACCAGAAACCAGAAAATGGGAGAAGGATCACTCCTAAGAAGGGGCGAATTTAGCTCTAGCCTTTATAGTATTATCCCCAGCATCTAAGATAGTACCTGGCCCATAAGAGAGGCTTTATACTTGACTGATGTATAACCATTTACACACATTCAAAGATCAGCAATTGGATAGCCATTTACATACAAAGATCAGCAATTGTAGAGTTTATGGTTCCAACTAATCTGACAATATCTGTGCATCCACTGACAGAATTTTCAGCTTAACAGTAACTAAGGAAGTAAATGTGACAAAAAAAATGGGCAAAAAAGTGACATTAAGTGTTCAGATGACATTCTATGTACATTAGAAAAGTTTAAATAACATTCAATAACATCAAAAATTCTTTTAAATTGATTTGTTAAGATGTTACATCTTAAATATAATTATGTAAGGGAAAGATGAGTTATATATAATTGTGCCTTCCTCTAAAGGGCTTTGTGTTAATTAAAAATAACCAATGTGCAAACACATTTCTTTATACCTGGACCTCCAAGAACTTACTATTTTAATAAATAGTAGATGACCCCATGAAAATAGCATATAACCAATGAAATGTGTCGCATATGACTGTGAAGAACAATTGTTTCCTAGACTTCACTTTGGATTATGGGGAATCCAAAGAAAAAGCCCAACAATAAGAAACAATAATATAGAATCTCCAAATCCTCTTGTCAAGTCTGAACTAAGCCCAATATATTTAAATTATTAAAAAGTACTTAAAGACACAGCTATGTCCTACCACTAAAGAGGGAAAACATAATACCAAGTTTATTCCATCTCACAAGTCTTGTTTTTTAATAATACCTCCTGCTATTTACCCAAATCTGAGGGGTATTTTCATGCTGCTCTCAAAAAGTATTCACCATACTGATCCTAGTAACTACTTATACTACTGACATCATGCTGACAAAATCAAAGTCAGTAATAAAAGAATACATTCAATTTTAAAGGTCACACTTAATACCATGCTACAGGAATATGGTTCTTATGGAAGAAAAGGAGGAAGAAGTTGAAAGAAAAGTAGGAAACTGCACATCTTTGTAACATGCAAAAATACTACCAAAAATTTTAAGACACTGTCAATTCATTTTAACCACCTGTGAGGCTAATGAAATGTGTTTAAGCTGCAACAAAGTGATTTTGAAAAACCTTTGAAGAATTCCAGCTTTTACACATATGCACTTAATCTTCCGTTCACATTAGCACTAGATGTCTTACTTCATACTGACTGGAGATAAATTGAGTAAGAATAACTACTCTGCACATTTTACTTTTCAAGGTAACAACAATGAAGTTATAAATTACAATTTGTCTTTCATAGCGCCACTGACAAAAAGGGAGTAGTCTGATGCTGCTGTTTAAAGAGACCTAGCCCTGTTTAAAAAGAAGGATAGGTCAAGTCAGTCAAGTCCCTGGTTATTACATTAATGTTATTTTTTAAAGATGGCAGAGAAAACTAATGTCAAAACTGGAAGTACTTCATGACTATCTATTTAAAATTATACAACACTTTCTAAGTGAGCTGACTGAAAGCTTGAGCTTGTTTACCGATTAATATGACACTAAGAAAGTATGTGATTAAATACTAAATAACTGGGCAACAGTGTCTATAATTTTTACCTACGAAATATTAAGTGTGACTGCAAATAAGTGGTAAACTTCAAAGGCAATGGTGATCTTTTAAAAAAACAAAGAGGGTTTAAAATTCTGGAAAAATTAAGCTCTCTAAAAATTGATAAACAGATCTCAATCAGGATTTTTATATCACATGATACTCTCTTGGAATATGTAAAAGCAATGAGAAAGCCAAAGTGATAATATGAGAAACATGTGAAAAATGTCTAATAATCACTTATAATAGATACTGTCAAGAGCACAGCATCTGTAGTATACTTCTCAATGATTATAGTACAATTAAAATCATCCCCAAAATGAAGGTGCCATCTACCAAAAGTATGGCAGTAAAAAACAGCTTATAAAATGACAAAAAGAAATCTTTAAAAGAAATCCTAAAGATTGATTTTGATCGGGATTAGAATGGAAGCCAAAGGAAATGATACAGAAAACTTTCATTCCTCCTGCAATCCAAATTTCACTCAACCTCTAAGGAAACAATAGGATATACACAAACTGCATCAGGAAGTACTGCTTTTAGAACAGGGTTTATACAGTTTCATTTAAATCTCTTAGTATTGAGAATAAGAACTAAAGAACTGAGTTACTTTCAGTTTCATGCCATGAGATCTTAAAGACATTTTCATTTAGAAATGATTTTGATTAAAAATTACAAGAGCCTACACCAGGTTTGAATTCAGAAGAACATGAGTTCAAATCAGACTAAGATTTTACAAGCTACGTGACTCTTGGCAAATCACTTAACGTCAAATGCCTTAAAAAAAAAAAAAGAATGAATAAATTATAGAGCCTGAGCAACAGTCAGTTGCTTTGACTCTCATATGGTCGAGAAATAGGATTTTTGATGGTTAAAGTGGAAGATGTACTCAATTGTTTTTAAAATTCAGATCTTTTCACAAAAATCCTGTTAGAGAAGCCCTAGAAAGATGTCTATGCCTAAGCTTCTTGTATTTTTCTATTAACACTGAAAAGGAAGCAAAGAGTATTCATGTGCAACAAAAAGTTGTCAGAGGTTACATAAACGTTATCGTTAAAACGACACTCGAACAGGGTATTCAGAAACTGCATCAATAACACTTTTCTACTAAGTTAAAATCAAACTGTGCACCCTACCTCCTCTTCCCCCCAAAATTTATTTTTTCTAACATAGCAAATTTCCTTTCCTAATGCTTTTCTTCCTTTGGACTGGGAATCAACCCAAAAGAGTTTTGTTAGTTTAAGTACCAATAAAATCCTTTTCATGCTGATCCCGAGTTGCAAAGGCTGTGTTGGCAAAGTACAAACTCTTAAAAGGTTTTACAATGGTCTGAGGTTCAAGGAGAGCCAGTTGAAGGGCAGCATCTGCCATTTAAGAACAAGCCCAACTACAGCAGGCTCATCACTAGAAGAGTGGCAAATAGATCATTATTTTCCCTGCCATGAAAATTCAAGAAGATAGATACTAAGCTACTGAATGATTAACTTGTAGAGGGAAGAATCCATGTAAGAAAAACCTATGAAGGACTGTTTTTTTAAAAAATCTGCAAGAGTATTATTCTTAAATAGAAATGATTATATTTAAGTATAATGTGGCTGCTGCCAGCTTTTGGATAAGACTAATATATTAATGAAAAATGTATCAATTATTTCTTAATCTGAAATTATCTCTGAAATTCTGGATATTTGGTAAATCCAAAAATAATCGACAAAGTCACTTTATTTTAAATATTATTGCAATGTTTGCATTTCTACAGGAGAAAGCTGCTGGTTTGGCTTAAACAAAGGTCTATCAAAATAACAAATTAAGCTAAGTTCATGGCTTTTAAAAATTATTAAGTACATGATAAAGAGATTAAATACTTTACATTTTGCAATAGTTTATTCTATGTCTACTCATAGCATTTATTTGTTTAGGTTTAGGTTATTAAGATTATGTTTCATTTCAAGATAATGCCTATCAAAATGACAGTTCTAAAACATACATAAACCCCAATTGTTTTAGGCTATTTACATCAGAGGCAGCATGCTGAGACTATGTCAGTAATATCTAAAGCTACTATTAACATCTGTGATTTTCTTTAAAAATTAAATGACTTGTTGTGAACATTCTATGAGAATATCAGTTTTAACTAAACTTCCTTAATCCCTGTGTGTTGACTACATTCAATGCACAGAATATCACCACACCACCTGTCAGGATTTGTTCAGTTCATTCATTTTGGTTCTAGCTCTTTTTTTTTCCTAGTTCTGATTTTCACTACATCATTTCATAGAAGTCTCTTCAGGGTCTTGTATCTTTCAGCATTTTGCTTTCACTTGTTGATCTTATTTATATCTCAGAACCCAATTATATTTATGCACTGCATTTGCTTTAGTCTTTTACATACTGCTGAACATTAATGTCTTCTTTAATGACAAAAACGAATGTCATTTAAAGCTTTCTACAGAGAGCTTTTATCTTTTTTTTGGCTTTATAAATCCTTCTATTGTTGAATATTAAAAAGATTATTTACCCTTTACAACAGAGTATCACTATTCCATTTACTCCCATCGTTTCAACATTTCTTAAAAAGGTTTAATTTTTTTGTTTGTTTTTAGAATTCAATGAGATGACATAAAATGTGGACCTAAATTTGGGGACACTTGCTATTTTATACTATCATTTTTAAGTATGGCTTAATTAGAAAACCAAAGGATGAAGATGGTGATAAATGATAACATTTTAGCTTATACAACATCTTTAAAAATATATATATATATATATATAAAATACATTATATATGTTGCCATGTCTCTACTTAACATCCTAAAGAAAGGAAATGAGAAGTAGCATTACCTGCACCTTACAGATGAAATATAGAGAAAGGTGATTTGCCTAGAGTGATAAAGCAAATCAGGCAGGTGAAATTATATTCATTTTCAACAGTTTACTGATCCTTAAAGTTCTAGTACGCCAGATAATTTTTTAAGTCATTTTCAAAGCTTAAAAGAGATGAAAAATAATCTCACACGATTTACAACAACAAGAACATGAAAACGTTTCCTACCATACATCGCATGTGTCTGCTCATGAGCACCATACTGAGCTGCTGAGGAGGATACTAAACCAGGCTGGGCATGGGTTGGCGGGGCCATCATTCTAGTATTACCCTGTATCACAGGACTATAGACATGAGGATGCTGTGTTCAAACAAAAAAAAAAAAAAAAAGGATAAAAATGTCAAAATAGCATTTAGATGTCAAGAATCTTAACTCTGTAGATCATATCTCAAGTAACTATCATTTCAGAAGACCTAAATTAACAGAGAAGGGAGGGCAAGAGAACATTCATATAGAGCTATTAAACAAATGAAAAAATTCTATCTCCTTAAGTCTTTTAAATGGATCATTGCTATCTAGTAAAGAATAAGAAAAAACTTATCAACTTTTCACATGATAATGATGAGAATGTCTAGCAAACACTTCAGAAGCTATACTAAACAACAAATCAAATACTTGCAGGTATCAAGTTTATCACTAAAATTACACTGCTAGGGTAAGGAATATTAGGGAGCAGAAGGAAATATTTGCTATCAAATCGCACAAAATAAAAAAACTTGTCAAGTGATGCTTTAAAATTCAAATGCAAAGCAAAAGAAAACGAAAAGAGGTAAGGGGGAAGAGCCTCACCTGAGATTGATAATGTGGCACATGCTGAACAAGAGGCTGATTGGGAAATTGCTGAGGGCTGTAGGCCACATATTGTGCTGAGTAGGCTGGCGGTGTGGCCACGATGGGCGGGCCTGCAGCTGAGGCAGGGTGCATCAGGGTGTTCTGGGGGTGCTGATCTTGCCGCTGTTGGGGCATATTTGGTACTACAAAAGACAAATTTATATAAGGAAATAACTTTCTCTTATGTTCAAAGATGTAGCATTGTTGGGGACAGGATAAAGATGGTTTTGTCTGCTGTGGACTTTTTTTTTCCTCACCTCCCTTTCCCCACCCTCCATTATTTTGTTAGTTGTTACATTTGGGTTGGTTTTTTTTCCATTATGTAAAGAAAATAGAAAAAGAGTCAAGCAGTTATTTCCTTAAAGTGTATCTGCCAACACACACAGACCCAAAAGTACACCTATATTGACAGTTTGCTCTTTAAAAGAGTAGGTGGTACATGGGTAGAACCTCGGACCTGGAATCAGAAATTAGTTCAAATATCACTTCAGACTCTTAATAGCTATAGGACCTTGTAATTGTGACTCAAATGTCAGCTTACCTCAATTTTCTCATCTTAAAAATAGGGATCACACTATCTCCTAGAATGGTTATAAGGAACAAATGAGATACTTGTAAAGCATTTACCACATCTGCCTGGCCTATAATGTACTTATTATATGTAATTAAGTTAGACATATTTAAAAATATGATGTACTAAGATGATGTTTGCAGTCTTATGCCAATGCTTTCTCATGGCATGTAGGCAACTGTTGCATATCTAACAGACTGTTATATGAGGAAAACCTTAGCTAATTAATCAGAAGTTTGACCCTCTTGGTGACAAATCATTTGCCCACGATGATCCATAAATTAAAAATGTACTAACTGAATTTTAAATAGCTTTATTACCAATGGAGATAGATGTTAAACTGTGAGCCTTTATATTTTTTTCTGTTTTGTAAGAAACAAGAAAAACGAAAACATACTACCAAAATTACCACTAAAGCAAAACAAGCATATCATGACCTTTGAAGACAATACCCTGCACACAATGCATCAATCAGATATAGAGAAAAAGACATTTATTAACAGGAAAGGATATAAGGCTGAGAAAGCTAAGATTAGGTTAACAGGAAAAGAAATCACCAACACTCATAAGTTGCATCTCTACAACTTGATTAGACCAAGTTCTGTAGTCATCGAAGTATTTCACCATTTCTCTGCCTCTGATACCTGTCTTCTTCAGAGCCCAGAAAACCAAAGACTTGCCCAGGCTGAAACCTTCTCTACCTTTCTAATGCTCATTTCTGGACTCAGCATATTTACAAATGTAGACTGTCCCTAACTTCATTCATGTTACACAAGCTAGAAGCGCCCACCCAGGGAGAAGCCAGAAGTAAGGTCCTACAAATCAGCACCAAGAGTCAAGAGTAAGAACACTGGGTAAGTCACTGTTTAGCTCTAAATCGTGGCTAGAGGGATTCCATCTTCTGCAATATCTGAAATCACTTTTCCAACACGGGGCATCATGTTCTGTGATTTTTTCCCTCTCAATCTATGCAAGTTCCATCCTCATGTATCCAAGAAACAATTTGAAATACAATGAATTAGCCAATGAAGACCTTGTGGTTTCTTTTTTATAATTGTAAGAAGAAACTACTTATATCCAAGATATATTAATAAATATTAGACAAAAACCATTCCATGACACAGGTGAAATAGGTGGTGAGAAAAATAAATTTTTGAATTTTTAAAGAATTTAATATTCAGTTATGGATTGTTCTACACGAAATGATCAGCAGGATGATTTCAGAAAGACTTGGAAAGACTTACAATACTAAGTAAAGTAACTAGAACCAAGAGAACACTGTATATAGCAACAACAAGATTATAAGATCAATTCTGATGCACATGAAGAGACCATCAGTTTCCAATAGACTTGTGATGGAGAGAGCCATCTACATCCAGAGAATGGACAAAGGGGAATGAATGTGAATCACAACATAGAATTTTCACCTTTTTTGTTACTTTTTTCCCTCCTTCATTATCTGAATTTTCTAGTGCATCATGAGATGTATTTATATATGTGTGTGTGTGTGTGTGTGTATATAAAATGTATATGCATGTATACATATAATACATAAACATATAAATAAATATATAAATATATATGTATGTATGTATATATATATGTGTGTATATATATATATATATATGTATGTATATATGAGAGTTGCACATGTTCAGCATATACTGAATTGTTTGCTGCCTAAGGGGATGGGGGGAGGGAAGGAGAAAAATTTGGAATGCAGGGTTTTTTCAGAGGTGAATGTTGAAAAAAGTAACTTCCACTAATTTTATGTTCTTCACATTTCTGGATACTCCAGTTCTCTTTAATTATACTGGTTCTGAAGGTCTTTCTTTAATTTTTGCTAAGTTCTCCAATGGCTTGATCACTGTGGTTTTTATCTCTTGTGAGCTCTTCTGTGCAATATGACCCAAGGCACGTCCCAAGGGACTCATGATAATGAAAATGCTGCCTACATCTGAAGAAAGAATTGTACAGATTGAACCTTATTCATTTCTGTTTTCCATTTTTTCTATCTTGAGATTTTTCTCTTTTATTCTTATTCTTCTTTCATAACATGACTAACATACAAAAATGTTTAACAAGACTGTAATGATTGTACATATATAACCAATAACAGATTGCTTGCTGTCTTGGGGATGGAGAAAAATTTGGAAGTCAAAACCTTCAAAGGTAAATATTGAAAACTATTTTTCATGCAATTGGGAAAAAATATTAATTAGAAAAAAAGATATATTGCTCTTCTTGAAAATTTTTCTATGGCCTCTGGGAAAGTGATTGATCTTTCAACATCATCAAAAAGCAAGTTTAGGTATGAGATATACATCCAATTAAAGGAATGAATATCTGTCCATTGGATTTATTTGATGTCCTTTTTCTGTTGCTGTTATCCAGTAACACTATATGACTTCAATTATTTAGAACTATGTTCTGCATATACTAGAAAAACTAAGATGAGGAAAGACACATGATTCTGCATGGACATTTGATAAGTTGATTTACTTAAGTCTTATTTAGATCAGCAATCTATAATTTTTTTGTCAAATACAACAGATGAATAATCTGGGCAGGCTTGAACTAGAAGCAATAGATAAAAAGGATTTCTTTCCTTTCTTTCTTTCTTTTTTTTTTTTTAAAAGAAAAAAGAAAAGACAATCAGGGTTAAATGATTTGCTTAGGGAAACACATCTACTAAGTCCCTTAGGATGCACTTGAACTCAGGTTCTCCTGACTCCATGCCTGGCACTCTACCCACTGCACTACCTAGCTGCCCCCAGAACACAGCCAAGGAATCCTGAAGCAAAGTGTTTTTAACACCCCAAGAGGATCAGATTCCTTTCCCTCCACCACTCTCAAAAAAACACTCTGATAATGCACAATGATCACCAAAAAATAAAAACAGGTGACTCAAAAGCAACAGAAATACATAGAAGTCCTGACTGCAGAGCACCCTCCATTTCAGAGGCCCATTAGGAAAGCAGCCATGCAGGGTCCTAGTGCTCCTGGGATGAGGGAACACAGGGTGACTTTCAACTCTGACTTTTCAAGGTCCATTCAACTGTGAGATCCTGGAAAGCAGAGATTCTTCCTTGGATCCCTAGGGCTGAGCAGGGCCTGGATATACAGTAGGAGACTAATAAATATCTGGAGATGAATTACTCACAGACCTAATAAGATGCCAAGCTGAAATTCAAAAAAGGTTTAGTGATTCTGAAGTCCATGCTGAGTTCATACACATAAAAAGAAAAAATGTATAATCCCTCCCCCAAAAGCAAAAAGTAACTCATACAGAGAACATGAATCAGCCCAATGTTGACCCTAAAAAAATTAAATTTTTTTAAAAAATTTTAAAAGGTGGAAACTCTTTTGTATGTGAATTAAAAGAAACAGTACAATGTCTTATTTGTCTCCAATTTCAGACTATAATTAGATGAGGTTTGCTTCTTCCTCTCAACACATTCATACTTTGTCACAATTGCCCTGCTCTCTGGCAAGACACTTCTTTTACTGACTGAATAGTAAAGAGACAATGATCTGATAAAGTACAATTTTACATCATGTTTTCTTAAATGGTTTTTAGAAATTGTATTGGGAACCAAAAGTCTAAGTAACAAAAACATGAATCATTTCATTAAAGCATAAGCAACAATAACTGATGTTATTTGGTGGTTTTCTATCTACAACATCAAACATTGTATCTCAATGAATAGTGGAGCACCTAAAACTTTAAATGAATTATCAAATACTTTCTTAAGAATCTTTTAAAAACAAATTTATAAGCCAAAGTTGGAATTTTTCAGGGTGTGGACAAAAGTCTTGGGAATATGAGAAGTTCCTAAAAGATTCTGCAAATCTACTGATAAATTTCAGTACAAATGATAAACTTATTCTTAATTCAAAATTTTAATATTCAAATGGCAATATTTTTACTAGGAAAATGCAAGTAAAATTATAATACTTGAATATCAGCATTGTCATCATCAAATATTCTGAAATAACTTTATCTTATTTCTGCAAAGAACTATTCCCTAATTAATTATTCTCTCCATTTCTCAAATAAGGGGAAAAAAAATTCATGAAATCCCTATTGCCAAGGTAGGTGAAAATAAGTTTTGTAGAATTTTTCAGCAGCCTCCAACTTTTGGTTTTGGATTGTTTTTGTTTTTTTTAAGGTGTATCTTTACAATCTTTCTAAGAACATCTTCATTAATCAATTACAGAGGTTCTTAGGGATCCATAGACCTCTTAATTCAGTGTGTCTATAAACCTAGAGGGGGGAAGGAAATCTTTATTTTACTAACTTCTAACTTAAATTTATTATCTTTTAATTATGGATTTAATAAACATTATTCTAAGAAGGAAGTCCACAGTATTATTATTACTATTAATATTAAAATTTACATAATGCCTGCTATGTGCTAGGAACTGTGGCAACAGACAAATGACAAAGCAGCAAATACCAGATACACTGGGAGCTACGGTCACAACCCTGCACACAAGTAGCCCAAACCACAAGGTCATCTCACTAGACTAAAGCAGCAGTGGGATTTGGCAAACACTCCACATCTTGAGCAGCCTTTTTTTAAGGACTACACCTCTTACCTCCTGGGCACAAGGATTAGAAAAGGTGTCATAAAACTGTCTACTTCATTCAACCCTGGCCAGCTTACCATGGCAGGTGGGGAGCTTACCCTGTAGTCATAACACAGGAAAAGGAAGCTGGCTGTCTTGTAAAAGCACAAGGGGAGGATGTCTTTCTCTTACTCAGGGCTGAAAAGATTCTCGCCAGTCTTTTTTAATAGGTTCATTCTTTATCTAGCAGATGGACATCTACCTCAGAGCTGGCTTTCCAAAGCCTGATACGGTGTTTGCTGCCGAAAAACTCCAGAATCTGATCCCAGCCTTTGTCACTTGAGTCAGCCTGGGAGACATTTTACAAGACTTGGTTGACCAAAGAACTGCATCAGCACTGTGGGTCTGTTTCATGTCGCGAAACACGTTTTGGAGGACGGTCGATGCTCTCGTGCTTATCCAGTCACCAATGGGAAAACAAGGCTGGGTGCCTGTTCCCATGCATGTTTTCAGTGATGCTACCAGCCCCCTTCAAGGAGGATGAAAGCAGTATCAAGATCAGCTCCCACTTAGAGTAATTCTTCAATTTGAAAAGGTTACAAGTCAAGGCTAAAGTGGAGGAGAATTGATACGTACCCTCAACGCATCCTCTGAAGCTGAGATGCAATGAGGGAAGGGGTCAATTCTTTGCTGCTTGTGCTAATTTGAGCCTAACAATTCTCCCCAAGACAACATAGGTTCTTCATCAGCCAGCACACCAGCCCTACGCTGTGACTGCTGGTTTCAGCAAATGGAGCCGCTGTGAATGCTATGGATGAGTTCTCTTCCCCCGGCAGCGTACTTTCCAGAGACGCACACATTGATAATGAGGTTGGCACATGCATTGCCAGAGCTAGTTCAGTGTTAGGAAGGACAGTGTGGCACAGGGGAGCTATGAGACTGACTACCAAACTGAAGGTCCCCACAGCTCTTGTGCTGACCTCATGGCTGTGTGGCTGACGTGGACAGTCTGCCAGAGCCATGACAGAAAAGGAATCTCTTTCATTTAAACTGTCCTAGGCAGACCCTGCAGATTACCTGCCAGGATTAGATATCAGACACTGAGGTCCTTTTTCAAGCTGGACTACTACAGTATTCAAACCCCATTTTAGAGAGTGCATTTCCAGTGGGCTGGCCAAAAGTATTTTTGCCTAAAAGACTATTTTACAGAGAACTCACACGAGTTAAGTGATCACATGGAAGTCAGACAAAGCAATGCAAGGACCCTCTCAAGGTCTCTGAAGAACTCTCGAAATGACTGCATGACATAGGAGACACTGGCACAGGACCATCCATCATGGGCGCTGTGCTCAAGGACTGAAGCAGAAGTGAGGTAGCTCCAAAGCTATGTGAGATATGCAAACTAGAGATATCTCCACCCTGAAGAACAACCACATCAAAAACTGTGCTCATAATAGTAAGCACATTACAAATACCTCACTGAATTCTCACAACCACTCTAGAAGGTAGCTGATGTTATTATCCCCATTTTACAGTTGAGGAAAGTGAGGCAGAAAGAGATTAAGTAACTTGTCCAGGTTCACACAGCTAGTAAGAGTCTGAGATAGGATCTGAACTCAGGTCTTCCTGTTCTCAGACCTAGCATTGCCTTATTGTATATCAAAAGAATCCAGGATATGCAAAACGATTAAAAATTCCCCATCTTCTACAATACTGTAGCTGATTTCAGGATGCATTGCCCTTGTCCTCCCACTGCCAATATTCTGGCTCTCCGGGGAATAAAAGGAGGCTTTAAAGCCAGAAAGCTTAGCTAATGACTTGCCCGGGATCACCCAGGTGAGTGGTTAAACTGCAATTCAAACACTCCAATGCACCCCCCTTTGTCCCTACTCAAAAAGCCAGACTAGAATATGTTTACCAACTATTTCCAAATCCAGTTCTTCAGCTCATGCAACATGCAGACTGAACCCAAACCCAGGTAATGTTCTTCTCACCTTTACCTGCTCTATATGTCTTGGCTTGGTTCACTGGCATAGGCGTCATAGGTATAGGATACAGAGGCTTGTGAGGAAAAAAAAAAAAGAAAATTTTAGCTTAAGATTTTACTTATTTAAAAAATATATTCATTAGACATTTTTTAAAAGTCAAAACATAAACTTTGTCAAATGCCATTTCTTTCAATCTCCTGAGAATTTCATAGTTTTTCAGTTAACAGTGAACTGTTATTTATGCTGATATTTATTTTTCTTTAAAAAATATGGTACATTCTTTGTGATTCTTCACCATGAAGAAGTCACTTTTAAATAAAGGTCTGTGTATGTTTCTAACACATCACTCAGGACTCCCTTGTTAAATTTCTTGCACTCTATTCTGCTACTAAATAACACCCAGAATTCACATAAGAAAACTCAACATCATGCATGAAGTTTTACCTGCACGCCTGGGCTCACTGGAACTGGGTACATCATATTTGGTGCAAAACAAACTGGCTGAGTATATACTGGAGTTGGCTGCTGATGACCCACCATAGAAGGGCTTGGCTGAGCTTGAGGACGAGGGGAAGTAGGAGTTGTTGAAGGCTTTGGCTATGAAAAAGAAAATGAGAGTCCAATGATACAAATGGGAAATGCTGATCTTTTTTTTTTCATAATATGTCGTTCTCAAGGTTTACTTTTATGATTAAGAAATGATGAAAAGGAAAATGTTAGCATAAGCTTAAAAGAAATCATCTTCATTGATAGAGATATGTCAACTTTTAAAGCTTGCCAAAATTCAGTTTTTTTAGTGGATCTTTATCTATTTAGTTATATGACATGGACAGTTTCAGAAAAAACTGCGAACACCTTTATAAACTGATGCAAAGGAAGACCTCTATAAACTATGCACTGAAGTGCATAGAAGCAGGGGGAAAATTTAAACAATGACAGTATTTAAAAAAACAACTTTGAAAGATTTTAGAACTCTTAATTGTTGTTGTTGTTTGTCCTTTGTTCTCAAAGAGGATCATGACAAGCAACAAAGTTGTATTTAAATGAGAAAGGGTTGTGCAAGTTCACCTGTTAAATCCACAGAAATGAAAGTGAAATATGCTATCTACATTCTACCAGAGAGGTAATGAACTGTAAGTGCAAAGTATGATGTAATTCGGAACAGGACTAATATGTGAATTAATTATGCTGGATTACATATACATTTGTTATGAATGTTTTGCTTTTATTAGTTGAAGGCTTGTAAAAAAATTTTTTTAAATAAAAGCTATATGACAGGTTCTAAGGCAAAATGTAACATTTCAAAAACATCAATGGGATACATTGCACTAAGTTGTAGCTGTAGCTTCTATGCTTCTTAACATAGTCTAACTAAGCTTAGAAGAAAAGGACTAAATACCAATTATACAAGATAACCAAATGAAACATAAGAAAAAGTGATACTTTATAACTTATATTATTACCTGAGCAAAAGAACGTGGATTGAACTCCTTGGCATTGGGATTCAATGTAGATTTCCTAACTTGCCTAAACCGAAAGAAAAAAAAAGTAAATGCCAGAGACTTAACATTTTTGTTTGTATTATAAGCTCTTTCACAGAAGTCAAATTAAAATTGATTAATCACATACAATTTTTCTTAAGAGCATTAATCATCCTTGTAAAAATAAACATTAATAACTACGATAGCATTTACATGATGCTTCAAGGTTTGCATGTTACCTCATTTGAACTATCTTAGGAAGTAGGTGCTATTATTATTTCCATTATACAGATGAAGAAACCAAGGCTCAGAGAAATTAATGCCCGAGGCAAAATTTGAACCCAAGTCTTCCGGATTCCACTGAAACAATAGGACAACGATACATGACGCCCTATGACACGTAAACACAATCAAAAGAGAATACAGAAGGTACAGGATTTATTTGAAGTCAAAAGAGATTTTACAAACACTGAATCAAAAGTTGTTGAAATAAAAATGTCTTATGACATTTTTGAGAAATTGTCTTAAAAGGACTCTTAGCAACTGGATGACACAGCAGATAGGCGTTCAGGAACTGCAACCAGGAGACCCAAATTTAAATCCAGCCTCAGACACATTCTACCTTTATGACCCTGAATGAGTCACTTCACCTATTAGCTTCAAACTGCTTATCTTAAAATGGGAATAACAGCACCTGGGAGGGCCAATGAGATAATAGGTAAAGCACTTAGCACAGTGTCTGGCACTCCAAGAGGCACAGAATAAATTTTCTTTCCTTCCAAAAAAGTCTTAATTTTGGCTTGAAGATAATTCTAGGTTCTCCAAGGCAAAGGAGCCCAAACTTGGGCAGGTTATGCTGAAATAAAACTGAAAACAGAGTTCCAGTAATAGGGAACAATGAGTGGTTGAGAACTGTCCTCAGTTCAGAGAGGTTTATCACCACTAGGTTAGCCATTCATTATGTGATGAGGTAATGTAATTTTCTGATTACATATACATTCGTTATGAATGTTTTGCTTTTATTGGTTGAAGGCTTGTAAAAAAATCATTAAAAATATTGAACAGGCAAAAATTGATCTAATTAAAAGAGATAAGGAAGGGTACTATATCTTGCTAAAGGGTAGCATAATAATGAAACAATATCAATATTAAACATATATGCACCAAGTGGTGTAGCATCTAAATTCTTGAAAGAGAAATTAAGAGAGCTGCAAGAAGAAGTGGACAGCAAAACTATAATAGTGGGAGATCTCAACCTTGCACTCTCAGAATTAGATAACTCAAACCACAAAATAAATAAGAAAGACGTCAAAGAGGTAAATAGAATACTAGAAAAATTAGATATGATAGATCTCTGGAGAAACCGTAATGGAGACAGAAAGGAGTACACTTTCTTTTCAGCAGTTCACGGAACCTATACAAAAATTGATCATATATTAAGACATAAAAACCTCAAACTCAAATGCAGTAAGGCAGAAATAGTAAATGCATCCTTTTCAGACCACGATGCAATGAAAATTACATTCAACAAAAAGCCAGGGGGAAGTAGACCAAAAAATAATTGGAACCTAAATAATCTCATACTAAAGAATGATTGGGTGAAACAGCAAATCATAGACATAATTAATAACTTCACCCAAGAAAACGATAATAATGAGACATCACACCAAAATGTATGGGATGCAGCCAAAGCGGTAATAAGAGGAAATTTCATATCTCTAGAGGCCTATTTGCATAACATAGAGAAAGAGAAGGTAAACGAATTGGGCTTGTAACTAAAAATGCTAGAAAAGGAACAAATTAAAAACCCCCAGTCAAACACTAAACTTGAAATTCTAAAAATAAAAGGAGAGAACAATAAAATTGAAAGTAAAAAACTATTGAATTAATTAATAAAACTAAGAGTTGGTTCTATGAAAAAACCAACAAAATAGACAAACCCTTAGTAAATCTGATTAAAAAAAGGAAAGAGGAAAATCAAGTTGTTAGTCTTAAAAATGAAAAGGGAGAACTCGCCACTAACGAAGAGGAAATTAGAGCAATAATTAGGAGTTACTTTGCCCAACTTTATGCCAATAAATTCGACAACTCAAATGAAATAGAAGAATACCTCCAAAAATATAGCTTGCCCAAACTAACAGAGGAAGAAGTAAATATCCTAAACAGTCCCATCTCAGAAAAAGAAATAGAACAAGCTATTAACCAACTCCCTAAGAAAAAATCCCCAGGACCAGATGGATTTACATGTGAATTCTACCAAACATTTAAAGAACAATTAACTCCAATGCTAAATAAACTATTTGAAAAAATAGTGATTGAAGGAGTCCTACCAAACTCCTTTTACGACACAGACATGGTACTGATACCTAAACCGGGTAGGTTGAAAACAGAGAAAGAAAATTATAGACCAATCTCCCTAATGAATATTGATGCTAAAATCTTAAATAAAATATTAGCAAAAAGATTACAGAAAATCATCTCCAGGATAATACACTATGACCAAGTAGGGTTTATACCAGGAATGCAGGGCTGAATATTAGGAAAACTATTAGCATAATCAACTATATCAATAACCAACCAAACAAAAACCATATGATCATCTCAATAGATGCAGAAAAAGTATTTGATAAAACCCAACATCCATTCCTAATAAAAACACTTGCGAGCATAGGAATAAATGGATTTTTCCTTAAAATAGTCAGGAGCACATATTTAAAACCATCAGTAAGCATCATATGCAATGGGGAAAAACTGGAACCTTTCCAATTTCCAGTAAGATCTGGAGTGAAACAAGTTTGCCCACTATCACCATTATTATTCAATATTGTATTAGAAATACTAGCCTCTGCAATAAGAGTCAAGAAAGAGATTAAAGGAATTAGAGTAGGCCATGAGGAAACCAAACTATTACTCTTTGCAGATGATATGATGGTATACCTAGAGAACCCCAGAGATTCTACTAAAAAGCTATTAGAAATAATTCATAACTTTAGCAAAGTAGCAGGATACAAAATAAATCCCCATAAATTCTCAGCATTTTTATACATCACCAATAAAATCCAACAGCAAGAGATACAAAGAGAAATTCCATTCAAAATAACTGTTGACAGCATAAAATATTTGGGAATCTATCTACCAAAGGAAAGTCAGGAATTATATGAGCAAATTACAAAAAACTTTCCACACAAATAAAGTCAGACTTAAATAATTGGAAAAATATTAAGTGCTTTTGGATCGGCTGAGCGAATATAATAAAGAGGACAATACTCCCTAAACTAATCTATTTATTTAGTCCTATACCAATCAGACTTTCAAGAAAATATTTTAATGATCTAGAAAAAATAACAACAAAATTCATATGGAACAATAAAAAGTCGAGAATCTCAAGGGAATTAATGAAAAAAAAAAATCAAATAAAGGTGGCCTAGCTGTACCTGATCTAAAGTTATATTATAAAGCAGCAGTCACCAAAACCATTTGGTACTGGCTAAGAAATAGATTAGTTGATCAGTGGAATAGGTTAAGTTCACAAGACAGAATAATCAATTATAGCAATCTAGTGTTTGACAAACCCAAAGATCCTAACTTTTGGCATAAGAATTCATTATTTGATAAAAACTGCTGGAATAACTGGAAATTAATATGGCAGAAATTAGGCATAGACCCACACTTAACACTGTATACCAAGATAAGATCAAAATGGGTCCATGATCTAGGCATAAAGAACGAGATTATAAATAAATTAGAGGAACATAGGATAGTTTATCTCTCAGACTTGTGGAGGAGAAAGAAATTTGTGACCAAAGATGAACTAGAGACCATTACTGATCACAAAATAGAAAATTTTGATTATATCAAATTAAAAAGCCTTTGTACAAACAAAACTAATGCAAACAAGATTAGAAGGGGAGCAACAAACTGGGAAAACATCTTCACAGTTAAAGGTTCTGATAAAGGCCTCATTTCTAAAATATATAGAGAACTGACTCAAATTTATAAGAAATCAAGCCATTCTCCAATTGATAAATGGTCAAAGGATATGAACAGACAATTTTCAGATGATGAAATTGAAACTATTACCACTCATATGAAAGTGTTCCAAATCACTAAAGATCAGAGACATACAAATTAAGACAACTCTGAGATACCACTACACACCTGTCATATTGGCTAGGATGACAGGAAAAAATAATGATGAATGTTGGAGGGGATGTGGGAAAACGGGGACACTGATGCAACACTGATGCAATGTTGGTGGAGTTGTAAAGGAATCCAACCATTCTGGAGAGCAATCTTGAATTATGCCCAAAAAGTTATCAAACTGTGTATACCCTTTGGTCAAGCAGTGTTACTTCTGGGCTTATATCCCAAAAAATACTAAAGAAGGGAAAGGGACCTGTACGTGCCAAAATGTTTGTGGCAGCCCTGTTTGTAGTGGCTAGAAACTGGAAATTGAATGGATGCCCATCAATTGGAGAATGGCTGGGTAAATTGTGATATATGAATGTTATGGAATATTATTGTTCTGTAAGAAATGACCAGCAGGATGAATACAGAGAGGACTGGCGAGACTTACATGAAGATGCTAAGTGAAATGAGCAGAACCAGGAGATCATTATACACTTCGACAACAATACTATATGAGGATGTATTTTGATAGAAGTGGATTTCTTTGACAAAGAGACCTAACTCAGTTTCAATTGATCAATGATGGACAGAAGCAGCTATACCCAAAGAAAAAACACTGGGAAATGAATGTAAACTATTTGCATTTTTGTTTTTCTTCCCAGGTTATTTTTACCTTCTGAATCCAATTCTCTCTGTGCAATAAGAGAACTGTTTGGTTCTGCACACATATATTGTATCTAGGATATACTGCAACATATTTAACATATATAGGACTGCTTGCCATCTAGGGGAGGGGGTGGAGGGAGAGAGGGGAAAAATCGGAACAGAAGTGAGTGCAAGGGATAATGCTGTAAAAAAATTACCCTGGCGTGGGTTCTGTCAATAAAAAGTTATTATAAAATTTTTTAAAAATTAAATTAAATTAAAAAATATATACATTGCACAGGCATCTCCTAAATGGAGAGACTGTGATTTTGAGGCATTAAAGATTTAAGGTATCAAAGACATTCTTAAAAACAGTTCAGCGTGTATATTAGTTACATTAATTTGCTTAAAGATTAAGTTTTGCCTTGAATCAAGCAATGTGATTTCCAGTGCAAAGACAATTGAAGGGGCCACAACCTTGGAAGCTAGCTACAATGTAAGAACACATTAAGCCATCCAGGTATAGGGGTTGACTCACTCGGCTGCATCTTTTTTGTCTTCTTGATCCTCCTTCTCGTGTTTATTCCCCGGACTGGCAGTCTGCACACCTTGGGAAGTGACCTCCGGACCTCTCTTCTGGTCGGAGCTCCCACTGGCTGATGGAGAAATGCAAGGGCTGCTTGGCTTGCTGCTGCTGCTTGGGCAGCCAGCACTGATATTCTCCAGGAGAATGTCCTTAGAGCTGGGTTCAGGCTGGTCTTTGATCATATCTCTCGACTTTTCTCCTTCTCTGTTTTTGTTGAGCAGGTGATCCACATTGTCAGGGGTGGAACTTGGCTGTAACTAAAGAAAGGCAATTAATTATTCTCCTTTAATTTCTCCTAATGAGCTTCTGTCCAAACTAGTTGGAATGGAGACTCATACTAAGAAAGTCAACCACAAGATGATCAATAGAAAGAGCATGACATCTCACAAAAAAAAATGAAAGCAGAAAGAAAGAACAAAAACACTACAATCCCCAGGCTTGTGTAGACCAGGAATATTGGAAGAGAGTAGGAAATATCACAGTTCTTAGCCTATCTATAAATATTAATAGGACAGTAGGTTCAAGATCAATATTCTAAAGAAGAATAAAATCAAAACACAAAATGAGAGTCAGACTAAAAAGGAAGGATTGCTAAGTCTCTTTGAAGAGGCAAACAAAGGAGGTAGCTTAATTAAGTGTTCCAAGGTAATGAGAAAACATCATTAGAGACACTTGGTCACTGTCTTACAATGTTCATTGTGAGCACAAGTTTAAAAAAAACACAAAACACTGAAAAGATCAATGAAGCTTATTGTGACATGCAACAAAAAGGAGGAAAGAGAGATTCTTTAATACGGAACTTGGCAAGACCCTCTGAAGATCCCTCTTTGAACTCCCCAAATTCTCTCTACGGAGAGCCTTGTCTTCCAGCCCCCAGCTTCAGCTCATCCTTTACTCTCGTTTTCAACCAAACTATATCTATGCAGTTGTCCAATATTGCATTTTTCTGTTCTTAGAACAGAAATTCTATCACCTCTCACTTAAACGAGGACTCTGATCTGTCCTCTGCACAGCTGCCAAAAGGATTTTCCTAAAGCAAAAGAGATCTTGCCACATCATCTACTTGCTCTCTATTGCCTTTAGGGACAAATATCAATTCCTGCTTGTCATTTAAAGGTCTTCACAAGATGATCCTGTCTCATAGCCCTCCCATTCAAACACTCTTAATGTTGCTCCTGATTTTGTACTAACTGCCTCATTTTCCTGAAAACACTTCTTCCACACTTTCTTCAACTGTCACCTTCTCAACAAAGTCCCTTCTGATTTCCCCACCTGCTGGTATTGTCTACCAAGATAACCTTATTATAACATACACACAATATGCTGAAAGACTCCAAGATCCTTAAAGGTCAGGCCAGTTTATCACTTTTTCCTTTTGATCCCAGGGCCTAGCACGATACTTGGCACATCACAGATTCTTTATGCTTGTCGCCTGAAGAGTCAGTCTCCAAAGATAAATAATATAACTGTTAATAGACAACATTTACAGAGCACCTACCACATACCAGGCCCTAGGCTAAGGGCTTTACAATTATGATCTAAGATAACCCTCACAACAACTCCATGAATAGATCCTGTAATTCCTATTTTACAGTTGAGGTAATTAAGGCAATCAGAGCTTAAATCCCTTGTCCAATAAAGTATCTGAAGCAGGTTTCCCCCCTCCAGGCCCAGGATTCTCTATTCTGCCCCTCAGCTTCTTCGCTACAAGGCCTTTAACATGAAAATGGCTATGGCTTGCTTCAAACTTCAGCAACGAAAGGCTCAACAAAAGGCCAAAGGCTCATATGGTGAGAACTGAGTAGTGACAGAGAAGACAAAACCATCCCCTTAGACAAGAAATGACTGATCTCTGTTGAGGGAGTCCCATCAAAATCACGTGACTATACAATTAAACCATCAGCTACTTAGAATCAAGATCAAAATCACTACCAAGTCAGAAGAGAGACTCAAGATTACAAGAGCCTCAAACCTGACCTCATCAAACCCGGCACCATGAAATGAAACCTGAAAAAGGCCAAGGAACATAAGGAGGAGACGCGCACTTGGTCATGGAGGAGAGGGTCCAGGGGAGGGGATCCTCTCCTGACATCCAAGTCCTCCAAATGCTTGTATGGATTCTACACAATATCGTGCCAAGCATATCACATTGGCAATACCCCCCCACCCTCCACTGCCAACCTAAGTCAATGGTCACCAAGAAAGATGTCTAACAATCTCTCCAAAAAGGAAATGAAATCAAGAGAAGATTCAGATTGTCCCTGAGGCTGCACATCTAAAACACTGAATGGTAAATCAATTGTACAGATGCGCAGCAGCCCATTTATAAGAGACTTGTAGCCAGAATTGGAGAAAAGAGAAAGAGCAGGAAGGGCAATACGTGGAAAATCATCCCTTACTTCTGTAACGGTTAGCTCAAGCACATGCGCCTTGCTAGGAATGTGGGCGAAGCAAGTGTATCTAAGAGCCTGAGTGCTCCCCGGGCAGCTGCCAAATGCAAGGAGAACAAGAGGAAAGTCTCCAGCATGCCGGGAGACCAGAACTGGGCAGGATGAGAAAGCAGGGACTGGCTGTGGTACATACTGATGAAGGAATCCACCCTAAAGAAGTGGCCCAAGACCCGGAAGCCCGTGGAGAGTTGAAAAAGAAGAGTTTTCTAAGGAAGCTCATTTGACAAATACAGTGATCCAGGAGTTAAGAAGAGCCCAGGGTAGCAGAATGGAAGAGGGAAGAAAGGGCAAAGAAAAGTGTGCTGGGAAGGCTACGTTAAAGTGATATGCAAAGAGAAATTTAAAAATTAGGAGCAACAGGCTGTTTCCAAAATAAAGATCAGGCACATCTTTTCTGAAGAAAACAATTTCACCCTACTGCCAAGAGGGCAGACTTTGGACCCAGAGAAGCAGGAAAAAAGGAGAGCAAACAAACAACCAAGGATGCTGTCTCCCATCTGGCACTTTATCAGGAACGAGGAGAATTTATGATTCAACTGAGAATCCAAGGATAGCAGCCACAGAGCTGGAAAGGAGGGGCCTCTGAAATCCTGCCCTGAGCTCCCCCGGAGCAGCCGGGCAAGCGTGCAGGTCCATGATCCTCAGGGCCACAAAAGGCCTGGGTCTTTACAGGAGCATCTGCACTCCTGGGCCATCCCACTAAAGCTGAGGGCAGGTGTGGCAAGAGAGAAGGAGCCTAGAAGCTCAGGGCTGTGCTTCTCCCAAGATGGGAGAGAAAGGACCAGGGTCCTAGAGACAAGTCATCATGATTTGTATTGGGGGGGAAATAGATCCTAGAGGAAATATTGAAGGAGTGATAGCAGTAGCACTGACAAATTAAGCTTGCTAGGGAGGCAACATGATCTTGGGGAAATCAGCAAATGAGAGGATAAGGAATGAGCAGCTGTAGTTGGGACCAGATATTTATGACTAGAGAATTACGTTATTTCCCTCTGGAGGCCATTATAGCCTATCTTAAATTTTCAATAACTAATCTTTAGCCTTTGGTAAATAAATCAATGAATGAATTAATAAAGTGATTAACAGTTCAAATCTGTGGTAAATTCTAACTTTAAATATATCATACTGGACAAGCTAAAATGTGGCAACAAAGATGCATATTTGGACAAATTGGTGAAAGCACTGTTAACATAAGCTATTCAACCACCTTTGAGCCTGGAAACAATTTCACTTTTATAAAAAGATATAAAAACACTGGTAGGCATGAGCCGAATGAATCAAAGAATTAACCTTCTTACCGTATAAAACAAAAGGTAGCAGACTTATTCTAAAATCAGATGAAAGTGTAATAGTTTAATAAATAAAAATAAATGTAACATGTAACATAGATAACATTAATTTGTTAATAGATAACATTAATTACATATTAATTAATATGTAATATAGATAACATTAATTTTAGTTTCTAAGTCAATATGTAGCCAAAGGGATCATTTCTACATCACTCTGACACCACTAACATTTAATACATGTGAAAAAAAACTTACCCTAAAATCATTCTTAAATTTCTTTAAATCGTCAATTTGTTTTCTATGTTCTGAAACAATGGGTGATATACCTGCAAAATTAGAAGATATAAGACACTCAAACTCTTCCGTCCAAGTGAAACTGTTCAGATCAATACTGCATTTTTTTTTTATTTAAAAATTTGTTTTTAAGAGACTCCTGAAGACATATGGGACTAGGGGGGAAAAAAAAGAAGTCCAACATTAATAAAATATGAAGATTTAAAATCCACTTGTTAGTACATACACATATTTAGGTGTGTATGAAAAATATATCAACACCTGGGTGATCAAAAAGCCATGTAACTAAGATAACTCATCTTTACCCTTCACATATATATCCTTTTTATCCAATGTTTATGTTAACTAAGCTCCTGTAGAGCTCACAAGGAGACATGAGAACACAAATACTGGAACACTACAAAATGCCAAAAGTATGAGAGGCAGCATACTGTCGAGCTCAGGAGAGCTCAGGAAGTCTGAGTTCAAGTTCAATATCACACTATTCAAGCAATCCTGGGCAAGTCACTTGATCTATGTGCCTCAGTTTTTTTTTCCCCTCATCTGTAAAATGAGGATAATAATAGCACCTACCCTCCCAATATTGTTATTTGGATCAAGTAAGTTATCTGTTAGGTAATTTTTTAAAAATCCTAATTTCTTCTCTTCCTTTTATAATATGAGTCTACAGCTATATCTAAGCTGGTTTTATTTTTAAGGGGAATCTAAGTGGGAGAGGGAATCTAAGGAGAGAGGGAAGGAGGGATGAAAAGAAATAAAATACTATACTCCATGGGCAGTATGATTTAATTTACGGGTAAGGGATGAGCACACACAGTATTTCTCCAACTATTTCAATTGTGCTTTTTCAATATTTCAGACTGACACAAACTATACAAATATTTTGTCAGATTAACTCCCAATAATTTTGTGCAATTTATGGTTATTCTGAATGAATTTTATTCTTCCACCCTACAGTTGTACATCTAAACTATTTTTACACACTAACCTTTATTTTCTGCTTTTACAAAGCTTGGGGAGGTCTCACTCGGCTTAATATTTTCTTTGTTTCCAGCTGGTGAATTTTGCCTCTGATCTTGAAGCCTAGAATCTTTAGCTGGAAAGATAGTTTTAGAAACCAAAGTTAGCTCAACACATGCTGGAAAAACAAAGAAAGAAAAAACGAACAAACACTGAGCTACAGTATTGTAAATTTTGGTTTAGAACAAGGGACCCTAAACAGAGCCTTTAAGTTTAAAAAAAAAAAAAACAAAGACAACAAAACAAAAATGTTCTAACTAATCTCTGTAATAAGGTTAAGTAACGACAACATATAAGCTGGTCTCAGAGGCACTAATTTGAATTATCATATCCATGACAATTAAGTATAGCACACAGACACAGACAAATGACAGGTGCCCAAAAAATCCCTCACATACCGTCACTAGATGGGGTAACTGCTCGGTTGGAAGCAAGATTGGCAGGTGTAGGAGATGCAGCTGGCACAGGCACAGCAACAGATTCTGTGGGCACAGTCCCAGCTTGGGGAGAAGAGAGAATTGGACCAGGAGGAGTATTTGCAATATTGTTTTGCCTTGGAGACCTCGGTCTGTGTGTTTTCGGAGATAATCTTGGAACTACAAAAAATGGAAAAGGGACAATACAAACCTCCTAGGCACCTCTAAGAACTATGATGGCTGGAGACATGATCCCTACAGTAAAGTGCTCCCTCCTGGACATCACGCCTTTGGCCCTCAGGGGTGTACACATGAGTGACAGGCGGCCCAGTGCGGAGAGGGGGAAATCCATGTCCTTCCATGTAAACTGACAATGACATCTGTTCTAAGGACCTTGGAGTGTTCTTGGTAATAAAGCACCAAAAGGGTAAGAGTTAGGACCACTATGTTGTGCTTTGTTTTTGATACAGATCAGAAATTTTATTAGCATGGGAATCACTCGACTTAATGTGTGTTTCCCTTGCCACTGGCATGAAGAGAGTACATGGCTTGGCCCCTAGCAAAAGGCAGGTCAGCTGGGGGCAGAGTGGAGAGAAAGTCAAGGCTAAAGTCAGAAGACTCCTCTTTCTGAGTTTAAATCTGGCCACAGATACTTTCTAGCTGGATGACCCTGGGTAAGTCACTTCATCCCATTTGCCTAAGTTTCCTCATCTGTAAAATGCTGGAGCAAGAAATGGCAAACCACGCCAGTGTCTGCAAAGACAGCCCCAGATGGAGTCCTAAAGAGTCACCATGAGTAAGACAACCTAACAACAATCTTGGGCCACGACGTGGCGCCACTGTGCAGAGAGAGCCATATTCAGAAAGGCTCCTATTCTTCCTGAATGCAAATTTAGCCCCAGACACTTCCTAGTTACGTGACCTTGACCAGTCACTTCCTGTCTACCTCAGTTTCCTCATCTGTAAAATGAACGGAGTAGGAGATGGTCAATCACTCTAGTGTCTGCCAAGAAACCCCCAAATAGTATCATGAGTAGCTGGGCACGATTGAACACCTCCACAAAGGGGGATGGGAGAAGTGGGTCTCAGACTCCAGCCTGACAGTTCTGGGGCTTCTATGTACTCTCTACCCCAATGCCCCTTGTCACAAATACTGACAAGAAGGACACAAGCTAAGGCGAGGAAAACATGGCGGTCCCTAGTCTGGTCACCAGAAACCCAGTCAGATGGGGAGAGGGCTGCGGCAGCCCAGGCTTCTCAGGGGCAAGCTTACTTCCCAATCATTGACAGGGCACCTCCAAGGAGCACAGTGGGATCAGAGAAATGGGAAAGGCTGACATATTTCTTTTGTTCCAGTTAGACATAGTTAATACATTTTTAGAAAGATAAAAAGATAAAGATCAGGAGAGTAGGAAAAAAACAACAACAACAACAAAAACTAAGAGGGCCTAGAGATTTCTCTGCCTTGTCCTTGTCCCAAATCCCAGCCATGCTGTCACAGTTGTCAGGACATTCTGACAGGCTCCTTTTCTCCTTCAGGACCCACTCTAAATACACAACTGATTAGGAAAGTGGATTAACCACCACCAAGGACAGAACACCCCATTTCTACAAAGGACAACTTGTCTGTATCTATCTACGGCTAAGTGCCAAGCACTCAACAACTATCATTCCCTTGGCTCCTCATAACTGCCCCGGAAAGTAGGCGCCATAAAACTGAAGTAGAGAGGAGGTGATGGCTCAGGGTCCCATAGCTAGTCCGTTTCTGGGGACAAATTTAGACCACCATGAAGGTTTCAACTTGCAGTCAGACCTCCCTCCCCTGGCTCCAAGTCTCTCCCTAAGCAATAGGCTCCTCTGCGCCCCTCTCCAACCGCCTCACATAAGTCTAACGCCCATCTGAAGTCCAGCTCTCAGGGAGAAGCTCTCCCTCTGTTTCATCCATCAGACCTCCCACAATACGCTTTTGTTACAAAACACTATATATTAGGTTAACTCAGACCCACAGAAAGTTTTACTCCACATCCAATACAGCAGGCATTTCATGTTTCCTTTACTACAAGAAAGTGAGACTAAAAGTTAATATATCTTGATCCTCTTCCTAGTCAACTTTTTTAAAGTAGGGGAAGGAGCGGCAGCTAGGTGGCAAAACAGATAGAGCACCAGTCCTGAAGTCAGGAGGAACTGAGTTCAAATCTGGCCTCAGACACTTCATACTTCCTGGATGTGTGACCCTGGGCCCCACTTAGCCCCACTGCCTCAGAAAAATAAATGAAATAAGGGAAGGCACTATAAAAAAAAGGAGCTTATAATCTCTTATCCTCCTCCAAACTATAATAGCCTTCAACAAATATCTATCCTAACTCTCACTACTTTCCTCACCTAAAAAATTCACTAAACCAGATGCCTTACACAGCCAAAGGACAGACAGCTCTGGAACCAAAAACCTGGAAGTATTTAACACTGATGTACTTCAGTATCAACTCAAATTCAATGATTTG
Source organism: Antechinus flavipes (assembly GCF_016432865.1). Lineage (NCBI taxonomy): Eukaryota > Metazoa > Chordata > Mammalia > Dasyuromorphia > Dasyuridae > Antechinus > Antechinus flavipes. Next base: position 696,684,920 of record NC_067398.1, read on the forward strand.
GGAAAGGGAGAGGGGGGAGGAAGAAACAGCCCAAATCTAATTTACTTTAATGTTCCTCTTTAAAGAACTTCAAGAGACACCTGATTAAATCAAAATCTACTTAAATCTTATAAAATCTTAAATCTTAGAACAAAAAAAGTCAGTGGACATTTATAATATTTTCAATTGAGTCTTGCTACTCAGCCACTGAGGAGGCAGTATGATAAACATTAAATTAGGAAAAACCCGATTTTAACTCCCTGCTCTGACACTGACCACTCTGGGTCAGCTGCCTCATACCTGCAATGTTCCTCAAGAACTTGCTCTTGGCTTACAAGACAGTCTTAAATTTAAAGACTAAGTCTACTGTCATGAACATTTTAGTTTTAATTTTAATCTGATGAAAACTGACAACTGCAAGACATAAAAAGGAGAAAGGGAATCAGGTTTTGCCCCTACAGTCATTTTCCTCAATAAAGAAATTTTTACAAAAGGTGTAAATAAGGGAAGTAGATGAACATCAAATAAAGGCAAAAAAAAAAAAAAATGAGATAGGGCTCTCTTGTTGTTGTTGCTATTTTAAAAACTACTGGCCATGATTTCAGGCATTATATTTTTAGAAAGAAAAATGGGGTAAAACAAAATATCTAGCACCTATTCTGTGTACTTTCAAGTAGCAACAGAAGAATATTTAAGAGCCGAGGAGTAGCAGGTCTATTATATTGTTTGGTTGCTTAAAGGTCATTTTCTCTAAACTAAATAACCATTCAAAAATCTTTTGGTTCTAATTTTTAATATGAAATTCTTGCTATGTGGAAAGACAATCCAAGAATTTGACAACAGAAAAGAGTTAATTGTGTCTCTCCACCGTATAAATATATATACAACATAGGAATTTGGGGGGATGGAGGGGAAAAGAGGAGAGGAACAGGCTTAAGAGATTATATTCTTGAATTTAAATGTAGACTCCCTAAATAGGCAAAATTCATAGAGCATTAGATAGTAGCTAGACTATCTCAATTCTCTCCAGTGAAATGGTAAATATAACCAAGCCCCAAGCCCCCAAAAGATTTATTTAACTTAATACCAATAATTCCAAACAGATTATAATAACTATTGCCCCCAGCAAACCTTTACATACCCCCACTGACCACTGATGACCATGTTCCTCCTGAGGGGCTACTCCGTGCTACAGGAGGAGCAGATACTTCGCCTGGTGCATTATGGGAAACAAATTCTAAACCACTGGAGATTGAGCCCCTCCCAGTAGAAACTCGGTGACCACGAGGGTGTCTTTGGGCCTTTGGCGACATCCTTGGCGGTCCTAAAAAAAATAAAAATAAAAATAAAAAGAACAACAAATACCATGTGAATGCTACAGCATCTATTTTTGTTTTTTAAATGGATACACACACAGAAATGGCAGTTTACCTACAAGAATGCTCTTTGTAAAAATTACAAAATTTGCTACTGATCACACTTAAAGCAGTAAAGGGGATTGCTGATTTTTTTTTTTAAAAGAAGATTGCTTACTTTGGTTTTATAACAAAACAGGGTTATGAATGCTCTCAAAGACTGAATGTCATGAAATTTGTCCAACAAAACATTTTATTTTATTTTATTTAAAGTCACACCATATGGGCATTCTTTAAAGATCATAGAACTCAAACTAATAGGATATATAAGTCCAGGAAAGCTCCTGAAACACATACTGATAAATATAAAGTTTTTTCACAATCTCCCTATCAAGTTAATTTATAATTAAAATCTAAGCATTATAACATGGCTAACTATAAGAAGTCAAATGTTTTTGGTGGTTGTTGTTATTGCTTTATTGATGCTGAAAATTCTATTGAATGTGCTACTAAAATTCTCAATGATTTACGAGATTAGGACAATCACTGCTTTGTAGTCTTAGTTGACTGAACACCAAAAGACTAAGGGCTCTACCAGCCTAAGGTTCCATAGCCTTATGTCAGAGGTATGTTAGAGGTAAGGTATGAACCTTTAGCTTCATGATTTTAAGGCTGGTTCTCTGTAAACTGCCCCAAATTCACCTCTTCTTAGCAATAAAATTACATTAATTGGGTCAGAAAGAGGTTGACTGCTATTTCTGAATAATTTTTGCACAAGAACAAGATTGAAAAGTAAAATAATTAAGCAGAAGTTGAAACGAGAGTTGTCATTGCTGATTTTCCTCAAACATGTACCACAAAGTACAGCCTTTTTAAGATTTGTGACATGAAAAGTTAAGTATCCCTCACCAACTGGTAATAGCATGGTTTTCAAATAAGTATCTCTTTAAGAACAATGTATAAATTTAATTATATTTACATAGCTTATTATACATTGTATATAACACACACACACACACACACACACACACACATTCAACACCCAAGCCATAAAAATACTGGTTATGTCTGTAACAATTGTGGAATTAAATGAAGATTAAAAAGCTGTTTTTTCTACCATAATGTTTACTGGAATATAAGTTGGTTTAAACAAAATTAATATAATGATGATGATGATGATGATGATGATGATGATGACAGAAGCAAAAACATTCTTATAGCACTCTAAGATTTGCAAGGCATTTTCTACATCCTATTTATGATCCAAACATTAACCTTGGGAATAGGGCCCATTACTATCCCCATTTTACAGATGAGGCAGAGACAGGTGAAGTGACGTGACGTGACCAAGGTCATACACTTTGTACGTGTCTGAGCTGAAAGTCAAGTCTTCCTGAACTTCAGGCACAGTGTTCTATCCACTGTACCACTTAGCTGTTATATTTAATTTAACAGTGATAATTCTGAAATTCAAACTGTTTTATATACAACTACATGAATAAAGGATCTTTTAATTCAAGTTAAAAGAAAAATTAAAATGTCATGCAAATTGCAAAGTATACAATCATTTGTTGTCTAAACAGTATGATTTTAAAATCAATTATTGATAACATATAACATGCTAAAATCATTAATATGAAGGATGCTTTATCTACTGCACTAAGATCACATTCATTTAGGAAACAATGTTCAATATTTCATCAGAATTTTTCTTTTGCATCAAATGACCTTGGAAAACAAGCGCTACTTGCTGGTCTAGGTATTGGTAGCTCCAATTATGAGCACATGATACCTATATGACCAAGACACAAAATTTATTTTAAATATAGCCATCATCCTTTCTCTTCCTTGCCTCCCTCCTACATTTTACAATGACTGAAAATGAAATTTTATAAAAGTAGCTTAGATTACACTTAAGCACAAAATAGCTTGAGCTGGTATCTAGAATTACAAAACTTTTTTAAAAAGTATATTTCTTGCATCTGAACCAAGAAGCGTTCTTCCTGCACTGCACACTTAAGTGTGTAAACAAGAATTTAGTATCAAGTACAGAATCAGGCCAAAGAATGAAATCCCAACTTTCAACAAGTGCAAAAAAATAGTCAAAGTTCTCTATGTCAGTTTAAGCAATATCTTGATCTAGGATTCATCTCCCACCTTAAAATACCCTTCCACAATACAGTATTCTAAATAGGTAAATAAAAACCCAAATGTATAGTTACATAATTCACTGTCTAAAAAAATAAAGCTAAGTTTAGCAATAGTGTGTAGTACCCTTTGCTCTTTGCATACAACTTCTTCAGGGAATAAGCTAGCCCAATTATTTGATGGCCTTTTCAATCACAATAGAACAAACCAAATGTACATTTATTTAATGGTAAATCTAAAAGCAATCATTGTTCAGTAAGGAAATAGGAGATCAGACACATACACCGGCAACAAGAAGATAGGCCTCTCAAAAGTGATCCCAAATCTAATACTATCATCTGCCTTGCCAAAGGATATAAATACAGATAGATTTATGATCAGAATAAAGAACAGGTGATATCAGTTTGTTCATTCATACTCAATGATGAGCTGAGGGCAAAATAATTCATTTAGTACTGAAACTGTATAAAATAAGCATTATTATACTGCCCTAAGTTTGCTTCTATCCACTGGGATATTTTCTAGTTTCAGACTGTTTAAAAATAAAATTTCTTTGTGAAAAACAAAAAGTTAATAGAAATAGTTTTGATTGAACTAAAGTTAAAACGAGAAAATTATAGGTTACTAAAATAATGAAGAGGAAACAATTTTGTAATTATAAACTCACACAGGAGTTAAACAAAGACAAACAAAAATATGAACAAATTGTGGTATTGTACCTTCTGAAGACATGCGTTTAGGCATAGTAGAGACAGGAGCTGGAGAACCATGAGCAGAGGGGTGAGACGGGGGTCTGGATGGCCTCGAGGGGGGCCTGGAGGGCGGCCTTGTAGGGGTGGCTGCCCGAGGTGGAAGAGAGTTGGGACCTGACTGGTAGCGAGAAGGTGGGCGAGAGGAAGGAGATGGGCAAGGCGATGGCCAGGGAACACCTGACAGAACAAATGATATGAAGGAAAGTATAAAAACTAAAGAAAAAATTATGGGGGAAAAAAAGCAAACAGAAGAAAAAAAAAAGGAAAATGACAAAAATGATTTGTTTGTACGTTGAACCCTTTGAGGACAGTTATGAGGTTTTTGGCATAGTTAAACAACTAATAAAAGTTCACAAATTCCTTTAAATGAGTCTGTTGAAACAAATCCACATTACCAAAGGTTAATTCAGACCTACTCATCCAACGTGAGGAAGAAAGCCTGGTTCCTAGAAAGGTTTCTCAGTACCGCTTTGTCGAGACAAGTACAGAACGTACCAAAGGACTTCGCACAATAAAAACAACACAAAACTCAGGGAGAAAAGGAATGGACTACTTCAGCTCTTACTTTTCCAATGGAACATCATAATGAAGGCAAGGGGCATCTGCTCCCCCTTAAGACACAGTTAAACAATCCAGCTCCTCACCATCTCAAATTCTACTATCCCCTGCTGATGCTGAATCAACCTCTACAATGCCAAAGGCCGGGGAGCAGACCAAATCCTCAACTTTTGTGGTATTCCACACTGGTAACAATGGCAACTGGCTTAACATTCATTAGCCTTTTTAAAAAGAGAGGAAAGACCAGAACGAGCTGCCCTCTCAATGTGAAAGGGAAAGAGATGTAATCTAAACACAGGGCAGACACCACAAGAAAATTTATCTGAAATAAAATGCAGCTACAAAATACTCAATAACCAAACACAAATGTGCTGGTGTTGATGGATTATGTGTAACAACAGGTCAGTGCAGTTTCTAATTTTAAATTGACACCAGACTTACCTTGACTCCTCCCCAGATAGTTTCCCCACACTTGAGTATCCTGAAGTTCAGGGCACTTTATAACTTTTTATTTGGAAAATTTTGACCATGATGCTACTTCACCATTAATTCTCTACTCAACGAGTAAAGAAATTTGACCAAAAATGTCAACATTCTGCTCGAAACAAAAGCAGTTCCTGAGGTAGTTAAAAGCAAACTGCAGAGCTTATCTTACCCTTTAAAAAATACTCAAGAGTGTTTAGCTGGAAAGGAATTCTGGAGAAAGAAACTTAATGGCAAATATGGATGCTAGAAATCCAATATCACTTGTGTTTTTCTCTTTACTCTGTGCCTTTTCTCCTTTCATTTCTATTCCTTAAACTAAAGCCATTTTTTTCCCAGTGGTGCTATTAATCCAACAGGTCATTCATTATTTATTAACACCCAATATACAATCCATTTACAACAAATATTTGTATCACTTTGAAAATGTTTCCATGACACTGAAATATTATACATTCATTTTTAAAATTAAAAGATTGTTTAATTTTTCCAATTTCTTTAAGTTTAGACTATTAAGTCATGAATTATATATTAATAAAATATCTTACAGACAATACCGTAGCAAATAGCTCACAAATGCACTTGCAAATGGGTTCTACAGTGACTTTTTATCAATTCAAGATTCATAAAATAAAAAAAAATCTCAAATTGTATAAACTACACTGTTAAAACCAATGCATTTTATACAAACACATATAAAATTTTCTTAAAATTTGAATTTTTAAAAGAATTTAAAGCAAACTGCTTCAAATAAAAAAAAAAAAATTAACTTCATAGACTGAGCCAAAACACTTGCCTCCATTAACGACTCTTTGGTCTGCTGCAGAATTCAGGTTAAACTCTGAAGTATGAGATCCAGATCTGGATGGGGTGGGACCAGATGCAGGCTGGCCCATCCTTGGTGAATTTTGTCTACCACTTCCCCAAGTCATGACATCTCGGGTTCTTTGTCCAGGTGGAATGTACTTGCTTTCTCTGAAAGGGAAGAGTGATTCACTGACTATCAATATAAGATCTAGGAAAGGTGAAAGTTGCCTGGCTCATAAGAATCACCGGGGGAAAAGTAAAGATGACATTACTCTATTATGTACAATATAGCATGATAAGATCACTTTTTTGGTTCCTCTTTAGAATCACAAACTTAAAAGCTGGAAGATCTTAGATAGACGATCATCTTTATGAATTTAAAAAAGGCTTAGTGCAAGTCATATAAATGTTCACAAACAATTAACTTTGGATAAGTCACATTAAAGATTTTTGCTCCTTCCCACAGATCTTGCAGAATGTATTCAAACAACAGGGCCATGTTTTCCATTAAATACCTAGTGTTGATGCTGTGCCCCTCACGGTCACTGGCATTTCTCTGAACAGCAGTATATTTTTCTTCTTCGCTTCTATCATCATTTTCAAGGGCTACCCGAGCTTTGTATTGAGCACTTGATTCAATTTCTTCAGCTAACTGGTTTGCTCGTGCTTCCCGTTTTAAAAATTCTTCCGAGTTATCTCTTTCTAATGGTACCCTAAACATGAAAGTAAAAAAAAAGCAAATATTTCGAGTCACAGTTCAAAATGTTAAGAAACTTTTTTTTAAATAAGCAGGAAATGTGAAGGTTATTCTTCACATGTTAACTTATTCAAAGATTTTAATTCCTTGGAGTAGTTTAACATCTAAAAGTATTGCCTAAATTGAGCAATCTCCCACTCAAATCTCTAGCCTTAAAATAGTCAATTAAGTTTTGGCAAATCAACATAAATTTATTTCAATTTTGCCTTCAAGAGGGACAGAAAATTGTCTATAGCACAGGCAATACACATTTCCCTCTCTGATCACAAAAATCTGCATTTAGGCTAGAATAAAATTATTCTTTAAACTTTGAAAAGTTTGTGGGATAATCCCTCAGCTCCCCCACCCCCCCACTTTTCTAAACTTGAAGTGGGGGAAAAAGTCTCAAGTAATTAAATAAAAGGAAGGAAAACTTTTGAAACTCACGTATATGATGACAAACTGCTATCATAGGTGGAAACTACACCGTAATTTTCTTCATTATATCGAAACATATCATTGGGATCCCATCCATTAGACTAGAAGAAAATAGTTTTTTTTAAATAAGTTTTTTGTTCTTCAAAATTTCTTACTATGTTCTCAATCTTTAATCAATATTAAAAATATAGAAACTATACAAAAGTAACTTTCAAATAGATGGACCAAAGATGGACAATAATTAACTATGAAAAATCATTTTACATTCTAATGAATGTTGGAATGTGGGTTAGTTTTGCCCACATTTTTCTTCGTTTTGTGATTTAATATAAAGGATGTTCTTAGAAAAATGTGATAGAAAATTTTTTTAAAGACAAAAAGATGGGCTAAAATGCTTTTGTTAAGTGATAAAGTAAGAACTGAGACTGGAACCCAAAATCTTTTACTTAGTAATCAAGTACTTCTTCAAACCTCGGTAGTCTGGTCCAGGCACACTGACAGGGGATGTTCAAGTATCAAAGTCATGATTCTTCCCAGATTTAAGGTGTAGAGAAAGGACAGAAAGGTCTATGAAAGCTATCTTTGAGGAGAAAAATGGTGACAATATTTTCCAATCTCACCACAATTACTTGAAAACACTTTCAAAGTCAGTTCTGCTATTCACCAAGAATGTGTGATTTTGGTTCTCTAGGTTGAAATTTCCACATAAGTAAAATGAAGTGTTTTGATGACATTATTTGTAAAGGTTTTTTTTTTTTTTTTTCTCTTTCCAATCCCAAAATTTTAAATTGCTTAACTGAATTTTACTAGGGTCATCCTCAATAATCCTGTTAGACTCCACAAAATAATTTTCAGTAACCACAATGCTTATAAAGCATTCTGAAGGCAGCAGGTTCTAATGGAAATCTGCTGGATTTTAAGGGAAACAGTAGTTTCGAAATTTGTCTCTATTACTTGAAAAAGTCACTAGAATTCTCTAGGCCCGAGTTTTCCTCAACTGTAAAGTGAGGAGATAACTCTCCTTGTATTGATTCTCTCTTCTCTTATTCTTTTAATGCCCTGTAATCTGGCTTCCACTCCATCATTCCACTGATGAGGTCAGAAATGGCTCTCTCCTATTCCCAATCATCTTGTAGTGGCCAAATCCACAGGCTTTTCCTCAATCCTCATTCTCTGTTCTGCTTTGTCAATGTGGATTACCCTCTTCTCCAGGATCCTCTCTCCTCTCTAGATTTTCAGGACATCCCTCTGTCCTGTCCTTCCTCCAAACCACACCTTAGTCTCTCTACTTTGCTCGCTCTTCCTTGTACATAACCTCCTCTGATGGGAGCCCTCTTCTTTATCCCCCTCTATCTTCTCCTTCCAATTCCTGGATTTCAGGACCATCTCTATGCTGATGACTTTCAGATCTATCTAAGCTACCCCTCCCTCCTGCTGATCACCAACTTCATGTCTCCAAGTTCCTTGCAGACACCTCAAACTAGATGCCCAAGATATTTTGTTTTTTTATAATAATTTTTTATTTTCAATATTCACCCTTGCAAAACTGTTTCAAATTTAACTACCTTCCTCCCTACCACATGCCTCCCTAGACAGCAAGTAATGCAACATAGGTTACACATCTGCAATTATTCTAAAGTTATTTCCACATTTATCATGCTGCACAAAAATCAGATCAAAAGAGGAAAAAAAGAAAAAAGAAAAAAGCAAGTAAGCAGTACTATGTTGTGATTCATATTCAGTCCCCATAGTCCTCCTTGTAATGACTCTCTCCATCATAAGTCTCCAACAGATATTTTATACAATCCAAATTATGTTTCATTATTTTCCCCCCTCCACTCTTCCCTCCCCAAACTTTCCTATTACTAGAGAGGGCATCCCCAACCTCCCAATTCCAAACCTCACAACCCAAGGATCTTCCTGGCTTCCCCACTATCTTTTAGCCTCCATATCCAATGCCTATCACTTTCACCTTAACATCTCTACAATACACTCCTTTCTCTTCTCTGACATGGCCATCCTACAGTACAGGTCCTCATCACCTCACTACTGTACTTACTACTGTAAAGGCTTAATGGTGGGTCAGCTCTTCTTCTCCATAAATTCCATTAGGCTCCTATCACCTTCAGGATCAAATATAAAACCTTGCTTTGATTCCAACCCATTCATAAGCTATCCCTTCCTAGCTCTCCAATCTTCTCACACCTTACTTCCAACATACTGGCCTTCTGGCTGCTCCATAAACAAGACCCTCCATCTCTTGGCTCCAGTTATTTTTTCTGGCTCTTGCTCATATCCAGAATGCTCTCCTTGTTCATCTCTGTCTCCTGGCCTCCCTGCCTTCCTTCAAGTCTCAGCTAAAATCTCATCTTCTCTAAAAAGCCTATCTTGACACCTCTTGATTCTATTCCTATTTATCCTGTAGCTAGCTTGCTGGTACATACTTGTTTTTTGTTGCATACACCATCAGATTATGTCCACTTTAAAGACAGAACTGTATTGTATCCCTAAAATTTAGCAAATGCTTGCTTACTAGCAGAGGACTCATGTCAGAAATATTCAATAAATTTAATAAGATGATCATCATAATGCTTCTAAGTATCCTCAAAGACATAATTGCCTTAATAATTTATCTAGCAAAAGAGATAACTATCTGTGGAAAGATCAGGACATGCAATTTCTTACAGTGTTACCCTCACCAGAGGAAGACAATCAATGGCTGCTGAGAAAAACCTTCTCAAGGTGAAAATATATGCCACAGCTTATGCTATATGAAGTTTGCTTTTGCCTCCAGTAATTTATTGAATCTTACCCTTGGGGTTTTAATACCTTGTCTTTTCTACAACACAGCTTTACACAGTGACATATATGTACCATTCAACAAACTGGGCTGTTACTTAGAACTAAGGACATTAGACAACTCAGAAAAGGAAATAGAATTCCAAATCCCTATCTGTAAAGTACCACATCACACAAATCTTCTCATTTCGTGTAGTTTTCACGTGACCACTGTCCCTCTACCACCCTGGGCGCTGCATCGCCAAGCCCTTCCTTCTAGAAGCTCCAACCTGCAGTTCCTCCCCAAGTCAGCTCCTCCTGCACTGGCTGCCCTCTGTTTCTCCCTTCCCCAGCTCACCTCTTGGTTTCCCTAATGACCACTACTTCAGTTTCATTTGTTACACCTTCTTCTAGCTTGCACCCACCAACAATGGTTTTTCCCTAAGGATTGAACCCTCTTTTCCCTATGCCATTTCACTCAATCTCATCAGTTGGTATAAATTCAATTATCAGATACCTCTATGCAGACGATTCTCAGTCCCATTAGTTCAGTCCTAAACTCTCTCCTGACCACAATTGTGTCTCACATCTTCAAATGCTTATTGGGCATCTTAAACTAGATGTTTCAGATCAAAATAAATAAATAAATAAAGAGAGCACCAGCCCTGAAGTCAGGAAGACCTGAGTTCAAATCCAGCCTCAGACACTTACACTTTCTAGCAAGTCATTTAACCCCAATTGCCTCAGGGGGGGAAAAAAGAAAAAGAAAAAGAAAAAAAGCAGCCACCTAGCTGCCTCAGACACTTAACTTTGCCCCAAAATGAATTTATTTCTCCCCAAAATCCTTCTCTCTTCCTAACTTCCAAACTATTGTGGAAGGACCCACCACCATCTCCCAGTCATCCAGGTATTTATGATTCAGGCGTCATCTTCAACTTCTCAGTTTATTCTCCCATATGAATCCGTTTCTAAGGCCTATCAATTTATATGTTCACAACATCCCGTACCAATATTCTTTTCTCTACTCCAACACTGCCAATGTCATGGTACAGGCTCCAGTCACAGCTATTATATTGCAATAGCCCACTGATGAGTCTCCCTTCTTAAGTCTTGCTCCACTCTGGTCTACCCTCCATCAAAACTGTCAAACAGATCTTCCTAAAGCACAGATCTGACCGTGACACCTTCCTAATCAATGAACCCAGATACAACTTAAACTGCCTCGAACTATTTCTTACTGCCAGATCTTTTTATCAACAGGACCTAACCAAGTCACTAGTATTTTATAGAGCTTAATAAATGTCTTTAACTGAATCACTTAAATGAGACTGATACTGGCGATACTCTTCTAGATTAATCTTTTGAATACTAGCAGCAATGCGCAAGGTCCTCTTCTTTGTGTTCAACATTGACTTTTACACTGATAGTTGAGAAACCATAACTCGCCCCCTATCCCAAAGTATCACTTCAAGATAATTTAGGCTGCTTTCCTTCTTATTGGCTAGGTGTTTTAGTAATACTACCAATTTTTATTAAGACAATAATTTCTGACACTTTGGTATCTCTATATTCCAAAAGTCTGACATATAAGACGATAACAGATGATTCTAAATAGCTTTGGTTTACCTTTACTAAGCACGTGGTGCTGACAGACTAAGGTCACATAAAAGATAAAAAACAGGAGGTCAAAAGCTGAACTCCAAATCCAATAAATGTTGCACAGAGTTGACTACGGTTGCTTCTTCCAGAGTCTTTGAAGTAGAACAAGTTAGAACACTAGTATAAACGTCTACCATCCAAACACTGAACCAACTAGAAAAAGACTAGCTACTATAGATAGAATATTTTTAGTTATAGCAACTCTGAAAAACCATGTCCTCAAAGATGTAGTGATCAGTCCTTTCTCTTACAGCATACTCCTCTTATGGCTCTGATATTGCATGGAGATGACCCTGTAAAAGATATGGTAGGCCTCTCTAACAACTGAATATGCTACAAAACCAAGCTGGCAAAAGTATCAATTGGCAATCAGTCTAACTAAGAATATGGTACCTTCCAGCCCCCACAAAAATGGGTGACCATTATGTGATCAATGTTTTAACCATAGCACTGACAAAGATCACACACAGAAGATGTGTAAAATTCTTAAACCAAGAGTAATGTGCTCATTTCCCCTCATCAGAAATATTTAGCTTTTGAAATGCAAACTATTATTGTCATAAATGAAATAGACATTCATAGCAAAGTTCATATACTCTACTTAAACCTCCTTTATTTCCTTCAGATAGTGAAACCAGATATAACATAGGCTAAGCATACTGTATTGATCTTCTTCATCAACTAATCTGAATTAAAAAACAATTTGTAATTTTGAATCATAAAATAATTTACTAGGAATTACTCCTGAGATCACAATTTTTAAAATTGAGAGAATTTTTATATTAGCAATTTTTTCCATCAAGAAATGTAACTAACTAAATTTAAAGAAATTTACTTCAATTAATTCTTCAAATTAGAAATGCACTGGATTATCACATGTACAATGACCCAATTTTCTTTTTTCTTTTTTTTTTTTGCATTTGACTTTTAAGATAGCTTTCTATTTTCAAAATAAAAATAGTTTAAGTTTTCAACATTCACCCTTGCAAAACCTTGAGTTCCAAATTTTTTCTCCCTCTTTTCCTCCCAACTCCCTCCTCTAGACAGCAAGTAAACATGTTAAACATGTTAAACATGTGCAATTCTTCTACACATATTTCGACATTTATCATGCTGCACAAGAATAAGATCAAAAAGGAAAACAATGGAAAGATTTTTTAAAAGCAGCAAACAACAAAAAAGATGAAAATACTATGTTGTGATTCACATTCAGTCTCCATAGTCCCCTCTCTGGTTGCAGACTGTCTATTAGAATTGTCCTGAATCATCTCATTGTTGAAAAGAGTCACAAGTGACCTTATTTCTTAAATAATCTTAAATTAGTATTGTATAGATACCTAAATATTCAATGAACTGAAGTGCAAATATTACTTACAACATCAGTCTCTAAAGCCTCAAACTCTTCAGTAGTAGCAGTTTCACCTCCATCCCATGGTTCAAGGTCCTTCTCTTTGTGTTCGCCATTTACTTTAGCACTGATAGCTGAATCAGTAAAAGCATCTGCAAAAGATTTTAATGGAAAACTTCCTAAATCAGTCAATTAATTACATAGAATATTCGTATATTACAAGACAACTGAACAAGTACAAAGTCTGAAAGTCAACTTTATATTCAATGAAAATGTTTTAATATTCATTCACTTCTAATATGTACAATGAAAATTGTACATTACTGCGGATAGCTTTTAAAGATAATTTCAAATTAATACAATTTGAGGATGTGATTTTTTTTTTTTTTTTGCTGCTACAGTTAACATTCAAATGAATGTTTTTTGGTTTTTTGAAGTGACAAAAAGACACCATCTACTACAAAGAAATATTTTCCTTCACAAACCCATTAGGTATACGTTGATATTATCTATAGCCAAAAATGCGTTATTCTCCAATTCTAAAAACCTAGGATCAGCTATGGTCAGTGGGTCAAATAAAATATTTTAAAAACAGAACAGAACAAAACCCAGGTGCTCACAAAACTACTCTGTGTGAGAAATGCCACTTCAACAATCAAATTCCAATAAAAAAAAAAAAAGTACTACTCTCTCACCCCTGGGGAGTAAACAAAGGCTGAATAACATGTTGGCTATATTATAATAGAGACTCTTCTCTTGTACATATTGGACTAGCTAGTCACTTTTAGTTATCATATAACTATAAAATTAGTAACGAGTCTGGTCATTTTATTGAAAATATGAGAATCAATTGTTCTCAATCTATTGGGTATCTTTCCTCAACGAATCACTAGAAATCTGTCAATACCTTTTTCTCCTGTTACCCAGCAACAACAGCTATGGGAACAAGAGGACAGTGAAGTCTGCGTGGTCAGTTTTCCTAGCTAGAAAGCAGAAATTAAGCAAGCATTAACCATGCAGGAATTAGACTTCGGACAGGGGTCCTCAAACTACGACCCACAGGCCAGATGCGGCAGCTGAGGACGTTTATCCCCCTCACCCAGGGCTATGAAGTTTCTTTATTTAAAGGCCCACAAAACAAAGTTTTTGTTTTTACTATAGTCCGGCCCTCCAACAGTCTGAGGGACACTGAACTGGCCCCCTATTTTAAAAGTTTGAGGACTCCTGACTTAGGAGTTCAAATCTACCACTTTTGCTTCCTTAGGCAAATCCTTTTTGCATGTGTCATCTATAAGTGAAGGAATGATCTAGATAACTATTTCTACCCCTAGCTATTAGGGATCCTACAATTTGAAACTCAATCACAATGCGACCCTCTAGTGAAGAACGTTAACTCTCATCTCCATCACATATCATAGAAGGATCTTATAATCAAACCTAAACACTTCCCTTCTTGCAGGGACCACCTGGGAATAAACCATTCCATAGCAGCTGTACCTAGAGAGGCCTGGCCCAAAAACGTGGAAATGATAGAGCTCAGCATCTACAGCCACTCTCACTCTAACTCTACTCAGAATAACAAAAAGTTGCATGGAGGTGAAGATGGTAATCCCCCTACAATGCTAGTAGCTTTTCTCTCTCAATCCCTCCCTAAAGTTCAAACTCCAGTACCTCAAAGAATTCAAGGGGCAGTTTCTAATAAAGAAGGAATCTGGATCAGGTAAAAACCTGTAGTTTAGTCAATCAAGACTGTCACCTTAGAACTACTATTAGTTGTCTATCTGCCTTTGAGAACTGGATTCATAAGATCAACAAGCACTGCAGTATAGGAGTCACCTAGTCCCAAGGAATAACAGGTTGAAGCTGGAGACAAAGAGCTCTGGGCCCAGATCTGGCCTTAAACAAGCTATATGACTCCAACTAAGTCTTTTGACCTTATGCTTCTGGTTGCTTGTTAAGGAGGAGATTGGACTCTATGGTTTCCACTGTGCTTTTCAGCTACAAATCAAGAAGATCCACACAAAATATGCAGATTCAAAATTTCTAATATCTAACATAGTAGTATATTTCACATAGTACTTATTGAAAGCTGCTAGTTTTTGTTAAATTAACCATTAATACTTCTTTTCAAATATCCTTTAAATAATGGAATTCATCTTGTGTGCTTTTACAATGTGAATTGTACAATCTTCTCAAAGGAATTTAAACTTCTACTCAAATTTTCAAATAAAAAAGTAAAACAAAAAAATTCTCCATCTAACCAAACTAAAAGATTTAGTTCTTTTAATGAATTAGAATTAATTCTAAAATAATAGTAATAAAAATAAAATTAACTAGATTTGGTAATTAGATCAAATTGTATCTTCAAATTCACATTAATTTGCTATTTATACCAGTTTTTTTTCATTTACAAATGACAGAAAATTAAGGCACTGTAGATTAGAGTTGCAAGTAGCAACTGAAAAAAAAATAAATTTCAAATATTCCCTTATGCACAAATAAGTGTATCCTGAATTCTGTAAAATAATTCCAATGTGTTTGAGAAAGGGTTGAGAACACAAGTTGTCCTCAAATCCCATGTTTGATGTGTAAAAGAAAATTAGCTTTAAATTTCTTACAAGGACATAATTCTAATTGGAAAAAAATTAAAGGGAGACTTTCCAATGGAGCCAACGTGAAAAATCATCTAAATATCTAATGTCCACTTAGCAACAATTTTTCACCCCTATAGTGATTTGGCAGACCATTACTGATTTCTAATTAGGGACATATCCTACCAACTTATTTTATTTAGCTTTATCTTTCCTTTTTGTCATTAATTTGGGGACTTATACTATCTTATTAAAATAATTATTCAAGTGTCAAGAGTTGTATACTAAATTCATTTGTATATTCAAGAAACAGACAATAATACAAGGAAAAAATTCAATAAATACACACAAGTACAAGGTAAAATAATTAGTTTTCCTATCATTAAGTATTTGGATTAAAGTTCCACTTTGAAGACGAGCTTTTAGAAAAATGAACTTTAGGAAAAAACAATACATAAAGCTTAAGCAAAATGAAACTATTTCTTGGACTTTGGAAAAAACCTTTATTTGTAGATCTATTGAGCAACCTGGCAATAAATACCCAGGTCAAGTTCGTAGTGTTTCAACCATAGAATGTTAACATTAAACATATTACCTCATCCTCTTTAGAGAGTGGGAGGGGAGGGTGGGTAGTAAGTAGAAGCTAACCAAATCTTATATAGATAGTTCATTCAGTACTGTCATCCAGATGATTTGTAAATATAAATACAAGAGCACTTGTGCGGTGTGGCACTATGTATTATTTTGTTATATAATTGAATAAGCAAGGAAATCAGTTGGCATAAAGTATTCTCAACAGGACAGTGGAAATTTGCATGCAGATTTTTATAGTGCCATAATACACAAGCCAAATATATTAATTTCCATTACACAGTAGAGTGAGATACAAGCATTATGAGAGCAAAATGCAGTAACAAAACAGGACTGCTAAAAGAAATGTTACCTGTTTCTGAAGGAACTACAGATATAGAAAGAGAAAAAAAAATTAAAATAATCAGATAAAGGCAAGAAAAGATTTAATTCTTTAGTCCTCGTAAGTCTTGATACATTTATATTTTCATATTTAAGAATCCATATTAAACTCCAGAAAACCTCTGAAATCAAACTTACAAATCACAAACATCCACTAGATACAAGGCTTGACAGGGACTCTCTCAACCTTCCTTCCCCTTCCCTCCTCACATTTAAACCCCAGAAACTGGTTTCATGTTCCACTTGGCTGAGAGGGGGAAATTAATCTTCATCTCTTTGTCTTCAGAAAATGACATTTATTCATCACCCCTTTATATTTTACAAATTTCAGCTTCATAAATTTGATTTCAGAAAATCTCTTCTAAGATATCTTTTGAATACATTCCCACCATTTCTCCAACCTTTACCCTGTGATTTCAAGTTAATTTCCTCCTCTCCCTTTTGTGCTCCACATCATCACCCCTGCTGCATTTGTAAGTCACAGATGACTTCTGTCAAGCAACAGCATTAAAGAGTATAGATCTAAAATTAACTTCACTTCATTTGTTTTGTTTAATCACTAGTGATGTGGCTGATGTAGACCAATGATGCTGGTAGGCACCAAAAGTTGGGGCTCGATCATGTCAAGAATTCACAATGGACATTCCCTTTGGCAAAAGGCAGATTTATTTAAGGAAAAGGTCACCAACAGAATGAAGAGATACAATAAACACAGGAATGGCAAATATGAAAGAGCTTGGGAGAGCATATGAAACACAAGTTCCTCTGTGGAACTCACAATTACCTAGGAGAAAAGGAGCATCCCCTTAAGGTTGGGGCATGTCCTTAGCTGGCAGGCTAAACCCTGAGTCAGCAGTAAGAAGTGGGGTTGGGAAGCCTAGTGGAGTTGAGAGACCCCATGGCATCGAGGGAGAGGGGTAAGGAGACAGAGCGCCAAGGAGGACTGACCCAAAGAAGGGCAGCAGCCATGTGGACCATAAGTAGATTGTACTTAGAGGAACCTCTAAGCTAAACTGATCTCTATAAGAACCTTCTCCCAGCTTGCCTCAGATAAATTCTTTGATTTTGAAAATCTAAGTTATTCTCTGTCCAACATACCATTCAGGACCTAATCAAGTAGGACCATAAGAAAAATTGTTTTATACACCTTTTCATTGTAAATATTTCAACTGATTACAACTGATTTCAACTGTAAGTATTTCAACTGATTACATCTTCAACAAGATGTTGTGGGTTAGCCTACATAGCTAATTGTCATTCATAGTGTATTTCATTAGGAAAACAGAACTTACATATGAACTTTTAGAACTTTTGGACATTATACAAAGTAGATTGGAACTGCTTGTTAGAGAACAAAGACCAGGTTTTGGACTACTCTTACAATGTAAGTTTTGACTAAGGTTACATAATCTTTCTTTAAAAATATTATTATTCATTCTTTAGTTTTGAGTTGCCACAATGAAAACATAAGAACAACCTTTTTGGAAAAACCTAAATGGATTGATAGGAGTTTTTACTTTTAGGATAGAGCTCATTCAACCAAAGGCAAAGAAAAGGAATTAAATTAAATTAGGGAAAAGGAATAAAACACTAAATTCAATCTTTTGTCAAAGGTATCTAAGAGGAAATCTTAAAAGTTTTAACTAAAAAAAACTGAAAATATAATAAATGTAATACAAAGTCCTCTTCCAACACCTGATGATGACATGAAATTGAGAAGGGAAGAGAAGAAAGTTTGAGGTAACACACAAAAACTCAGTGGAAAACGTTCTGATTTTTTAATGGACTATAAACTCAGTGAGTCAAATAAGATATAGCACTGACTTCCATTTAGTGCTTGACAAGCCTTCAGGGCTTTCTTAAAGGAAACAGGGTTTCCTTCAGGGTTGAAACAGTCAATATATTCTTTTGTAATAACAAGCACGTTTGAATCTCTCTAACTTTGTGAAACAATATGAAACTATCATCAGACACAAGAATTTTCATATTTTGTGCAGTCACTGTGCATCCAATTCTGACCCATTCTAAGCACAATATGTTCTTGCAGTTGTAAAATTTTTTCCAAATCATCAATCCCCATTCAACATCCCTACACAAATGATTCCCAATGCTAAGAGGCATGTGCCCACTCTCATTTGCATATCCCATCAGATACCCTGTAATTTTAAGGCATCGGATATGTTCAAGACACACACTCCAGATATAATCACAGATAGGTGGTACAGTAGACAGCTGCACTGTGCTTGGAATCAGGAAGCTCTGAATTCAAATCCAGCCTCAGATCCCTATTTTCTGTGTGGTCCTGAGCAAATCACTTAACATGTGTTTTCTGTTTGGCGGATGATTGTCCTTCCTCCTCAAAGAGAACCAAGAGCCTCACAGTGTCGAGAGAGTCGAGGCACACTGTTTCCGACTATAGTTGACCAGACCAATTTGAGTGCTCTGCCACAGACTAGACACAAGTGATTCTACTTTCTGTAGAGCATAGCACCTCCCTTTCTCTTATAAGGGCACGCCATGCTGGTGGTCCTGTGCCAGTGTCTCCCGGGTCATATAATTGATTCTAAAGTTCTTCAGAGACCTTGAGGATGTCCTTGTATCGCTTTCTCTGACTACTTTGTGAGCACCTGCCCTGTGTGAGTTCCCCATACAAGAGTCTTTTTAGTAAACATATATTTGGCATTCAAACAACATGGCCAGTCCCACAGAGCTGTACTCTCTGCAGGAGAGTTGAATGCCTGGCAGTTTTGTTCAGAAAAGGACCTCAGTGTCTAATATCTTATCTGGCCAGGTGATTCTTCAGACTCTTCCTAAGACAATTGGGAGGAAGCCATTGTTTTCTGGCCTGGCGCTGGTATATTGTCCAGGTTCCAGAGACACACAACAATGAGGCTATGCAGGTAGATCTTCAATTTGGCTTCAGTCCAATCCCTTCCCTCTCCCACACTTTCCTTTGGAGCCTCCCAAATCCTGAGCTAGCTCTGGCAAAGCGTGTGTCAATCTCATTACTAATAGCGACATTCCTGGAAAGCCAACTTCTGCACAGCATCCACAATTTTACCATTTGCTGTAGCTTATGGTTCCACATATGGATGGTGTGGTGCTGGCTGTTAGAGAACCTGTATGTTTGCTTCAATTCCCTCAAATGGAAAATTGAGATGGGGAAAAAAAATGACCGAAGTAAAAATGACCTTTTCAAGGTTGTTAAGGATCAAGAGAAAATACTAGTAAAACATTTCACAGTAGTTGGCTTAATAAATGTTTGTTCCCTCCTACCATTATAAATGTCAAGTTTCTGAAGAAACAAACCTTATAATGCCTCTCACTGCGGTAACAGCTATTTTCTGATTTAAATTCATCTTCTACTTATGTTACTACTCTTTTATCTGGCAAGTTTTTAATGAACTGATTGTCAACATCAATAGTTTGTTCCTGGCATATTTTTTGTGATATTGCAGCCCCAATGTGCTAGTGGTAAAAAAGTATAGAGAGCATGTCCCAAAAGTACCAGCGCAGATTTAATCTTTAATTTAAAAGAATTCTATGGAACTTTTTTTTAAAAGATAATATATGCAACTGTTAAATATATTTTTAGCCAGTAACAAAAACCCTTTACATCTTAATTGTATTTTCATTAAAAATGTATGAACAAAGACATATACAGGATAAGTAAAAAATAATTGATAGAAGAATGGCACTATACTTAAAAGACTTGGAGGGATTTCTATAAATATGGGATTTTAATTGGGACTTAAAGGAAGCCAGGGAGGTCAATGATCAGAGCAGAGAAGTGTTCCCGGCATAAGGAAAAAAGGCCCAAAATGGAGAAATGTGTGTTTTTGTACATGGAACAGGCAAGAAGCTAGTGTTACTGGACCTACAAATGTCTTGAGGAATAACGTGTGAGAAAACTGAAGAAACAGTTAAATTACAAAGCATTAGAATGGCAAATAGAATTTTACATAGGTTTGTAATAAGTTTTGTTTTTCTCAGAGGAGACTACCACCACATCACATAGGTGTCAACTGATTAAAATAAAATAGAGAAAGAGAAAAGAAGCAGTGTCTTATGCTTTTCTTCGGATATGTAAATCAAAACCAGGACAAATTTTATTAGCAGGCAAGTTTCTTATATCTTAAGTTCATTTCATACTTCTAATGCATGAAGTAGAGTAAGTTAGCATTCCAACATACCTATCAGCCACAGATTTCATTAGCATCTGAAAACCTATCAAATCACTCTATTTTCACCTATATTTACCTAGGACTTTTATCAAATAGATAAGGAATGGAATATCTCAAAATTACAAAACAATCAAGAATGATTTAATGGGATTATAAATATTTGACAATTTTTCCCAATGTACCTACCAAAAATATTTTGTGGAGATGCTGTAGATGTTTTAATGAAACAGATTGGTGGTTCTGCCTAGAAACTATTTACTAAAGTTCCCAAAGTCAAGAGGAGCAATAATAAAACATTACCTGAGGCTCCCAAAGTTACATGAAGACATAAATTTTCAGACATAAGCAACGTTTGAGTTACTTTTTTCCTTACCTATATAGATGTGAGGGCTTTATTTCAGAGTGAAGAGATCAAATGGAAGAGTCAGGAGAAAAAATATAACTATACCTTCAAGTGGACAACACTACTAACAAAGGAGAAGGGATGCCCAAAGAAAAAGTAAAGGAAGAAAAGAGAATCGATGAAACATTAAAAAGTAATCAAAAGAAAGCAAGTTCAAAAGGAGGTTCAGACAAAATAGGTCAATTTTGGAACGAATACTCACTATATTTAATATTCTTATAAAAAAAAAAAATCACCAAACTCTCTCTCTCTCTCTCTCTATATATATATATATATGTGTGTGTGTGTGTGTATATGTGTATATATATAGATATATATACACACACAGATTCATATGTATACTATATATATACATATACACAAATCTTTGTATAAAGAAATGTTCATGATCTTTGATGTTTATCAAATTTATAAAAGGAAATTTTTAAAAAGAACTTACCAGTAAGGGCTAAATCCCAGAATGAATTGAGGCTTTTGAAAAAATTTAGCTTTACCAAAGTAGGAATGTTTTGTCTGACTCTATATGTGTAATGGATAGTGTTTGCTTTGCAGGGTGGATTTTAGAACTGAAAATAAAACTGAATAAGAAAAAAATATCGAACACAATTTTAAACCTGAAAAATTCTAGTAGATGTCAACCATCTTATAATCCAAAAAGCACATCTATTACATGTCTGGGATTACTGGTTATTTTAAGAGATTATTTGAAAACTTTGATGAAAACAGCATACAAGATGAACTGAATAATCTTGTTTACTCCTAATTTCCCATCACAGATGTTCTGTACCTGAAGATTAGCTTCTGCTATTAAGATCCAACACTCAAACCCTAGTTGCAAATCCAGAACTTTTTATACTGCAGCCTGCTACCTCTTCTGTAAAATGAAAATAAGAAGAGCCATGCTCAGATCTGGGTCACAGGTCTAGAGCAGAGGAGCACTAGCATACCAGAGCTTCAGGCTGCAGTGGAGTGGGGACCCTCCTCACAGTTCCACAACAGAAAAGAGAGCTTGTAGTCACTCACTTACCAAAGCACAGAATAGTAAACACACTTTTGATTAGGTCATACCACTTTGGAAGAACTCAAAATTTACAGATTACTAGAAGTATTTCTGAAAACTGCTGCACCAAACCCCTGAAGCTTGGGACAATGCCACCTCCACCATGGAAACACAGCCTAACTGAGTTTCAAGTCAAGAGATAAGCTAAGAAAATGAGCAAACAACAGAAAAAGATTTCTGACCATAGAAAGTTACAAGGGCGACAAGAAAGTTCAAAACACATACTCAAAAGAAGTTAAAGTCCAAAGACTGAGGAAAAATAAGAATTGTTCTAAGGCTGTGGAAGAAGTCAAAAGGGATTTTGAAAATCAAATAAGAAGTAGAGGAAAATTTGATAAGACAAATGAGTGATGCAAAAGGAAATACAAAAAGCCAATGAGAACTGGCAATGAGAATTTCAAGAAATTATCGAAAGAAAACTGCCCTGATATTCTAGAACCAGAGTGTAAAATAGAAAATGAAAGAATTCACCAATCACCTCCTGAAAGAGATCCCAAAATAAGAACTCTCAGAAATATTGTAGCCAAATAACAGAATTCCCAATTCAAGGAAAAAATATTGCAAGCATCTAGAATCAAACAATTCAAATAATGTGACATCACAGTCAGGATAACACAAGATTTAGCACCTTCAGAGGGCCTGGCATATGATATTCCAGAGAGCAAAAGAACTAGGATTACAACCAAGAAATCACTTACCAAGCAATACTGAGTATAATGCTTCACAGAGGGAAAAAATGATCCATTCTAGAGAGGACTTGCAAGCATTTTTGATGGAAAGACAAGAGCTGAATAGAAAATATTACTTTCACATATAAGTCTCAAGAGAACCATAAAATGGCAATCAGGAAAGGGAAATCATAAGCAACTTAATAAGATTAATCTGTTTATATTCCTATATGTGAAGGTAACTTGCAACTCATAAGAATTTTCTCATTATTAGAGTAGTTAGGAGTATATATAGTATATATATAGTATATAGGCATATAGTATATGTATATAGTATATAGGCAAAGAGCACAGTTGTGAGTTAAATATAAAAATATCTAAAAAAAATTCCAACTTTCAGATAAATTAAAGCCATTTCTAGTCATATGAAAAAATATTTTAAATCACTATTGATTAGAGAAATGCAAATTAAGACAACTCTGAGGTACCACTTCATAGCTCTCAGATTGGCTAAGATGACAGGAAATGTAATGGTAAATGTAGGAGACGATGTCTGGGACACTAATACATTGGTTGGTGGTGGTGTTATGAACTGATCCAACCATTATGGAGCAATTTGGAACTATGCCCAAAAGACTATCAAATTGTGCATATCTGACCCAGCAGTGTCTCTAGTATCCCAAAGATATCAAAAAAGAGGAAAAAGGACCTACATGTGCAAAAATGTTTGTAACAGACTTTTTTGTAGTGGCAAGGAACTGGAAATTGAATGCTTGCCCAAGAGTTGGGGAATGGTTGAATAGCTATGGAATGTCATGGAATATTATTTTCTACAAGAAATGATGAGCAGACGGATTTCAGAAAAGCCTGGACTTACATGAACTGATATTGAGGTGAAGTGAGCAGAACCAGGAGAATATAATACACAGTAACAATATTATGTAATGATCAACTGATGGAACTCTTTTCAAAAATGAGGTGATTCAAGGCAATTCCAAGAGACTTGGGATGGAAAGTAACATCTACATGCAGAGAGAACTATAGAGATCTAATATGTTTCAAAGCATGGTATTTTCACCTTTTTGCTATAATTTGTTATCGTGTGTGTGTGTGTGTGTGTGTGTGTGTGTGTGTGTGTGTGTGTTTTTTTTTTTTCCTGGAGAGGACAAGTGAAGAGGAAGGGAGAAAAATTCAAGGTTTATAAAATACTTTGCAGAAACTACTCCATTTGCCACTCCTAATAATCATATAAGATAAGACAGGCAAATAAGTATGCTATCAGTACCCATTTTTCAGATGCAAAAACTGAGGCTAAGAGATTCATATAGCCAAAAACACTCAGAGCTTGCTTTTAATGTAGGTCTTTCTGACTACAGATGCAGCAGTAAGCTGTACACTGAAGTAAAGAAAATAAAGAGTCCTTAAACAAAGAGAATTAAAAAAAAAAAATAAGAATCTAAAATCATCTTATTTTTTGGTCCATGACATTTTACATTTCATTGGTATCTTCTCTTTGAAATAACCAGAAAAAGGGGCAGCTAGGTGGCACAGTGGATAAAGCACCAGCCCTGAAGTCAGAAGAACCAGAGTTCAAATCTGATCTCACAGACACAACACTTCCTGGCTATATGATCCTGGGCAAATCACTTAACCCAAATTGCCTCAGCTAAAAAAAAAAAAAAAAAAAAAAAAAAAAAAAAAAAGGAAAAGAAAAGAAAGAATAAGAAAACATAACTCTCTGAACACTCTGAAAACTGTGTATGGCATCTAGCCCAGTTCTCTTCCCACCCAATTTCATCTCTGAAAGTTACTTGCTACATCTTCACCTGATAATGCCTTAGGTAGTAACCAAATAAAGTCATTCCATTCAATCTATGAGAAATCAATTGTCACTAAAATGCTAGTTCAGTACCATTTTGTTTCAACATATTATTCTCTTTCCAGCTTCAACTACAAAGACTAAAAAGATCTGCTCCAGTTAAGTCTCACACCATATTCTCTGTAATAACATGTCTCTTTATCTTTTTTTTTTTTTTAACTATCTTATATTTCCTGGCAAAGATTCATCCCCCTCATTTCATAAAATCTTGGGAAAAAAACACACACACAACCTTATATTCTCAAATGATACTGTCTTTCACTGTTGTACCTCTGCCATTTATCAAAGTAAACACTATTTGATGGCCACAACGGTTCTGAGGGTGCCTTCTCTTAGTTATAAAGACTGTAAACTGTCTATAAAGCAGCATTTGGTCAAGGTATAGTAAATTTCACCTTTTAAATAGTTTGATGCTTATATGTGTGTTGCTTCCAAAATGAAGTATTTCTAGTTAACACAACACCTTGCATTCTGTGTACCTGTCATTTCCCATGCCATTATCCCTTTACCACCAGTCACTAGATCCCCCATCCCATCAAAAACCAAGTGAATGAGCAGAACCAGGAGATTATCATACACAGTAATAATAATACTATAACAATGACAATGAACAAATGTGAAAGACTTAGCTTTTCTGATCAATACAGTAATCCACAACAATTCTGACTCATGGCAAAAAAATGCTACCCAGAATTCATTAATTCTTGAATGCAAATTGAAAGACATTTTTTCCAATTATTTCTCTTGCTTTTTGGGGAAGCAGGAAGAAGGCATATGCAACATAACTAATATGTAAATGTTCTGCATAATTTTATATATATATATGTGGGGGGGGGTGTATGTGTGTATGTGTGTGTGTGTGTGTGTGTGTGTGTGTGTGTGTGTGTAATAGATATAATTTGAAAAAAATAAAGAATATTTCTGCTTTAAGAAAAGTCAAAGATTTCAAAAGGTATTATGTCATCTTTTTCTTTTTAATTTTGGCTAACTTGAAAATGCAAAAATAAAGACAGGTTAAGAGGGAAGAAAAATTTTTTCCTGATTTTTTGGGCAAAAAAGGATGGCACCATAAACAAACCTGTTTGTTACTATAAATACATTTGTGTAAATTTTTGGCCAGTACATTTCTTCACTATTAATTTCCAATTTTTGTTTCAATAATTCTCTAAGTGTTAAATATTCTGAATTGTAGGGGCAACATTCTGTAGAATTTTTAAAGAAAAAAAAAATACTACCTTTTGAATCCAATTCTCCCTAGACAACAAGAGAACTGTTCGGTTCTGCATACATATATTGTATCTAGGATATACTGTGACATATTTAACATGTATAGGACTGCTTGCCATCTGGGGGAGGGGATAGAGGGAGGGAGGGGGAAAATCGAAACAGAAGTGAGTGCAAGGGATAATAATGTTGTAAAAAATTACCCTGGCATGAGTTCTGTCAATAAAAAGTTATTTTAAAAAATAAAAAAGAAAAAGAAAAAAGAAAATACTAAAAATTAAATAAAATAAAAATAAAAGCTTTATGAAAGATTAAAAAAAAAAAAAAAGGAAATCCATAGCGGAAAAGTAAAGACACATATAAATAATCCCATGTGAGTTTTAACAATAATGAAGTTTATTTATATTTAAATAACCAAAAAGAAAAAAAGAAAAGAAAAAAAAAGAACCCATACTTGACAACTGCCCTTGAAATCTTTTTAGAAATTACTAAGGCTAATAAGCCTGGCAGAATATATTCTCTAATTACTAAAATAAACCACAAATTCCCATAAGCAATGGTGTTGGACTCAATCTCCATAAATCTACATACCCTTTCTGATTGGTAGTATGTTTCCTCTGACTACTTGGTGCCTGATTATCTGCTTACCCAACCTGCTTATCTTCTGCTAAGATTAGGATACCAGGTGCCTTTCCCTTCCTACATCAATTTTTTGGTATATTTTTATATTAAGTATATTTTTAAATTAAATGACCCATGGTAAGCTCTAAACCATGAAGAAAAGAATATCACATCTTAAGAAACTTTCAAAAGTATAATTAAAAACACCAAGAAAAAAAAATATTTAATTAAACTCAGTAAAGATATGTCCTAATTAATGTATTTCCTTTCAAGATTGATTAAAATGCACTTTGTCTCCATAATATTTTATAAAAGCCATTTTTCTAAACCAAATTGGTGAAAATCAAATTAATGACAATATTTCATAAATACACTGCAATTAACAAACTTAATGGCCTTCTCAATAATATGCTATTTTCATCAACTTAAAAACCTACCTCTTCTGGCATAATTGGAATCCATGTCTTTGAACTGTACCACTACAAAGTCTGAACACTTGAACAAAATCCTCTCCACGATATCTTCACGCTTTGGCCCAGGGCTGGAATCTGTGGTTTTCTTATGAGCAGCATCGAGCACTAAATCACACTAAAATTTAAAGAGGGAAGTATTAAAAATGTCCATTAAAAATCAAATCATAGATAAAATTATAATAGTAAGCATTTTACAACACAAAGCCCTTTGTGATTAGGATGGGGTGGGGAAGGGAGAAAAGACCAGTCAATTAACTTGTTTCACAACATATAAAAAAATCATATACTCTCTAGGAAAGTACTCTGATCTACTGGCTCAATAACTAAAGTGTGGCCCATGCTACCATTTAAAAGAAAAAAGCTTCCTCCAAAAAGAAATATCCATCAAATAGTCTTAAACATTTAAAAGGAGTTTCCTGTTACCAGCTCAATAAGACTGGAAGAAAATCATACAGCAAATGAAAAGCTTATCTCACATCTATATAGCAATTAATGGTTTTCAAAACACCTTCACAAAAAATCATGTTGGCTCCTCAACAATCTAGAACATGAAACTCTTTTCTCTATTTTTCAGTGGAAGAAACTGAAGTCCTGATTAGACTTGGCTCAAATTCCAAAGTTACATTAAAAGTCAATAAATACTTGAATTTAGATCTTTTGGCAACAATTTCCAACATGCTAACTCTCTGGGGTCTCCCCAAAAATGTCATCAAGAGAGATATTTATACTTTTATTAGAAAGGTACCAAACTATGGGTGAAGAATCAAACTAATAATGAACATATTAAGTATATACCAGGTACTAAGCACTGCTCTAGATTCTAGAAACTACATATATACAAAAAATTAAAATAATCCCTATTTGTTTACATTCTAATGGGGAAACAAATACACATAAAAATTATAAAAATTAAGTAAACAAATATTAATATATACAGACTAAGTAAACAATAATCAGTTTGGGAGGGAAAACATTAAAAGAGGAAGGGCAGGGAAGAAAGGCTTCATAAAGGAGCATCTTTTCTTGGTTGCATCTTAAAGTAAGATGCAGGGATAATTAACAGAATTCCAAGTGCTGAAGTGGCTAGTGAACAATACATACTCAGTCAACACCTGACATTGTATTAGACATTCTAATTAAAGCCT
Organism: Antechinus flavipes; assembly: GCF_016432865.1. Taxonomy (NCBI): domain Eukaryota; kingdom Metazoa; phylum Chordata; class Mammalia; order Dasyuromorphia; family Dasyuridae; genus Antechinus; species Antechinus flavipes. The sequence continues at coordinate 696,713,181 of NC_067398.1, forward strand.
ATTCTTGTTTTTTAAATTGTGAATGCCCAGTTCCCAACATTCATAAATACTTCAAAACACAAAAGACTAGGACAGAGAACAGTACCCAAAACAGTGAAATCCTACCATGTATAGAATTTGAGTTTTAAATACATATATAAGAAACAATCTTAACCAGGTGGTTACACACTACTTTATTTTTCATACCTCACTTAAAAATTTTATAAGATTCTATTCATTTAGGAGAGGGAGTAAGGGGAAGGGAGGGAAAAACATTTAAAACACAAGGTTTTGCAAGGAGAATGTTAAAAATTATCTTTGCATATGTTTTGAAAATAAAAAGCTAAAAAAAAAAAAGATTTCATTGATGTTATTTTTTTTTGCCATGTAACACCCGTAAACCACATCAAGATACTGGCTATTATGAGCAAGAATGATGGCTTATACCTTTAGTTCAGATTTGTGCTAAAGGTTTATCTTCACATTTTTTGCAAATTTAAAATCAAACACACTTATAGCAAATTCTGAGACACAATTTAGCTTAAACTAAATATTTAACAACACAATAGAAAATTATCTAAACTAAAATCATGTGTGCTCCTTAATTCTTGAGTATTTGACATTCAAAGATTACTCACAATATATGTAATGCTACGCTTTACTCAAAATTGCTACACTAAGCCAAAGTTGTAGAGGGCTGAAACTCGAGTCGATTCACTGAGGTCAGGACAGCCGAGCACTTGAGGCTAACTACCGATTGGACAATATTCTATGGGCATATGCTTGGAAAATGGCCCTTCCCACTATCCTGTGCTGGCTCGATGATTGGTGCATTCAGAGGATTGTAGGAGGGACTAAGGGGTGGAGTAAGACCAGCCAGAGTCACTTTTTGTGGTGGACAAGGAAGAAGGCTGTTGCAGAGATCCTATCACTTCTACCCGGAAGGAGCAAGAATAAAGACTAGGGAATTTTGCTTATCCTGACTCCGGATGATTCTCAGGTATCCTGGGTGCTAGCATGGTTGTCACAAAAGTGAAATACGATATTTTAATCAAAGAATTGTAGACCATTCAATATGTATAAAATCAGGGAACTTAAACTGAAAACGCCTATTTTTGTTTAATTTCAATGGGCCTGCTTCAGTTTTTGTCTTTGGGAAAAGCTATCAGGAACAATTTTTCTACACATGGGGCAATTTTTTTTTTTTCCCCAAAACACACTACAGGTGAAAGCATACAAAACTATCAAGTAGGTTTTCCCATTATTTAATAAATAATGTGATAAAATATCTCAAAAAAAAATCTTCTCGGGTTATTGAGGTAGAGAACAGTATAATAGCTAATAAAGATAGGAATCAACTAACTAAATTGAATGACAAGCCTAACAATCTTTTAAAATAAAAATGCGTGATAACTTGTAGCTATACTTAGCACCAAAATACAGTAAGTGTAATCAAGTTCATTTAAGCATAACTATATAAATCATTTTTTAATATTGCTTAAAAAAAATTTTGGAAACTATTTATGACCAAATTAGTTGTCAAAACTATCTTAAACAGGATAGTTAATAGTACATATTTAAAAAAAAAAAAAAAAAGACAGGAAAATCTATGGCTGAGCAGACAACTGCAGCTGATTCTCTTCCACATCTCAGTGGTTAAAGACTCAATGTCCCTATGATCTGGTAAATCTGGATAAAAGTTTTTGGCCTTCTCTTTGTGTCAGAGAAAAAGTTCACTGCAAAATTTAGTTTCTACTGGATGACTTGCAGTTTCTCAGCAATCTTCACCAAATAGTTTTTATCCTTCAAGACATGGATTGCCTCTAAGTCCTATTTACTTCATCTGATCAACTTTACCAGAACCAGACTGTTTTATTATTACTTTACCATACAATTGCAGATCCAAAACTACTGAGACCCTTCCATTTCTTAAAAACGAAAACAAAAGACATTTCTTTTAAAAGTCTTGATTCTTAAATGTTATTTTGTGTAGATTTGTAAATAACTCCAAGGTAGTTTGGCACCAAATCCGTAAGTGGATTTGAGTGTTTATCACCATTTTTATGTTAATGACATAACTCAATCATGATCAGTTGACACCATTCTAGTTGTTTAAGCCTTATTTTATTTCTGTAAAAAATATTCTATAGTTGTCCTCATTTAAGCACTAGGGGGATTTCTTGATAAACAGATTCCTAAGAGCTCTACTATACATTCTTTAAGTACACTGATTGACATGCCTTTTTAATTAATCTCTCTTCAAGCTAGGTTCTCTTAGTAATAAAGGTTAATGACTTGTATGAGAATTTATACCAACTACTTTTAGTTTGATTTTTAACTATTGTTAAACCATTACATATCTGCAAACAATAATAACTTAGTTTTCTCTTTGTCTATGCAAAGACCCTCAATTTTGTTTCCTTGCTTATTGAGGAAGGCGAGTGGTACAACAGAGAAAGTTCTGGGCTCAGAGACACTTTCCTAGCTCCGTGATTCTGAGCAAGTTATTTCACCTATTTGTTTCAGTTTCTTCATCGATAAAATGGGGATACTAACAGCAGCTATTGCCCAGGGTTGTTGTGAAGGTCAAATGAGAAATCTGTAAAGCCTGGTAAAAACGAAGTACTATGCAAATATATATTATCATCACAAATGATATTGTTGTTGTTGTTATTATTATTACTATAACCTAGTATTTTCTAGAATGATATTAAAAAACAATAGTAATGAGAAGGGATACCCATTCATGTATTGCCTTGGATCTTATTGGAATATTATAATGTCTCTTCAAGGAAAATAATGCTAGCTCTCAGTCTCTGAGAGATACTATTTATCATTTTAAGGAAAGACTTATTTATTCAGATAATGACCAGGTTTGGTAAAAAATATATATATATCTAATGATATACTATTGATGTGATGACTTTTTGAGGGGTGAGAGGTGGAGAGGAGGGAGTGATTAGAGTCAATTATATTTATACTTTTCCAAATGCTGAACAATGACCATATTCCTGGTACAAATCCAACCTGATCACAGGTAATAGTCAAGGAATTGTTTAGACTCTGCTAATATTTTACTGATTGTTTTCCCAGGCTATTCTAGGCTTAGGTATCCACTAGGTTTTGTAGAACACTTTTACTTTCACAAAGCACTTTATATATTACCTCATTTGATTTTCAAGACAACACTGTAAGACATACCTATTACTTATTAGCTTTTCTTTACAAATAAAAATCTGAGGCAAAGAGATTAAAAGTGCCATGGCCAGGGTCACACAGCTATTAAATCTGCAATAGGAACTCTTCTGACTTGCAAGTCCAAAATTCTATCTACAATGCCACCCAGCTGCTCCAGAAAGATAAAAAGTCAAAAATATAAAACACTCAATTCAGAAATCTTAATTATATTTCAATTAAGCAGCAATACCATGAATGCACAGTAAGAAATTACAATGTCTGCAAAAGGAAAAAAAAGCTAGCAAAATAGAAACTTTTTTTTTCATTACCTTAGGACTATATGTTTTAAAAACTCCTTCATATACACCTCCATTTTTCACTTGAACTTCACATTTGGATCCCTAAAAACATTAAAAAAGAATCAAATAAAGCATCTCCATAATTATGAATTGTGATTTTATCTAGTTTGTATATTTCAAAAGAAATAACTAAAATCTAGACTGATGAGACATGGGGAGAAGAGCATCTGTAGATCTTATTTGAATGATTCAGACAGAATATATTTATCTCAAATGTAAGTTGGCAGCATGATTCTCAGCTTAAGTAGTTTGTACAAATACTTCCAATTTAAATTTACTTTAATCTGGCAATAACGAGGATAGGAGAGTGTGAACCACTGTGAAGAATACCAAATGCCAGCCTTAGTAAAAGAAGACATCAGGAACAGAATACATTATATACTGTGTGCTATACATAGAAATTCTAATCCAATTTGCTTTCAAATTGCCTTGTAAAACATCACCATTACTTTCCCTTAAAGTAGACCCATGGTTTCAAGTATCTTTTCATACACTATATTTTCAAAATTCACTGTATTTTAATTATACCACCAAAAATACAATTTTAAGAAATATTGTGAAAACTTACAACAACTGATGTAAGTATATGAACCATCCTCATATTCGCATAGATGCCATCAAAAGAAATCTGGAATGTAAAAAGAATGATCAGAAAGATGTTTACTTTTATTGACTGTAATACAGGTCAGAAAACTTTACTTAATTAAAATTAATTAAATTTACTTAAAAATTAAAATCAAGATTCTTGCTTTATGAAAGAATTACAGAATCTCATATATTCACAATCTGTACAAATGAATTTTAGTGTTAGATACAAATCATGTGAAAAGTGCACAGGATTAAAAAAATAACTTTTTGAACTTTGACTTTATCCTCTTTACTTCTCTCAAAGCATCCATCTCCTGAACCAAAAAGAAATCTAAGTCTGCATCAATTCCTACCCGATTCAATCATGTTATTATTTTTCAGTCACAAACTCTACCCTAAAGCTGACAAAATCTATGACCAGAAGGCAATTTTCCATAAAGATAAAAGGATGAAAGATGAGTTGAGTGCAGAAAAAAAAGACCTTAGCATTTATAAGTCAGAATGAGTTCAAAACAGCACATTTTCAGTTGACAAAAGTTTTTCTATTCCTGATTTTCCTTTCTACTTTGATTATTAATCTAAATGTGTCTAGTTTGAGCAAAGGATTTTAAAGTTGCTCTCTATTTTATGGATCTAAATACTGTCTTCTTAGACTATGTTTGAGAAATGACACCCTAAATAAAAAAATATGATCACTTGATCTACAATCAAAATTACAAAATATGAGATTAGTATGACTGATTATTTTTTTTAGCTAACAGTTTATAAATTAAAAGCCAATTTAAATTTTAATTTCTCAAAAACAAGTTAAAATATTCATATTTACTTACTGTAGACTGAGGAAGTCCTTTGCCACTGCTTCGGCCCCTGAAAAGATTTAATATGTGTTAAAAATGCAATAGGTTACAAAGAATTTAGAAGTTAAAAATACTTAATAATCCAGTTTCCTTAAGCACAAACCTGATCATACAAACCCCACACATATGCAAATTCAAAAAACTCACACCTCCCCCTGCCTTTTTAGAAGTCTTCCCCTTTTCTTTCAATAAAAAATTCAAACATTATCTTCTACAGGGAACCTACTAAACACCCTTTCTCCTCACACAGCTGGTAAATTCTGAGAAAGGATCTGAACTCGGGTCTTCCTAACTTTAGGACAGTCACTCTATCTATTTCATATAGACTTATATATAATAGCTCCCTCCTTAGAAGGTAATAAGCTCCTTCAGAATAGGGGATGTTTTCATTCAGACTACTGTAACCTCACCACTAGTGTAAGTACCTAACTGATAATTGTTTATGACTGGCAAGTGATTTTGAAAATAATTGACCTTTGATTTGCTAATGCCAGGTAACAATCAATTTCTTAAATCAATTTCCCAACCTCCAAAATGGGGATAGATTTATTCCTTCATAAAGACTTTTAAGGCAAAGGTGTTTTAAAAAATTGAAGATTTTCTTCTTCATTCAAATATTTGCATTATTTTTGTCTACGCAAAAATTTTTCAGCTTCACAGATCTAAATTATCTATTTTATCTTTTTGAGTTTATTTACTCTAATTCTTTCATTATTTTTAAAGATAGTATTACCTTTAATATTAAGATTCAGTATCCATCTTTAGCTTATTGTGGCATATGATGTGTTAATTTCTGCCAAAGTGTGTTCAAGTTTTCCATGAAGTTCTTGTCAATAATTCATTCATATTTATGAATTACTTATATTCAGCTCAATTTTTTCTAATTCTTTCTTACCTAGTTTGTTCCACTTTTTTCCTTTTGTAACTAGTAACAATTATGATCATTGCTATGATATCTAAAAGTGCTACTGTCCCTACATTCCAACTTTTTAAAAATCACAAGATTTGAGATTTTTTTTTGCCAAATAATTTTAATATTTCATCTAGCTTTAGTTTATCTCAGGAAGTCAGAAACACAAAGTATATGAGACCACAGGAAACAAAGGTCAAGTGAGCATTTTTGAATATGGTGAGATTCTACAGTAGCAGCAAGGAACCAACCAGAAAAGCAGACAAGAGGGATGGATGGTAAATTAGGAATGATGAAAAAGGCAAAGTGCTGGAGAAGCTGGCACTGGATAGAATCACTTAGAAGATTCAACTATTAAGCTAATATTCCAAGAGTATCGTTTTATTTATAAAATTCTACTTATAGAAGGATTTTATGTTCTATGACTTTAAAAAAAAAAAAAGAAAGCAAAATGTGAATAAACCTGCCCAAATATTAAGGAATGGCAAAATAAACTATGTAACATAAATGTAATGCAAAATAAGTGTGCTTTATGGTGAAAATTAAAGCATGGGAAAGAGTTACATGAATCAATGCATAATGAACAGAAATAAAAAAGATATATATTTCTATGTGTGTGCACATGTCTCTGTCTCTATCTCACACACATACATACACACACACACACACACACACGTCAACATTACAACCAAGCAAGGCTCTGAAGAAGAGATCTAAAAAGCTACCCTCAACTCTTAGGATAAAAGGGAAGGGAATGAACATTTATAAGGTAAATAAAGGCTGCATAGCAAAGATGGGAGGAGGGTCACAAGTGTGGTGCACTGCATTGACTTTTATGAAGTATTGATCAGTTTTGCCAATTAAAAAAAAATCTTCTTGTTATTTGGAAAGAGAAAACAAAGTAGGAAAAAATTCTGAGATATTTCAGCAGTTTTTTTTAATGTTTCATTTAATGCTCTGAATCACCATTGAATAGAAAAATGCAAATTAAAAGAATTCTCAGATACCACCTCACACTTTTCAGATTGGCTAAAATGATAAGAAAAGATAATGGTAAATGATGGAAGGGATGGACGTGGGAAAACGGGGACACTAATCCATTATTGGTGGAGTTGTGAACTGATCCAACCATTCTGGAGAGCAATTTGGAACTATACCCAAAGGACTATCAAATTGTGCATACTCGAGCAGAACCAGGAGATCATTATACACTTCGACAACGATATTGTATGAGGATGTATTCTGATGGAAGTGGATTTCTCTGACAAAGAGACTTAACTGAGTTTCATTGGATAAATGATGGACAGAAACAGCTACACCCAAAGAAGGAATACTGGGAAATGAATGTGAACTATTTGATTTTTGATTTTCTTCCCGAGTTATTTTTACCTTCTGAATCCAATTCTCCCTGTGCAGCGGGAGAACTGTTCGGTTCTGCAAATATGTATTGTATCTAGGATATACTGCAACATATTTAACATATACAGGACTGCTTGCCATCTTGGGGGGGGGGGGAGGGAGGGAGGGGAAAAAGCGAAACATAAGTGATTGCAAGGGATAATGCTGTGTAAAAATTATCCTGGCATGGATTCTGTCAATACAAAGTTATTATTAAATAAAATTAAATTAAAAAAAAAATTGTGCATACTCTCTGATCCAGCAGTGTCATTACTAAGTCTGTATCCCAAAGGAGGGGAAAGGATCCACTGTGCAAAAATGTTTGTAGCATCTCTTTTTGTGGTAATAGAGACTTGGAAAATGAGTAGATGTCCATCCACTGGGGAATAGTTGAATAAGTTATGGCATATGAAGATAATGTTCCTCTTTTATGACAGATAATTTACACCATTCCACTTCTCCTTTTCCCTTTTCAGTACATTCTTCTCATTCCTTAATTTTTTTCTTAGATAATATCTCTTTCAAATTCGATTCACATCTGTGCCATCTGTCTATATTATACCCCTTTTGTCATAATAATAAAAAATTTCTAATAAGTTTACAAGTATCATCCTCCCATATAGGCAAAGTATACAGATAAACCTTAAGTCCCTTATGATATCACTTTACTGATTACCACCTTATACTTCTTTTGAGTCCTGTATTTGAAAATCAATTTTTGTATTCAGCTCTGGTATTCCATCAATGAATGCTTAAAAAACCCTCCATTTCATTAAATTTCCACTTTTTCCCCTAAAACTTTATACTCAGTTTTGTTGGATAGGTTATTTCTTGGTTATAATCATAGCCCCACTGTTTTCCAGAATATCAAATTCCAAACCCTCCAATCCTTTAATGTAGAAGCTGCTAAAACCTGACTACGTCCAGACGCTTGCATATTTTCTCATCTTGGGAGATCTGGAATTTGTCAGCAACATTAAAAAAAAAAAATCAATAAAAATGTGTTTTCAAAAACTATGCTAAAAAATGCTCCAAATCACTATTTAGAGAAATGTAATAATCATCAGATTAACAAAATTAACAAGAAAAGGGAAATGACAAACTCTCCTGGAGAGACAAGACAAATATAAACTAATATACAAAAAACCCACACATCAAAGAGATCAAGGAAGAATAAAACCCATCAGTACCAGTATAGCATAGTAACTCTTTCTCTGGTGACAAAGTACTAGGAATAAAGGAATGCCCCTCAAGTGGGGAATGACTAAACAAATTACTGGATATGCATGAATATTATTATTGTGCTATATAATAATTATAAATATACAACTGTAATATAATTGTCTCACCTATCAAATAAGATTATATTAGTAAAGCACTTAGCATTGTGCTAGTGTCTATAATGATTAGCTGTTATCATCACTATCGTTATCAAATGAAAGGATTGTTTCAGAGAATACTGGAAAGACTCACAAGTACTGATGCAAAGTGAAATGAATACAACCAGGGGAAAAAACTATACAACAATAATACCATAAAGACAAATAATTTTTAAAGACTTCAGAACTGATAGCAATTCGATCAAAAGTATGAAGGATAAAAATTATTGAAATGTGCATTTTTTTTGGCAATAGCCAGTGCAGGAATTTGTCTTGCTTCCAATATTTGTATTTGTTACAAGAGTTTTCTTTTTCCTTTTTTCCCCCAATGAGTTGAGGAAAGAAAGATGGGGAAGAAAAAATATTTTTATTCATTGAAAAAATAAATTAAATCTAGACAAAAGCAAGTTAAAAATAAAATAAAATTGATAAAGATTAGTTCCTAATAAAAGAGATGAGAAGAAACCTCTCTTATCCTCCATCTGCCATTTCATTTTTGTAGAGGTAGGAAACTAGATGTAGCCAATGTTGTCAAGTTTTCTCCTTATATTGGTTAATTTAATAATACTAATTAAATAATTTTTCCATGTTTTCCTGCTTTCAACCTCTCATTTCTACTTCTGTTTTATTATTTCTTATAGGGAAAGGATCTCTGGCAATGGGAGAAAGAATGGAAACACTAAAAAAGGTAAGTGATGTAAAAACAAATTAACATTTTTAAAAAATGTTTTTAACTGAGATTATCATCAAGTTTGCTCCCCAAAGAAGAAATATATTTCTCTTTTCAATATTTAGAGAGGCATATAGATAGATCAATTACAGTGGATACTGCACTGGATTGGAATCAGGAAGACCCAAGTTCAAATCCTGGCTCAGACACTAAGCAGGTGACTTGTTTCCCCAACTATAAAAGAGTTTTGGGGGGATCAAATTGCAAAATGGTTAAAGATTATTGTAAAATGGTTGTATAGGTTATACAAAAATTTATATATTTCACAACTATACCACTTGCAAAATGGTAATAGGAATTTAGTAAATGTGTGTTCCTTTGTTACAAGTACGAAATATTGCATATAACTTCAGATTTGCTCACTATTGATCAGAGAAATGCAAATTAAGACAACTCTGAAATACCACTACACACCTGTCAGATTGGCTAGGATGACAGGAAAAAATAATGATGAATGTTGGAGGGGATGCGGGAAAACTGGGACACTGATGCAGCATTGTTGGTGGAGTTGTGAACGAATCCAACCATTCTGGAGAGCAATCTGGAATTATGCCCAAAAAGTTATCAAACTGTGCATACCCTTTGATCCAGCAGTGCTACTACTGGGCTTATACCCCAAAGAGATACTAAAGAAGGGAAAGGGACCTGTATGTGCCAAAATGTTTGTGGCAGTCCTGTTTGTAGTGGCTAGAAACTGGAAATTGAATGGATGCCCATCATCCATGGCTGGGTAAATTGTGGTATATGACCAGCAGGATGAATACAGAGAAGCTTGGAGAGACTTACATGAACTGATGCTAAGTGAAATGAGCAGAACCAGGAGATCATTATACACTTCGACAACGATAATATATGAGGATGTATTCTAATGGAAGTGGATTTCTTTGACAAAGAGACCTAACTCAGTTTCAATTGATAAATGATGGACAGAAGCAGCTACACCCAAAGAAAGAACACTAAGAAATGAATGTGAACTATTTGCATTTTTGTTTTTCTTCCCGGGTTATTTATACCTTCTGAATCCAATTCTCCCTGTGCAACAAGAGAACTGTTCGGTTCTGCAAACATATATTGTATCTAGGATATACTGCAACATATCTAACATATATAGGACTGCTTGCCATCTAGGGGAGGGGATAGAGGGAGGGAGGGGAAAAATCGGAACAGAAGCGAATGCAAGGGATAATGTTGTAAAAAAATTACCCTGGCATGGATTCTGTCAATATAAAGTTATTATTAAATTAAATTAAATTAAAAAAAAAGATTTGCTTAACATGTTGGTTTAACTTTCCAGTTTTCCTCTATTTTTAAAATTTCTTTATTAAAAGGGATGGCTATATGTGAGGGGAGGAGGAAAGAACTATATTAGGAAATGTGATTATCAAAACACCAATAAACAAGAAAAATACATGAAAAAAGTTTTAAATTTGAATTTTTAAAAATTAAACATAGGTAATATGAAAAACGCTTTCACTGCCATAGAAGGAAAATGCATTCTTCTCCCTATATCCCTTAATCTGATATTATCTCCAATGTATCGTATCTATATCTTGTTTGTACATGGTTATTTTATGTGTTCTCTCTCCTGGCTGTTGGTATGGTTTAGTTGTGTCTGGCTCTTCCTAATCAATGGGGCTTTTTGGTAAAAAATACTGGAATGGTTTATCAGATTAAGGCGAAGAGGTTCATTAAGCAAATTGCCCAGGAATAAATATCTAAGGTCAAATTTGAACTCATGACTTCCTCTTTTCCATGTTTTCTCCCCTATTAAGACTGCCTTTTACTTTTCTCTAAATCCTTATAATTTATCACAGTATCACAGTGTACATAATATCATTTCTTTCAAACCAAAATCTATAATCCTTTGTTCTGTTTTTCAAATTAGAGAGGCTAAAAATTCAACTAAGTTGGCATTTTTGTCATTAAAAAATGAAGTCATGAAGTACTATTTTCAGCTACTTTCAGAGAAACACTTATTCAGAAATGCATAGTATATGAAAAAAGTACATTTTTTTCTCAATGAGCTAGCCAAGTGCAAAAAATATTACTATTACAAGATTCTACTTTGGGCACGAATGCAAATTCAATGGAAAACTCTTTTAAAGAAAGCTTGTTATTTAAAAAAAAATTATCTTTGAATAAATTTTTTAAAGGTCTTTAAAAGAGTCTTTGATGAATTATCAAGTTTTATGGGAGCTAAGAATTGGAAGTGAAGCAGATAATTCCTCAATTGAGAAAAAGCTTTAAAAAAACCTGGTATATGTATAATTGGATTGCTAATATGCCATGAGAAAGAGGGAATATTAAGAATTCAAAAGAATAGAAAGACTTCTATGAACTGATAACAGGAGGACATACCCAAAGACTACCAAAAATGTAAACAGAAAGAACAAAAAAAAAAAATTGAACTTTAAAAAAGAAACTTTAAAAAACCACTACACAGTCTAATGAGGGAAGACAACACTTGACAAGCTGAAATAAAGAAGAATGGGGATGCATAGGGAGCATAATGAAGTCTAGAGGAAAGCAATCAGGGTGGAAAATGATGAAGAGCAGTGGGTGAAAAATTTTGAGTTGACTATCCCAAGGCATACACACCCTTTTATCCTGAAGATTTAGAAGCCCCTCTCCATTCTTTCCAAACAAAGAGAAAGAGGGGGAAGGAGGGTAGGAGGTATGAGTTTCAGGACTGACAGGATCTTGAAGGACAGTAAAATTCAGATGAATTTCCAAGTAAGTCTAATTTGAAAGCAGCTGGCAATGTTCTATTATCATAGAGGGGGCAGCTAGATGATGTAGTAGATAGGTCAGGAGGACCTGAGTTCCAAATTCTGTCTCAAGACACTTAGTAGTTGTATGCCCCTATAGTCACATAACTCCAACTGCCATACTTTTGAAAAAAAAAAAAAGAGGAGCACTGAAAACAGCTGAGCTATTTTATATAGAATATACCACATTTAATATAAATTTATCTGCTCAGGTCAAACTAACTTCTAAAAAAAGATACTTAATAAAGCATATCAGAGAGGGTTTAGAAACAGAAGGCACCTTGAATATCATCTAAACCAACATTCTAATTTCCTTCTTGAGGAAACTGAAGTCCAAAAAGAAACAAGAATTTGACCAAATACAGCACAGGTATACTCTTTCCAGTACATCATGCTGCTTACTTTACATGCTAGGATACTGTCCTAGTTTGAAATTTATTCAAGATTAAGAGATTGCTCTAGGCATCTAAAATTTTTTTCTGCTCTATCATTAAGAGCACAGGAAAGCTAATAAGTAGAGAATAATAATTTCTATGTATTCATTCTATGAGTTCATAAAGTGAACCTAAAGTGTTTTATCTTCTATATGATAAACACATCTTCCCAGCTTTCTGTGGTACTTTGATTCATAAATAGAAGATACTTTTAATAAATGCTTGTGGACTAACTAGCATCTTTATCCCTCCATAACACTGCTACTGAAATTTTCTTCCTTTATCAACCACTATTTTACAGAGCTCTATATTATGAAATCATTCTTACTGATTAGTTGTTTGTAGTAGTTAATATAGGAGGTTAGCGGATTAATTTTGCTAAGTTTCAGGATCTTAACCATTATCGATACAAAAATGAGAACCTATATAATATTTTGCTAGTCTTAAAAGTACTACATACCAATCTACTGTGCTTATTGTATTGGTGGTTTTTATCCCACAAATTTATGTGGAACAATATGATAAATATGGAAATGTTTCAAAGGATTATATATGTATAACCTATATCAGACTGCTTGCTATGATGGGAAGGAAAAGTAAAGGAGAGGGAGAAAAAAATTCAGAACTCAAAATGCTGGTAATTTATATTACCAAGTGTATAGTATTACTATACTATAAAATATTTTAAAATACTAAAATACTATAGTATATAAAATTCCCAGGAATTTTGTATTGCAGCAATATAACAAGTACCTTTAACTTCTTAGGACAAAGCTGCCAAAAATAATTTCAATCAATTACTAATAAAGTCTTTACTGAACACCTATGTGCTAGATACTGTGGGAAAACAGAAGAAAACCAAATCAGGAATTCTACCCTCAAAAAGTTTATCTTCTCCAAGGCAATTCCAACAGACTTGGGATGAAAATGTCATTTGTATACAAAGAAAGAATATGGATCAAAGTATACTATTTTCACTTTTATTTTTTTGGCTTTTTCTTTCTTGGGGTTTTCCCTCTTTTTCTGATTTTTCTTTCATAACATGACTAATATGGTATATGTTTAAAATATTGTACATATATAACCTATTTCAGATTGCTTGCTGTCTTGGGAAAAGAGGAAATAAGGGAGGAAGGGGGAACTCAATCTTACAAAGGTCAATACTGATCACCTTTACATGTAAATGAAAAAATAAAATACTAGCAAGTTTAAAAAAGAAAGAAAAAGTTTACATTCTAGTTGTCAAAACAAAGGTAAGTTAATTATTATGATACATAATATGATAATGGCTTAATTGGAAGACATCTTAGAGATGACCTTTTCTTTCAGGAGGAGATACAGAGAAGCTGCCTTGTTGTCCAATCAACCCTGGTCACATAATTCCAACCAAAGTCTTCTGTTATTGAAACCTAGCATTCTTTTCACTTTATGCCATGCTGCTTCATCTCTTCTCAATCCCTATTCCTGATGTTTTCCCCAGTTAAAGATTTTCTCGCTCTTTAGTACACGGAAATGGTGAATGAGGACACTGCCCCTGAAAATATTTTTCCCTCCCAATACTTTACAGAATTAAAAAGGAATGTCAGAGCTGTAACAATCTTCACATCATTCTTTGTTTTCCATCAGTTACTGAACATGCCAATAAATAGCCATGCAATTTTTAATAAGGTCACTTAATCACTTCAGGACTTAGTTTTCCTAGTCTGTAAAATGAGAGGGCTGGCTGGACTGGAGAACAAGCTATCTCACTTAAAAAGTACTTTTAAGATTTACAAAATTCTTTTCCCAGAGCACCCTAATAGGTAATAATACATCTCCTTACAAATGAAGAAACAGGTTCATAAAGGTTAAGTGATTTGCCTAAGCTCACACTCACCAAGTGGAGGGGACAGAGAAACGAACATATGTCTCTTCACTACTTTCTCCCCTGGATAATCTCAAGCTCCTTCCAGCTCTAAAAATAGCCACAGCAGAATCCCCACCTGTCATTTCTCCCATCCCAAAGCAACGGCGCCATCTAGTGATGATGAGGCTAACTGAGGGTTTGGCCGTCCCCACTCTGCTCTGAGAGTCATCCCCGAGTTTCCTCAAGAGCCGGCTGGCTGCCAGGGGCTTTGCTGTGTGACAGGGCCTCCAGATGTGGCAGTTTACATAAAAGGAGGTGAATGAGGGAAAGAGGAGGGGAGGAAGGTTTCAGGAAGACATGTGCTAGGTTTTAGCAGATTTGGATAATCTGGGGAAAGGGAACAAACATCACAAGGAAAGCCACCAGAGAGAAAATGAGCAGGACAACGGTAGGGAGTAAGAGACCAGATTATGAAAGGCCTTTCAAGTAAAACTGGCGGTCAACAAATATGAAAACTATACTTCACATAACCAAGAAAGATAAGTTAAAATAAAAGTTTTCACCTCACCCCTATCCAAATATTGCAGAACTATAAATTGGTGCAACCACTCTGAAAAACAATTTTAAATTATACTTAAAAATAAAATACAATTACTAAATAGCACATTACATAACCTCTGACCTACTGACATCATTACCCCCTATATATTCCCACTAAGTTTTATCATCCAAGAAGGGCAATGATAATGGTCCTATCATATTAAAAAAGTAACATCATCTCTTTTTCAGTAGAATTAATGAAGAAAGGGGAAAAAATGGTATGTAAATGAAACAATTTATTGCCTTACAATAATCTTGTCCAAAATAGATTCAGTAACCTCTTTCCTAAATCCTACCTCCTCTAGCACCCCAAGTACTTTGCACACAGTAGGGGGCTCAATATATCACTAAGGTCCCCTTATCTCCAGATGGTCAGGAGGTTGAAGGGAATAAAAAGGAGCCCTAAGCATTACCCTTAGTTCTCAACAGTGAGCACTTTGAAAAGGAGAGATGTATTCCTGTCTGTGCCATCCTTGGTGCCCTTGCATTACACACAGAAGGGGCTGGGCTGGACAGGACAGCTGCAGAAACCCTTTCCAATTTGAGATGCTGTGTGTGTTAGAAGTGTGAATGCATGCCAGCCCGGTGACAAGGAGGAAGGGAGGACGAGTAAGGCAGATAGAATGGAGAGTCCTAGTTCCCAATTTTAATTTGCACCTTTTTCCTATAACATTTCCAGAATATATATAGCTTAGCTTTAAATTCCAAATTGGTCATAATATTTCAACTAATGAAGCAGCCATTGTTTCTTATAAATATCTTCTACTGTGTCATAGTTTCTCACTTTTTTACCACTAAGTCTGAATGCACACTTTTCTCCCCCAGATAGTCAATGACTCACTACTACCGTTTAGACCTATTTCAATCACTGAAAAATTGAAAGAAGATCCATTTATTTACTCTTTGACAGGTGCTTATCGCATGCCAAACACTATGCTGAGCCCTAGGAGAGTAAAGCTCAGGTAGACCTTGCCTTCATCCTTAATAAGAGCTGATGGTCAAACAGAAGAATGAGGAACATTCTACAACATAAGAGGCACCAGACTAGTACAAGAGGTATCAAAACAGAATCCCCAAGAACACTTAAGGGAAAAGATAATGGGGAGGTCAAAGTGTGACCCAATCAGAAGCAATTCCCAACAAGAGAAAAAGACAGCATTTGAATTAATTCCAAGAATGGATAAAAATTCACTGACACTGGGGAAATTGCAGACCTAAGCACTCAAGAAAAGGAGATGAAGGAGCTCAGAATATAGAGCAGACAGGAAGAAAAACGATAGGAGGCTCCCACAAGAATCCAGAAGAGTGATGATGGGCCTGGACCATGATCCGTGATAGGAGTGGAAATCAAAGCAAGAAATACTATATAACTGACTGAATATAAAAAGTGAGGGAAGAGAAAGATTTGAAGTTACTGAAATGGAGACAGGATGAACTGCAGGGCTGAAGCCAAGAATAAAGAGGGAGGACTAATTTGGGGGAAAATAGACTCAGCTTTAGATGTACTGAGTCTGAGATTGACCCCCCTCACTCCCCAAGGTCTTTGGAGATCCAAGTGTGGAATCACCAAAGTCAAGACTAGATAGAGAGATAGTAGGAGAGCACACAGGGATAAGAGCAACATTAAAGTCCTTGTCCAATACTCACAAAGCACAGCGGATGCAGCCAGGAAGGGTTCCATTCAGCCCTTGCCTGCTCCCTACTTGTGTCTTCCTGAAGAACCCCTCACAGTATCAGAGTGAAACAAGGACTCAGCCTGCAGCCATGCCCATGGCCTTTAAACAGTGTTTAGTGTGCTCTACCCACCAAAGTCTGGCCATCTTTGGACAAAAAGCATTGGTTGGCTCTGAAATAGCCTGAGTTTTTATACTCCTATGAGCATGAGGCTTAATACCAAACCTCCATTTCAAGTCCTCTCCTGTGAATCCCAATTGGTTTGTTTTCAAGAAACCATTTCCCTACTCAGAGGAGCTCAAGAAGAAGAGAATAAAGCCTGGACCAGGATCACAGACTTAGAATTGGAAGCCATGTTACATGTCACACAGTTAAGTGCCTGACTCTCTCCCATGATGAAGAGCTTACAAGGCAGCCTATTTTACTGAGGAAAAAGTTCAAGACAAAACTGGCTTTCTTGTGACACCCATTTGTTATTTCTAGTTCTGCCCACCTCAGCAACATAAAACAAGTCACAGAATAGTATCTTAAAGTTGAAGAGGACTTTTGCTATTACCGGCCCATAAAACTTCAGCTCCCTTTTGTACATAGTCCGATTGGTGCAGGAAATGAACTTCCATTAACAGAATGAACTCCCTCTACCAATGCAAGTCGAGGTCTTCTCTTCAACTTAAGAGAACTATCCAGAGCACTGAAAGGTTAAGTGACGTGTCTAGGACCACACAGTGAGAATGTCAGGGGTAAGATGCAAATCCACATCTTGGCAGCTGGGAATCTGGAGTTATGAAGACCTGAGTTCAAATTTGACTCACCTAGCTAGGTGCCCCTGGCCAGGCCAATCCATCTTTGCCTCAGTTTGCTTAAAATGGGGATCATAAAAGCACAACCTCCCAGAGTTGTTGTGAGGATCAAATAAGGTCACATCTGTAAAGCACTCAGCACACGCTTGGCACCTCTCTGCTCTTCTACACTGCCTCTTGTATGATAGCGTCTTTCAAATAACTGAAAACAACTATAAACTATTCCAAAGTCCTCTTAGCCAGAGGCCAAGATTCCCTGTTCACATCCTAGCTGTCTCGCAGTGCTTTTTTAGTTGAATAATGTTCTTCAAGAATAAGGAGGAACAACGTGGCCAATCCAACCAAATGTGTGCTTGCCAAAAAAGACTATTTTGAGAATTCACACAGAGCAAGAACTCACAAGGTGGTCAGAAAAAGCAGTACAAGGACACTCTGAAGAACTCTAGAATTCATTGTAGACCTGGGAGATACTGGCACAGGACCACCCACCACAGCGTGCCTTTCTCAGAGGTGTTGTGCTCTGAGCAAAGCTGAATTAAATTAGCCCAAAGGAAAGTCAAGATGCACAAAATTAGAGAAGCCATATTCATAGGGTCTATTGCATTCTGAACTGGTACTGGCCTGACCATCCAGTTGGACACACTGTTGACTCAACTGTATCATAGTGAGGGCATTTTGATCCTTTCTGAGAACAAAGGACAACCGCCAAGGATAAAAGCTGGAAGAACCTTAGGAGTCACATAGTCTCATCCATTCCCTCATCTGAGATGAGAAGGTTAAGTCACAGTTCTCTTTCCAGTACAATGATGTAATAACTAGCACAGGGAACAGAAGGTGTAAGTGTCAAGAGGGAAAGACATGAAAGGACCGGATGACCATGCTCCTGAAGTAGCCCATGAGGTCCCTCTGGGAATCTGGACAGTGAGCTGGCTGCCAAAAAGAAAGGTCTCTCTACTTCCCCTATGATGCTAAGCTCCCTGAGATGTTCACAACTCTTGGCTTAGTCATCACTCCATGTCATACAGAAATCTGATAAGCTTATCTTCCAAGCCTCCATTCAGTCAATTAAAAAAAAGTTGAGCAGGACAAGGTCAAGGACAGAGCACTCGGTCATTTTCCCCCAGTATCAATATGTACATACAGATCAAGTTTTCTACAGCCACTATCTAAGTATTGGGAAAGCTTAACAACACAATCAACTGCAACATGGAACACAAACACGCATAATCAAACTGGCTAATGAGAAACCACTGGACAGTGGTTCCAGAATGTACTAGACCATCCAAGTAGAATCAAAAATTAGGTTTCATGTTCCTGATGTAAACAATTCTTACCAATATTTAAAACTTCAAGGTCATTAAGTTGCCAAGAATAGGAAAAATCAAGATGATTTTCTTCCATTTTCAATGAACTGAACTGTTTCTAGTTAATTTATTTTTTCCCAACAATATATTGTTTTTCCAAATACATGTAAAACTAGTTTAACATTCATTTTTGTAAAACTTTGCGTTCCTAATTTTTCTCTCTCCCTTCCTCTCTCCACAAGAGAGCAATACAGGTTAAATATATGCTACAATGATCTGAATTGTAAATAATTTTAATGCTTAAATTAAAAGGAGAGATGACAATTTATAATTCTGCATTTAATGTTACAAAAGTTCATTTTATATAGAACTTTCTTCACAACAATATTATGAGTTTAATAGTAAGAGTACTGTTTAATTAATTTGCCCATGGTAACAAGAAAGCAGTAGTCAAAAGTTGAATACAGGCTTAATATATGCAAACGCAATGCTCTTTTCCTACTTTTGTGTAAGAATACATATTTCCTAAGCAAAAAACCCAAGTTTGTTAGTTCTGTAACACAAAAAATAAATCAAATAAAAAATAGAAATATAAAAAATGAACTTATTCAGATATAAAAACTATAATTTTATAACTCCAACCACCTCTCTTTGCTGAGCCAGTCAGAATAGGTCCTAGGTAAGAGTCAAAACACTAGAACCTACTTCCTGAAGGGCTCTGCCATTAATTAGGTTGGTATCCAGGTTTGTGTGTCTGTAAAATGAGAAAACTAAATGATTTCTATGATCTCCTCTAGGTCTAGTTCAAATCTTACAATAAAATTTATATTCAACAATTTGGTAGACTTTCCCTGGAGAAGTAGTATTCATCTAGTAGCAGGCTTGACTTGGAAATGCAGATACCTACATGGCTGGGTGAAATAATGATTGTAGAAGTAAATTTCCTTATGAGGCCTCTGAGAGGAAGAACCAAATGAGATTTAAGTGTAAAAAGCCATGAAAAAATGTCATATAAAGGTCAATTGTTGCATCATATGCATTCAGGGTCACCTTCTCAAGATCTATTTACTAATTTTTTTTTCAGTAAACATAATTCTGTCTAGAATTATCCAAGACGCGCAAAAACAGCAAAGGACAAATGGCATAAGCCTCACACAGATGTGCTAGTTCAGGAATGTTTCTTAAATCTTTTTTTAATCCTTCAGTGCCAGGCTACCCTGGTACAGAATTGGCAGCGAGTTCTCCAAGGCTTGGTGAGTAGAGCCCTAATTCTAGCGGTTTCCACTAAGCAAAGGGGCTTTGAAACAAAACCTGCCTATGAATTGTACATCACATTTTAAGAGCAGTTTAAGTTTGAAGAGTGCTTCCCCAATAGACTGAAAACCCATACATAATAATACATTCTTCAAATTTCGGAAGGCTATCTTCTTAGAAAAGTACCTATACAAAGAAATCTGATTTCCTAAAAAACTAGAATTATGGGCTCCTAATTTTTAAAAAAAAGTTATACCTAGTAGGAAAGAGTGCTAGATTAGGAACCAGAGAAATTGGTTTTAAATCCTAATTGCCACCACTTACCTGTGTCCTTCCTGGGCCTCAGGCTTTTATGAGTTTAGCATAGGGGTGTCCTCTAAGATTCCCTTTTATTTCAGACCACAGCCTCAGAAGGCTTTTTAACCCCTTCATTGTACAGCTAAGAAAACTCTATCTGTGCCTACTAGACAAAGGCAGCAGACACCAATGGCAAGCTTTGAATCCTACTCTAAATCTAGGTAGGAACCTATTGATCTTCTGTAGGATGCACACATGAATCATAGCATGAAAATTTAAATCTCTCAAGTACCTTCAAATAACTTATGATTATCATTTGCTGTTTATTATGGCTTTCTGTTAATGTAAAATTACTCTACAAGGTCCATATGGACTATTTATCTCAAATATTTAAAGTGAATTATATTCTAATTCCATCAAAATACCACAGGATTACCTGCTATTCCCATTTTCTGGAAATCTGAATAAACAATCCAGATGTGCTATAATTCATTTTTTTACATTGTGTTAGAATATTCTCCGAATAGTTGCTACAATCCAGGACTCCTTTTTTTCCTCAGGTAAATGTTTGGGTGTTATATATATATATACAACACGTGGTACTCAATCAACTTCTACCACAGGTGCTCTTATTATGTTGGTTTATGTTTATGCAAATACTCTATATCGAACTAGAGGTTGAAGAATATCAGAAGACTGATAGCCAAAATTATTTAAATGTTGGTAAAAAACCAAGCTACTTTTTAAATTATCAAAGGAAAAAAAATACTATACTATGCAGTTGTAAGTACAAGTCTATCAGGAACCATTTTTATAAATTTATCATTATTCTAATCCAAGCATTGTTCTACTTAGAGAAAGAATTGTTCCAAATGACAGAATCCCCTTCATATACAATTTTATAGAAGAATCAAATGAAGAACACTTTCACAGTTAAGACTGATCTAGTTTAGATAACAGTTCAGTTACGAGTTGCTTCACCAAAGAGAACAGTCATTTAATTTTTGGTACAGTCAGAAAATCATTTTCTGAAAACCACTCAATCTCTCTATGACCACTTCCTTCAAGAGTTCTTTCCAGTTGGTCAAAGGTGAACCTAAGTACATCAGAAATTACTTCCTTCTTCATTCAGATCAATATCCTAATCCCTTCAGGGCACAGAGAACAACATAGATCTTAACTAGATTGATTCCAATTTTAAGCTAGTTACTCCCTTAATCCATTTGGGAGCTTAGCTTTCTTTCTTGATCTCTCATACACTTTCCTAAAGAAATTTTAACATTTCTAAAAGGAAGAGGATTTTGGTTAGCATCCACAAAATTAATTTATCTAATATTCAAATGAGAATTGGTCAAACAAGAAATAGTCAGATACAAATTAGAACCCTGTTACTTCCTAATTGTGTGACCTTAGGCAAGGCATATAATTTTTCAGAAATTTTAACTCTTAAATTTATTGTTGCTATAAATACACAGAATCAATCTCTCTCTCTCTCTCTCTCTCTCTCTCTCTCTCTCTCTCTCTCTCTCTCTCTCTCTCTCTCTCACACACACACACACACACACACACACACACACACACACATTCTCCATCATACACATATTATGATTTTGCCCATATAATAATGAGAACTGTAAGGAAATATCACACAGAAATAATTTAGCACAGACTTGCTGTGTTCAGAAATATGGTATTTCATCTAGGAAAAATATATGTAAGAAGGAAAAACAATCAGACAAGTTGTATAAATTTGGACAAGTCAATTAGTTTCTCCAGTCTTTTATGTTCTTCACCTAAAAAAATGAAAGGTTGGATTAGCTTATTTCTGGGGATACCATTCTATAAAATGGTTATTTTTAAGATATTCAAGTTTAGTACTTTAAAAATAAGACTAACGAAAAAATTCTTAAAGACCTACTATGTATATCTCCTCTAGCATAATGTATACTGCCCTCAGAGTATAGAAGAACATATAACTATATCTTTATAATCAAAGGCCCAATGTAACTCAATAAACATCTTAAGTGCATAGATTCAAAGACATACAAAAATTATTTATGGGAGAAAACTGCCCACAAAATTATTAATCTGCTTCTCTTAAAGCAAATCTCCCACACTTCCCACTCATTGAAAAAAAAAAATTGAGAGAGATCATTTGTCCAAAGCTTCCAGGACATCATTGCCCATTCTTTCCTCTAGAGGACTTACAGTATAGTACTTTACCAATCACTTGCTCCTCAAGATAGCTCAAGGAGAAGGTGTTATTAGTCAGTTCTGCTATGACAAAAAGGGGTAGGAAGAGGGGAAGACATCAGTTAAGCTAAAACTTGAGATATGTGCTCTAAAAGTCACCACACTATGCAAAATTGAGCAAATAAAAACCATAGGACTTAAGGACAAAATAGAAAGGCATAAAACTCAAAAACTTCATCAGTGAAACATTTTTAAGAGATGAATCTTAATAGTAGTACATTTTTGTACATGTTAAGTGGTTAAGAAATACATAAATACTACAATAAAAAGTGGCAATGCCCATGGCCTGGGACTGCTAAAACCAAAGGTCTAGGGATGAAACCTGGGCTGGTGCTGGCAAAATCCCCAGTTATAAGAATAGTTTGGGGTCCAGCCATGGTGGAAGTTAGAGAGGAGGAGGAAGCCCACAGCTCCTACTGCACTAGAAGCTGTACAATATGGATGGCCACCTTGAAAAAGACCTTGCTTATGGGAGTGGGTGTTAAGATTGCAAGCTTGTGAATTACTGTGAAGTTTGCAATTAAATGTGCTTTGGCTATTTTTTGTGCACACAATCTCAAATAAAGCAAATTCAAATCATGTTCAAATTATTCCCTAAGATATCAATAAATTGGAACAAATTTGCATTTTCAAAACAAGCATTATAGCAGAACTGACTATTAACTCTATCTTACAGATGAGAAAAGAAGCTGAGAAGGTTGCTCCTTGCCCAGGGTCCCTCACCTAGCTAGGCTTTGAACTCAAGATCTTGCAGACTCCCAAGTTTGGTGCTCTACCCATTGTACCATTTAAATAAATTTACTTCCCCTTAGAGAGAACAACCATCCATTCTATTTATCCCATCCCTTCTCATCTCCTTAAGACATATGGTTCCCACTACCATCCCCTTCCTTCATTAATCTTCTATCTCTCCTTCTGTACAGGTTCTCCCCCTCTCCCCATTCATTAAAATCAAAAAGCAAACCAAAAAAAAAAAAAAAAAAAAACCCTTCATTGAAAGCCTATTGAAGCAGCAGTCACCAAAACCATTTGGTATTGGCTAAGAAATAGATTAGTGGATCAGTGGAAAAGGCTAGGTTCATAAGACAGAATAGTCAACTATAGCAATCTAGTGTTTGACAAACCCAAAGCCCCTAACTTCTGGGAAAAGAATTCATTATTTGATAAAAACTGCTGGGATAATTGGAAATTAGTATGGCAGAAATTAGGCATGGACCCACACTTAACACCATATACCAAGATAAGATCAAAATGGGTCTATGACCTAGGCATAAAGAACGAGATTATAAATAAATTAGAGGAACATAGAATAGTTTATCTCTCAGACTTGTGGAGGAGAAAGAAATTTGTGACCAAAGATGAACTAGAGACCATTACTGATCACAAAATAGAAAATTTTGATTACATCAAATTAAAAAGCCTTTGTACAAATAAAACTAATGCAAACAAGATTAGAAGGGAAGCAACAAAATGGGAAAACATCTTCACAGTTAAAGGTTCTGATAAAGGCCTCATTTCCAAAATATATAGAGAACTGACTCAAATTTATAAGAAATCAAGCCATTCTCCAATTGATAAATGGTCAAAGGATATGAACAGACAATTTTCAGAGGATGAAATTGAAACTATTACCACTCATATGAAAGAGTGTTCC
Source organism: Antechinus flavipes (assembly GCF_016432865.1). Lineage (NCBI taxonomy): Eukaryota > Metazoa > Chordata > Mammalia > Dasyuromorphia > Dasyuridae > Antechinus > Antechinus flavipes. Next base: position 696,737,442 of record NC_067398.1, read on the forward strand.
AAATCATTATTGATCAGAGAAATGCAAATTAAGACAACTCTGAGATACCACTACACACCTGTCAGATTGGCTAAGATGACAGGAAAAAATAATGATGAATGTTGGAGGGGATGCGGGAAAACTGGGACACTAATGCATTGTTGGTGGAGTTGTGAACGAATCCAACCATTCTGGAGAGCAATCTGGAATTATGCCCAAAAAATTATCAAATTGTGCATACCCTTTGATCCAGCAGTGTTTCTATTGGGCTTATATCCCAAAGAAATACTAAAGAAGGGAAAGGGACCTGTATGTGCCAAAATGTTTGTGGCAGCCCTGTTTGTAATGGCTAGAAACTGGAAAATGAATGGATGCCCATCAATTGGAGAATGGCTGGGTAAATTGTGGTATATGAATGTTATGGAATATTATTGTTCTGTAAGAAATGACCAGCAGGATGAATACAGAGAGGACTGGCGAGACTTACATGAACTGATGCTAAGTGAAATGGGCAGAACCAGGAGATCATTATACACTTCGACAACGATATTGTATGAGGACATATTTTGATGGAAGTGGATTTCTTTGACAAAGAGACCTGAGTTTCAATTGATAAATGACGGACAAAAGCAGCTACACCCAAAGAAAGAACACTGGGAAACGAATGTGAACTATCTGCATTTTTGTTTTTCTTCCCGGGTTATTTATACCTTCTGAATCCAATTCTCCCTATGCAACAAGAGAACTGTTCAGTTCTGCAAACATATATTGTATCTAGGATATACTGCAACATATCCAACATATAAAGGACTGCTTGCCATCTAGGGGAGGGGGCGGAAGGAGGGAGGGAGGGGAAAAAAAAATCGGAACAGAAACGAGTGTCAATATAAAGTAATTATTAAATAAAAATTAAATTTAAAAAAAAAAAAAGAAAGCCTATTGAAACTATAACCAAGTTTGACCCTATGATGAGGAAATGTACCTCCATCTTTCCTTGCACAAGGGGAGGGGGAATAGGTACATATATGGAACAATATATTTAGTCAGTTTTGGTTTTCAACTGCTTCTGCTTCTCCCCCACCACCTTCTTTTTATTGTTATAAGGAACGGCTCACTATTCTCCGAAAAGGGAAGTATAAGTTCAGAAATAAAGCCAATATATTAACAAAAGATATCAATAAAAATATTTTTAACCTTCACTTGACCCTGCCCAGCCCCTTTCGAGCTTTTTTCCCTCTTCCTCTTCCTTTACAAAGCCAAGTTCCTAGAAAAAGCGCTCTCCACTGCTTGGCTCTACTTCTCTTTTCTCCCTTCTTTCTTTGCTTTGACTTTGGACCAGAATTCTTCATTTAACTGAAATGATTCTCTCCACAATACCAACAACATTTTAATTGTCCTCTTTTTTTTTTCTTTTCACAAAGGGATTTATCACTGGATAGGATCCTGGTTTAGGTAAAGAAATATTCAGAAATGTGATCTAATGAATGCCATGTAAAATCGAAACATCAATTTTAAAAAAAAGATAATTTTAAAATAAAATTAAACTGGTAAACTGGCAGTGACAATAAATTTAAATGGTCACAAAAAACAAAATAATTTTAATAATGTTGCCCAAATTTAGCAGATTCCTTTCTTAGAGGCTATTGAAAAAATATCTGCCTTATTAGCCAAAATGAAAAATAACAATTCTAAAAACTTCAATCAAGGTATTAAAAACCCATCACCACACTAAAAATAATTCTTTCACAATTATAGCTCAGCCTATCATCTCTTGATAAGGGAAGGGAACAAACAAGTGCCTACCATGTTCCAAACATTGTGCTAAAGCTTTACGTATATTGTCATGATCTTTGCAACCAAACCTCCCATTCTTCCAGAGGAAGAAACTGAGGCAGACTTGCCCAGTGTTACATGGCAAATAGCTGTCTGAGGCAGGTTTGGAACTCAAGTCTTCCACACTTGTAGTCCCAGAGTTCTATCCACTATATAACCTGATTTATCAAAATGGCTAATTTCCTAAGGATTATAATCTATAATTTCACGGATGTACTAGTGAACTCCAATAAGCAAACTCCCTCCACCAATGAAGTCTGGCTGGCAACAAAGACGCAATTTATTAGTTTGGATAACTACGACATTGTTGTTCAGGCATGTCAGTGATGTTCAATTCTTCATGACTCCATTGAGGTTTTCTTGGCAAAGATTCTGGAATGGTTGGCCATTTCCTTCTCCAGCTCATTTTTACAGATAAGGAAGGGAGACAAACAAAAGGCTTAAGGGACCTGCACAGGGTCGCACAGTTAATGTGTGAGGCCAGATTTGACTTCAGGTCTTTCTGACTCAGGCCTGAGCTCTATTCACCAACCTGACCTAAGACTTGGTATTTGGCATGCTTACACAACTAATATAATGTTGGTATTAAAAAGCTGGGACTTTGTTTCAGAGATGATTTAATGGGTTTTAAAAGAATTTTGCAATTTTCTCAAGTTAACCCAATCTGCTTGTATGGCGGCCTGAAATACAAACTAACCCAGAAAAAAAAAAAAAAATTAACCCAGACTTCTCCAGATACTGCAGAGTTCTAAGCTTCAGATACTGATTTTTAAAAAATACGTAGCTAACTAACCAAAAAAAGTGCATTTTTGTAGATGACCATTTCTATTGGATGGACCAAGAATCCTCTATTCAAAGCTCTGTGATTTGTAGGACTCTGACACTCCCTCCAATAAAAGAGACTGGATCCTACTCATGCCTGCCCATCCCGTTACATTTCACTTCTTGTCCATATCCAGTCCATACTGGATCTTTCTACAATTTGTCCATCCAATGTGCCAATGGCTGACCTCACTTTCTCTAGACACATCAAGTAAATAGCCAATGGGCCATGTGGAGTATCTCTTTTTATCTTATCATCCTATGATCAGCCATGCCCTGGATCAAACTTTTTTTTTTTTTTTTTTTTTTTTTTGGGGGGGGAAGCATCCTTTATCAGCTCTGGTTCTGCATTGCAGCCTGCTTACATCCACCAAGCTTCTTTCCACTGAACCCTGCTCATTTTTAATTCCATGACTTACAGTCAATTATCACAACTAGCAGAATGCTGGTATCAGAGATGTGGCTGTTCGGGGAAGCTATCACGGTCATTGAAAGAACTTTGCAGCTTTCCAAAAGGAACCCAGTCTGCTCTCCTCCTGTTTAATTCTGGGACTGGCTGTCTCGATCCGTCTGTCCCACAGATAATGATGGCTGTTGATCTCAGAGCTGGGTCCCTCTTCTCTAATCTCTATTATCTCACCTGGTGATCTCATCACTATCACCTCTAGAGGCAATTATCATCTCTTTGTAGATGATTCCTAGTTTATAGACCCAGGCTAATCTCTAGCTTCAATTCCATAGCTACAACTCAACAAGTCTAAGACATTTGAACTTTCCAAAATCCAGGAACCCATCATCCTGCCCTGTCATTTCCTAAGGTTTCTCCTCCTTCTCTTCTTTTCTCTCTGTCTGTCTCTTTGTGTGTGCCTGTCTCTCTCACAATCTCCACACAGGTAATGCTGCCACCAAACTTTATCCTCTCACAGAATAGGTGCCTAATAAATGTTTATTCTCTCCATCCAGTTAAAGCTCTTGACGGCCCTCTAAGAATGCTATACCAACCTACAGTGCTGTTCCTCCCACATATCACAACTCTCATTTCTGTGCTTTTTTATTGACTATCTCCCTTGCCTGGCTCTGATCTCTCTAGTTTCCTTCGGTTCAAAGGCACTTTCTGTATCGAGTTTTATCTAAGATTCCTCTCATAAGAGCTACTTGAGCTTCCCCCTTTAAGATATATGTTTTTACTGTCAATAAAAAGTTATTTTAAAAATATATATATATGTTTTTACCTACTTATTTATTTACACGTTTCCTCTCCTATTAATAATAAAGATAAGATTCACATAACACCTACTAAATGCCTTGCATTTAGTGCTAAGCACCTTAAAATTATCTCATTTTTTCCTTACCATAATTCTGGGAGGCAGGTACCATTATGACCCTCCCTTTACAAATGAAGAAACTGAGACAAACCAAGGTGAAGTGATTTGCCTGGGAACACACAGAGTAAACAAAGCAAGATCTGAATTCAGGTTTCTCTGCCTCCAGGCCTGGAATTCCCTTCATTATGCCTCCTAGAAGTTATTAGTAGGGAACCTCCCTAAAGGCAGCAACTGTTTTGGGGTTTGTGATGTTCTTTGTATCTCTATTACTTAGCACAGACTCTGTCACACAAAGAGCAAATGCTTGTGGATTAAGTACATTATCCATAATATGGACAGCCTAATTTCTATTTTGGTGGAAGTCTTTTTCTACTTGGTGAAATTGTTAAGAAACTTGTTATACCAATGCTTTAGTTCTTTTCCCAATTGTTCATAATAAAGATTCTGTTTGCATAGCTGTAATATATTATTGTTTTAAGAGAAACAGCAACTTTTCCTTTACTAACAAGTGGTTCCATTTTACCCTTCATTATCCAAGTGCCAGTTAATTTTTGACTAATCTTTACATCTGAAATACTATGCAAGGACATAAACCACAACTAAGGGTATGGCACCCTACAATTATCCATGGCAAATAAGGTATCATGCTTTAACAATACTGAGTAAAAGATATTAATAACTTTGGCAACTTTCAGCCATTTTTAAAGTTGTGTACTTTAATACACAAACTTCACTCTAAGTTTTAAAAAGTAAAAACCAATCTAACACGCTGAGACATGTCTTATTTTATTTTCTAAGTTGCAAGTTTCTAGGAAAAATAAAGCTTTAAAAAGTACCAAAGTTACAAAAATCCACTCAAAGAAAAGGTGTCATGGAAAGGGATACTGAGCCAAACTACTTGGTATACAGAAGATTACTATGCCCCTCATGAAAAATCCATCAACCCCAGGGGTGAGCATTCTAACCATTTAGCTGTCTCAAGCATGCCAAGAATTACAAAAAGACTTCCCCCAAAAAAAGCTTCAAACGAAGTCGAAAATAAAGCAAAACAAAAAGCTACTTGCTAGTGGATTATAGCTCCTAAAAATATACCTTGAAATGGGAGATCAGAAAGTAAAAACCTTTAAAAGGACCTTAAAACTTTAGTGTTCCCAGAGTTACATGGCACACTGGACGTCCTCAAACCTGCTCTGCCAACTTGAAGAATAAAGCCCATGCCCTTTGACACACAGAGCCCACAGCCAGACATATACTAAAAAGGTCAAGCAGAGAAAAGTTCCTATAGCCACCAATACATTCACAGCAGTACTTAATCGTGGTGGCAAAAAACTGCAGAAGGTACATGATGATGAAGAGTTTTGCCAACTGGAATATATCAAAGCAATGAAGTAGTAATGCACCACAAGATGTACCATATATCACAAACTGAAAGAAATATGGGGAAATGTCTAAAAACAGGCATTTATTAAGAGTCTCTACTATGTGCCAGGTCCTGTGCTAAGTGCTTTACAATTATCTTAACAAATCCTCACAATAACTCTGGGAAATAGTTGCTATTCTATACCCATTTTACGGATAAAGTGAGGCAAACAAGAAGTTAAATGACTTAACAGGGTCACACAAGTGATTCGGAGAGGCTAAATGTGAACTCACATCTCCCCTGATTCCAAACACTGCAGGTACTAAGTCACCTGGGGGAGAGAGGAGGGAGAAGAAGGCAAGGAGAGCCTTAGTGAATGCCTCCAGGATCAAATAAAAACTTTTAAAGCCTTCTCCAAAGTCATCTCCTCCTTCTTTTTCCTTATGTTGATTCTGCTCCTTGTACCCTGAGATCCAAAGGCATGGGCCTCCTGGCTGTCCCTGTCCCCATCCACCCCTCTAAACTGTCCCCTATGACTAGAATGCTCTTTCTCAGATCCAGCTGCTGGCTGAAGGCTGCAAGAAGCCTTTCCCAGACCTCCTTAATTACCATGTCTTCCCTCCAAAACTATCTCCAATCCGTCCTGTATTTCTCGTTTGTATGAAGTTATTGACATACAGTCTCTCCATTTGCCTGAACTCCTTAAGAGCAGGGACTGCCTTTTGCCTTCTTTATATCCCCAGTGCCTGGTATGTAGTAGATGCTTAACAATTTCTAAGTGATCGATTGATTCTCTTGAGGTGGGAGACTAAGGGTGTAGAATGTTTAATGTTCTCAACGTCACTTCGACTTTAGTATCTTGGAAATGGAAGAGGCAAAGACTGAATATCGGAAATTACTGATGTAAACACAAAAGGCATCATGTTTCTAATTTAAAAAAAAAAAAAAAGTCTATGGAACCAGGTAAAAAACAAAAGCACTTAATTCTGAACACTTCACTAAGTATTCAAATAACCATTTTGATTGTACTTTCCTGTTTTGAAATTACCCCCTAAAGGATTCTGCAAACTACTCAAAATCCACAGTAAAGAGAGGCCACCCTTTCTGTGCACAACTGTAGTCAGCAGAATAGGGGTCTCGGACAACAAATAAAAGGGACATATTAACAGTCCACTATGTGCAGAGAATATTGGGCTGTGAAGGAATTAAAGAGTACAGTTGAAATTAAAGCCATTCCAATTAAAAAACCTTTTTTTTTCCTAAAATGGAGTTCTCCTTTTCATAGAAAATAAGCTATAAGGTACTACTTGTCATACTTTGCCTTTTTACTTACTATGCATAAAGGTCAACTTAGGCAATCTTTTTAACTATAGGGTGGTCTTTACCACTTTTGTCTCCAACTTAGTTTAATGAAATAGAAATAGGAAATAGCAAAGTGAGTCTAGGAAATGTCATTTGATTTCTAGCTATATCGAAGGACACAGATAATATCGAAGGGGATTCTAAAAGTATTCATAAGAGGCCGGCAGCAAGTATAGAAATTCACATGACACAACCCTGGGACAGCACATTCCAAAAGAAATCTACATTTCCTTCTGTAGCTCCTGCAAGGACTCTGAAGTCTGGGGGAACCAGAAAGGTGCTTTCTCTACGCTGGCCATTTTAAGGCTCACAAGTTAAGGCCACAGAGCGGGGCTGCGGTCCCTGGGCTTTTCTACCTTCCTGGAGGAGGGGGTAGGGGGAAGTCGGTCATCTGGCCCCCAGCAGCCGAACTGAGAATCTGCTCCAGGGAGGGTCACGTACGGACACGTCTGCTCTTGGGAAAATATTGGGAAACTTTTCACCGGCTGAACCTTACTTCTCTCTAGTTGGGCAAGCCTCAGGGTCGCCCTCGGAACTCTGCGGACCCATTCATCCTAAGGACTTTATTAAAAATCGGGGCTAAGCCCTCGCCCAACAGCCTGGGGCTTCGCTTCATTCCAGCCTGGGCCAGCGGAGAATCCGTCCGGATTTCGGACTCCGGAGGGTGGCCGCCGCTCCTGGGACGCCGGCTCCGCTCTTCGCCGAGCCATGATGTCTCCAGGGCCAGCCCAGGCCGGGGATGACCGGGCGCCACCAAGGCCTCGGTGCCCTTGGGAGGCTCGGGCCGCGAGGTCCCAGCGGGGAGCGGCCGCGGTCAAGAGCGTATCATTCGGGCCCGGGCCGGGCTCGAGGTGACCGGTGCCCCCTCCCCCACCCCGAGGCAGGTCGGCCGGGTCGTGGCAGTCCTCGCCCATCCCCCCCCCCGCCCGCCCCGCCGGGGTCTCCCGCACCCACCTGCCCAGGTTCTGCCGTCCTCCGCCGGCGCCGCCGCCGGCGGCCGAGGGGGAGGAGGCCGAGGAGGAGAGGCCGCCGGGCTTGCGGGCGCCCCCGGCCGCTGCCGCCGCTGTCAAGGCCCCGGGCGCGGGGGGCTGGGCCTGAGCCGGGGGCTGGGCCTGGGCCTGGGCCGGGGGCAGCGCCGGGGCTGGCGGCGGCGGCGGCTGCGGCTGCTGCGGAGGCTGCGGCTGCGGAGGCTGCGGCGGCTGCTGGGGGGGCTGCGGCTTCAGGGACATGCTGCTGACCAGCCCATACACCGGGGGCCGAGCCGGGCCCGGGCGCCTGACGAGAAGCGAGGCCGGGGCCGCGGAACAAGAGGAGGCCGAGGCCGAGGCCGAGGTCGAGACCGAGGAGGAGGAGGAGCCGGCGGCCGCGAGCCCGAACCCGAGGGAAGGGAAGGGGCGGGGTGGGGAGGGTCGGGGGCGGGGAAGGCCGCCCGACCGACCGACGACACCGAGTTGCCGGGAGCCGCCGCCGCCGTTGCTACCAAAACAGTCTGAGGCGGGCGAAGGGAGGAGGGAGGAGGGAAGGACCGGCCGGGAAGGGGGAGGGGGACGGGGGCCCGGAGGGGACCTGCCGCGAACGGAACGCGGGGGGCGCCAGGGAACAAGCGGCGGCGGAAGGATACCTCCTCTGCCCGCTCGCGCTCGTGCGCTCCCCTCGTCCGCCGACTCTCGAAAGGAGACACCCCTCTCCACAGCCCAAGGATCGGCCACCCTAGAGGAGGAAAGAACAGAGTGGAGGGTGTTCCCCGAAGGCAGGTGTCGGGGTAGGGGGCAAGGGTGTAAGTTCAGGAATGTCGAAGCGGGATGGGATTCTTTTCCGGAAGTCGGAGGGGCCGGACAGGAAGGAGAGAGTGAGGCGGCGGCTGCAGCCGGAGCTGTAGCAGGAGCTAGAGGGGCGCACGTGGGGCTCCCGCGGACCCGGCCGGCAGCTTCTGAGGGGGCGGTGCCAGAGGGGGCAGTGCCGGGCGAGGCCCCGCCCCTCAGGCACGAGCCGAGCGCTGGCTAGGGGCCGGGCCTTAGCCACCTGACCCCGAGCTTGGGTTAGGGTTAGAGGACACATAGCTGAAGAGGGAGGGCCCGGGTCCTGGGGGTGCTGCAGGGGTGCCCACGGAGGAGCCCGGGTGTGGCCCTGGAGAAGGAGCCCAACCCCTTCGCGTTAGAGTTAAGGAAAGGGAGGCTTCCGGAGAAGGGCAGTCATTTGGCCAAGGTCACAGGGAGGGAGAGCGAGTCCTTGAGGCCGCCCCCAGCCGTAATGCCCAGGAGCGTCTAGGTGGTGATGATGGATAGTCTTTGCAGGAGGCCGCCGGGCCGGGCCCAAGTCGGTCACAGCATTAAGTGCCTGCTGGATGCAAGCTCCGAGGGTCCAAAGAGGGTCGGTCAGCAAGTTTAATAAGTGCCTACTACGTGCCTATGGATTGAGGGTCCAAAGACAGCTTCCGAGTATTCATTAAGGGCCTACTAGATGCAGACAGGCGGTGCTAAGGGACCTGACACAGTGTTACAATGTGTCCACCTGTGGCTGCTCGGAGCAGCAGAGTCATGCCGCTGTGAACATTCCAGGCGGACTCTCACTTGACCCGTCCCCTGTTTCACCGACTGTGGGCCAGACCCCCTCCAGGAGCTTACTGTCTTGCCAAACCTCTGTGGTCCGGGAACAAGCCCATTGACGCGTACATTCACTCGGAACCAATTAGGACCCAAACTATGACCAATATTGTCTGGGACCTACTGCTGGCCAATTAATGCCAAGAATAGTGATATAGGTTTGACACTCAACCTTTAAGCAAAAAATCCAGCCAGTAAAAACCCCCAAGATTGTGGGAAGGGTTCAGAGATTTTTTTTTTAAAGTGTTTTTTTGGGGGGTTGGTTTTTTTTTAATAGCATTGGTAATAGTATGATACCCTATGTGAATGGAAAAAAGGAGGGAGGGTAGGAAAGGAAAGACAGACTAGGTTCATTTGTTTAAGTCCTGTGCAAATCTTTGTGATCTCATTTGGAGTTTTCTTGGCAAAGATCCTGGAGTGATTTATTATTTCCTTTTCCACCTCATTTTACAGATGAGAAAACTGAGGCAAACAGTAAAGGGCCCTACTCAGGGTTACACTGTAAGTGTCTTGGGCCAGATTTGAACTCGGGAAAATGAGTCTTCTTCCTGACTCCAGGCCCAGCACTTTATCCATTTTGCCAGCTAGCTGCCCCAAATAGCTTAGTACATACAGGATATATACAGGGAAAGCAATCTAGAAGGAAAGACACTAGCAACTTGTGGGGATCAAAGAAAGATTTCTTTAAAAAAGCTAAGATTTGAGCTAAATCTTGGAAGAAAGCTAGGAGGGAAATCAAAAGCTACTGTAAAGGTTTGGAGATAGTTAATGAGCAATAGATTGTTCTCTAGTGAAACATCTAAACCAATCTGATCTAGAGTGTATGGAGGGAGCAAAGTATAAGATTTCTCTCCCACTAATGCATTGTTGATGGAGTTGTGAACTGGTCCAACCATTTGGGAGAGCAACTTGGAATTATGTTCAAAGCGCTGTAAAATTGTGCATACCTTTTAACCAGCAATACCAATGCTAGGTCTGTACTGTAAAAGAGATTTAAAAAAAAAAGAAAAAAGAAAGGACCTATTTATAGTCCAATAATATTTATAATAGCCCTTTTGGTGGTGGCAAGGAATTAAAAATTGAGGGGATATCTGTCAATTGAACAAACTATTGTATATGATTGTGATGGAATACTATTGTGTTATAAGAAATGATGAGCAGGATGCTCACAGAAAAACCTAGAAAGATTTACATGAGCTGATGCAAACTGAAATGAGCAGATTAGGAAAACAATGCATACAGTAGCAGCCACATTATGCTATGATTAACTGTGAATGACTTAGCTGTTTCTCAGCAATACAGTGATACCAAACATTTCTCAAAAATTTATGATGAAAAATGCTCTCCACTCTCCAGAGAAAAAGCTGATATCTGGGTACAGATGGAAGCATGCGTTTTCTTATGAGTGTGTATATGTATGTATATATTTTCGAATGGCTGAATGACTGAACCTGTACTAACCTATATCAAATTGTTTGGCTTCTCAATTTGGGGAAGGGGGGGGGAGAGGGAGGAAGGGAATTTGGAATGCAAAAAAAAAAGTTTAAATGAATGTTAAAATTCATTTTTACACATAATTAAGGAAAAAATAAAAGTTTAAATTTAAAAAGATGATCTGTGTCCCAATAGAATGTAATTTTCTGAATTTTTAATGTTTATATCTACAAAGCCTAGAATACTCTCTATCATAGTAGGTACTTAATAAATATTGTTTTATTCAGAAGAGTGAACAAGAACTAAGTTTGCTCCTAAGTAAAGTTTAAGTCTAAGCCCTATTCCTGACTCATTGCAGCTGACCATAAGACAGTTTCTCAGTGCCTAAGCAACTCTTCTTGAAATTACCATTTAGGAATTTACTACTTCTTACCCAGGATATATTCATTATAATTTGCATGCTGTCTGCCCCATTATAATGTGAATTCCCACCAAGTTTTTGTCTTTTTTTATATCCCCAAGGCTTAACCAACATCTGCAAAGTTAACCAGAACTAGCAAATGTTTATTGGCTAATCTGAACTGGTGAACAATCAATTCCACATAGGTGCAATCAACCAATGACCATTTATTAAGCACCTACTATGTGACAAGCATTGTACCAAGCACTGGAATCATTCTGCAAAATGAAAAATTAATAGTCTGTCTCAGTACTGTTGTGAGAGAAATTTGCACGTCTTAAATCATTACATGTTAACTCTGAATTTCTGTCATATTGTTTTACCCTTTACATAAGCTCGCTGTAGGGTGCCTCATCATTGGGGGGATCCCTGAGTCTTCTGACCAGATGCTCACATGTCTCTCCTCAATGTTAAGGGAGAGAATGACTTTCCTGCCAGTCAAAGGAAACAGAATTTGTCCAAAAAAGGAAATGTGAGGGGCAAGAATGTCAAGGTTTCCCATGGCGTTGAAATCACATGCTTTAAAATTATATAATTCTATGTTTGCACATATTGGATTTAGCATATATTTTAACATGTATAACATATATTGGATTGCTTGCCATCTAGGGGACAGAGTGGAGGAAAGGAGGAGAAAATCTGAAACACAAGTCTATGCAAGGGCCAATGTTGAAAAATTATCCATGCATATGTTTTGAAAATAAGCTTTTAAAAAAAAAGAAAGAAAGAAATTATATAATTCTAATATCCTCATTTCACAGATTTGGGGATCTTGCCCATTTAGCTAATATTAATAATAATGACTCATATCTATATAGCACCTTAATTCTTACAAATCAGTTTTAAAGAGATAATTTTACCATCAAAAACTGGAATATTTCAACCCATGGAGGCCCACTATGCTTTTTTAGCTACCCTCATGGGTTTTAACGTTATAATCACAGATTTCGGGCAAACTTCAGAGGTATTTCAGCTTCCAGTTTCAGATCATTAAAATAAAGTGAATATCACAATAAAGCAAGTCACCCCAATTTTGTTTTCCCAGTGTATTTAAAAGTTAAGTTTATATCATCCTAAATAAAGTCCATTAACTGTGTGATGATATTGTCTTAAAAAATGTAAACACCTTAACTAAAAAGTACTTTCTTGTTTAAAGAAAAAACAACACACTAATCATCATCTAAGCCTTCATCCAGTCATAATTTTCTTGTTTATGAAGGCCTTGATTCTATGTTGATAGCTGCAGATTGAGGCTGGTGATTGCTGAATGTTGGGATGGCTGTTGCCTCTCTTGAACACTCAGAGGCCATTGTAAGGACAAAAATTGACCTAATTTCAATTTTGTCTCAAGGAATAGCAAGAGAGGGAGAGACAGAACAGCCAGTCAGTGGAACAATCTGTTATGTTAGTGGCACCCCAAGACAATTGCAATAGCAACATCAAAGATCACTATAACAAATAGAGTAAAAATGGAAAGGGTTGAAATACTGTGAGAATCACCAAAATGTGACACAGAGACAAGATGTGAACACAAGCCGTTAGAAAAATGGTGCCAATAGAACACAGGGTTGCTACAAATCTTCGATTTGTTATATTAAAAAAAAAAAAAAAAAGACTACAAATAAAGCAAAGCACAATAAAATGAGGTAGAAAGTCAGCAGAGGTCTGGGTTTATAGCCTCAAAAAGAAATGATTAAATTTTAGCCTCAGTTTTCTCCTTTCTAAATTGGGAAAAGTAATATTTGCAAAATTATTTTAAGGCCACCATATTGCCTTGTTGCCCCCTCCAAAAACTTATGTTTTGACATTTCACCATTTTCACTTAGTTCATCATGAGAGGCAAGTCCAAGCAATGGGAAGCAAGTCGGATTTGGAAATGAGAGATAAAAATAGCAGGATCTCCTTCAGTGGAAGCAGGACAAACCTGATTAAACAAAAAAAATAAATAAATAAAAAGAACTTTAGACCTTGGCCCCTTTTGAGTTTTACTTTAACTTAGGTAGCTGAACAGCTCGCACAGTAGTCAATCAATGGTTTAGTTGAATTTTAAACTGACAATATTTTATCTGTTTTATGTAGCTGTGTCTTCAGGTTCCAATGAAGGCTATTGTTTTTAATCAGTAGAGGTTCCTCAATAGCAATGGGAGAAAATGCCCAAATTCCCCACCAGTGATCTCTTTTAATTTTCTGTCCTTCAAAATCAAAACAAATCTGGAGCATATTAGGCTAGGTCCTTCCATTCAGAAATTTAGAATAAAGGCCACCAAAAAAATAATCAAGGGGAAAATGGTATTTGACTGAATGGAGGTCATCAAAATTCTATGCTTTAAATGTAGAGACTTCCTTTGATTTCAGAAATCCATTTTATTTCCCATTGCTTGGAAAAAGGGAAATTCCAATGGGAATGAATGGATGCTATATAATGAACTATAGAAATGAATGTTAAGAGATCTGAGACATCATTAGTCCAAGGCCCTCATTTTCCCCATGTGAAATTTGAGCAGAGGGAGGACAAGGAGGAGTAAGTGAGAGTCGCCCATTTATCTTACATTTATTTTTCTGGGAAAAGCAGCAACATTACTTGGTGGGGAGAGCTCTGGAAGTTGAATCAGAAGAGACTCTTTTTTTTTTTTTTTTTAATAACTTTTTATTGACAGAATCCATGCCAGGGCAATTTTTTACAGCATTATCCCTTGCACTCACTTCTGTCCGATTTTTCCCCTCCCTCCCTCCAACCTCCCCTAGATAGCAAGCAGTCCTTTACACGTTAAATAGGTTACAGTATATCCTAGATACAATATATGTGTGCAGAACCGAACAGTTCTCTTGTTGCACAGGGAGAATTGGATTCAGAAGGTAAAAATAACCCGGAAGGAAAAACAAAAATGCAAGCAGTTTATATTCATTTCCCAGTGTTCTTTCTTTGGGTGTAGCTGCTTCTGTCCATCCTTGATCAATTGAAACTGAATTAGCTCTCTTTATCGAAGAGATCCACTTCCATCAGAATAAATCCTCAAACAGTATCGTTGTTGAGGTATATAATGATCTCCTGGTTCTGCTCATTTCACTCAGCATCAGTTCATGTAAGTCTCTCCAATCCTCTCTGTATTCATCCTGCTGGTCATTTCTTACAGAACAGTAATATTCCATAACATTCATATACCACAATTTACTCAACCATTCTCCAATTGATGGACATCCCTTCATTTTCCAGCTTCTAGCCACTACAAACAGGGCTGCCACAAACATTTTGGCACATACAGGTCCCTTTCCCTTCTTTAGTATCTCTTTGGGGTATAAGCCCAGTAGAAACACTGCTGGATCAAAGGGTATGCACAGTTTGATAATTTTTTGAGCATAGTTCCAAATTGCTCTCCAGAATGGCTGGATGTGTTCACAATTCCACCAACAATGTATTAGTGTCCCTGTTTTCCCACATCCCCTCCAACATTCGTCATTATCTTTCCCTGTCATTCTAGCCAATCTGACAGGTGTGTTGTGATATCTCAGAGTTGTCTTAATTTGCATTTCTCTGATTAATAATGATTTGGAGCATATTTTCATATGGCTAGAAATAGTATTAATTTCTTCGTCTGAGAATTGTCTGTTCATATCCTTTGACCATTTATCAATTGGAGAATGGCTTGATTTCTTATAAATTAGAGTCAATTCTCTATATATTTTGGAAATGAGGCCTTTATCCGAATCTTTGACTGTAAAAATGTTTTCCCAGTTTATTGTTTCCCTTCTAATCTTGTCTGCATTTGTTTTGTTTGTACAGAAACTTTTCAATTTGATATAATCAAAATTTTCTATTTTGTGGTCAATAGTGATCTCTAGTTCTTCTTTGGTCATAACAGAAGAGACTCTGATTGGAATTCTGCCCCTAGCACTCCATAACAACCTAGGTCACTGCCTACAAGTCCATTCAATTCAACCTGCATTAAGCACCTACTATGTGTTTGATGGTGGGGAGACAGACAGAAATAAAACTGTCCTTGGTTTCAAGAGGCCCATGTATCACTTGGAGGGGGAAGAGCGGGAACAACACGATCACAGTAATTTGGGAGGGATATCACCAAGTAGGGTATGAGGAAGTCAAAAATATTCTCTCCTCTAAAGCCAAACTCCCCATGGCAGCTGAGGGATCCAAGAAGATAAAGCAACAATTTATCAATAAACTGATAAAATATCAATTTATCAATTGGTAGATAAATGCCAGCTGGGTCACAGTGAACATGGAAGGCTTAGGAGAGAGAAATAGTCGGTTTGAATCCTGGCCCAGATACTGCACAAGGAAGACAGAATCTCCTCAGCTGTGAAATAAAAATAATAATAGCACCCACCTCCCTGGTTGGTAGTCGATGGCAAGTATTTTGCAGACTTTAAGGCATATATAAAAGTTAGCCCTTTTCAGCATCATTATCATTATTATTATTTATAGGGTTAATCCTCACCCCCACCCCAAGTAAAATATAAGCTCCCAGAGGGAAGGTACAATAGGGGAAAGTTGTCTTTCCCCAGTGCCTAGCACTTTAAAGTATAGGAATTAATAATATTTGTTGAATTGCATAAATTGTAAAATTTAATATGTTTTTTGAATTGAATCGCCCAAGGTCACACCTCGTAAATGGCAGAAACAGGATTCAAAGCCAGGCCTTCGGTCTCCCAATCAAATGTCCATTACATCAGACTAATTAATAATTCAATCTAATACCAGGAATATTTATTAAGTATTTATTATATCTCAGGGACTGTCTTACATAATATGAAAAAGGCCCTTCCCGCAAGAAGGTTA
The DNA here is from genome assembly GCF_016432865.1 of Antechinus flavipes. NCBI lineage: Eukaryota > Metazoa > Chordata > Mammalia > Dasyuromorphia > Dasyuridae > Antechinus > Antechinus flavipes. Next base: position 696,753,418 of record NC_067398.1, read on the forward strand.
TATTCTTAACCATGGAATTTCTTTAGCTCTTTCGTTCAAAGACTATATTAAAAATACAATAAAATATAGTTAATCTCTTGAGATTTAATTTGTTTGATTATTCAATACTGTTGGGGTCAGAATCCTAGGAGCAAGACTCAGAACCAAACTTGAGCTAAATGGAGTATGGAGAAAATAAAGGGAGAGCTGAAGAGAATAGATGCTCTGTCCTCCATTCTTCTTCAGCACCAAAGCTGGCTCATTTCTATGTGAGACTGGGATGTGTTTTTACACACACACACATATATATATCCACAGACACATATAAATCATATATATAATATATATGCATATATATTTCCACACATATATAAACTATGTATAGTATATACACACGTATATATGCATATATGTGCCCCCACATACACAAACTATACATACACATAAAGCATACACATATACATATATACGCACACACGTATAAATCCTATGTATACACACATACATGTATATGCACATATAGTCCTACATATATAAAAACTATATATACATATATAAATAAACTATACACACATATGCACACAAATCACACACATATACATATACATATATATAATATATAAATCATATATACACACATATGCATGTATATATGCATATATTCTCACATATAAAAACTATATATACACATATATACACACACACATATATATATATAAATCATACACATATCTATACCCACCTAAACATATAAATCATGTACATACATGTATAGCTATTTCTACACATACACACACATATACATATATCCCCATATATAAGCTACATATATAATACATATGCATATATATATACTCCCACATATATATAAAAATTTAATATATATACACATATAAATCACATATACATTTATACCCACACACATGTATAAATCATATATATAGTATATATCCACCACACACACATACATATAACACACATATAAATCATATATATACATATATATGCATATACCCCCACATATATACACATACACATAAATCACACACACATATATAAATATATACACATATATCCCCATATATATGAACATATATATACACACACATAGATCACACACATATACATATATACTGACACATATAAATCATATATATAGTGTACATATACACACATATACATATCTGCATATATATCCCCACATATATAAACTATATATAGTATGTATATAAATACTATCTTCGGTATATACACACGTCCATAGAGCTACACACATATACATATATACCCACACACATCTATAAATCATATATATTCATACCTATACACATATGCATATATATCCCCACATATATAAATTATGTATACATATATAAATCATATCTATCATTCATATTATATGTATATGATATGCATATGTGTATATGTCTTACATATATAATTGTACATATAGATATATAGATATCACCTACTTAATGAGATTCATTATCAATGAAAATGTGTTTCCATACATTAGACAGAAGTGGGGAGAAAGAAAACTGTCCTTGGAGTAAGAAAAACCATTTTTGAGTTTCGACTTCACTTTTTAGGATTAGAAGGAGCCCTTTTCTATCTGCTCCAAGACCCCATTCATTTTCTAGACAGAGAAGTTGAAGCTAAACTGAAGATACGAATAGTTACAGAGCTGGAAAGTGTGGCTGAAACAGGGTTAAGGGCTTCCACTCCCAAACGCGGCGCTCTGGCCACTCACCCCACCTGCTTCCCTAGCTGGGCAGCCTCAGTTTCTGGCTGTGTGATTAATTCTGTTGATCCAGCTCTTCAGCCCTGTGTTTGCTATCTTCACTTTAATGAGACTCAGAAGGCTAAGACAAAGTATTGGAGGACAGCTAGTGTGGGTTGGACCCCACATTTGAACCCAAGGCTCTTGACGGCCACTAAATCCGACCTGTAGTAGCCATCCATCCTCAGTGGGAAGACCTCCAGAGAGGGGAACCCCCCCCCCCCTCCGGGGCAGCCGGTAGCAACGTGGGAGACCTGCACTTCATAGGAAATCTCCCTTGTCAATTCAAAAATCCTCCTCTGCAAGAACTTTCCCCTCAGGGCTCCTACCTAATTTAACCCTCGGAAACAGAAAGGAACAAAGTCATTAAGAGTTGCTCTGGTCTTTGAACTCTAAGTAGAACCACACCCCTAAAAGTCTGGGAACCAACCTCCCCCAAGGCAATTACAATGCAAATGACAAAAAGCTAGCAGGTAAACCAGGGAAAGTGTTCCATTATCTCAGTCTTACCTCCGTTTTATTGATAGATTTACATAGAAAACCGAGGTGGTTTTTCTTATCCTAAAGCAGCCTTTGTTCCAAGCTAGGAAGTAAAAGTAAGCTTTCACTTGGCATTTAGCAAAGTGTACTCACAGAATATGCATTTAAAAAAATACTTATTGCATTGAATTCATAGCGGTTAATTAGCAAAAGTAACGTTCAAAGAGTTTAGTTAGCATCAAAAGCAAGTTTCAGAGGGAAAATTTTTCTAAAGTTGTCATGACTTAGAAATTCTTTAAAAGCAAACATTGAAATCAATAAACGATATTAACTGATGCGGTCCAAAGTTTACAGGGTCTCCCTGGCCAGTTCTAAATATTAATTTAAACAAAACCAGTTTAACTTTGAAGGAATTAAAATTTCACAGGGACTCAAAGAGCCTTTGAGAGACATGGAGTGCTCAATCGCATTTAATGTATTCCCTCTGAGAGCCTATGCACAAGAAATGGGTTAAAACTTTATCATTGAGAGAGCAAACAGCAGAAAAGTGAGCTGGGCTCTCCCTATGGGGAAATATCCAGCACTTCCCACTCTTATAGGTGAAACAAGCAAAGATCTACCCACCAAATAATAAGTGAGGTAGGCCCTTTGTTAAGGCTCTCCGGAAGAATGTGGACCAGAACATGGCCTGATGGAGCCATGAGATCACGGATGGATGGCTTTTGTTTTAATTTCCAAAGTGATTTCAATTCACTAATAAACACTCATGTTTGTTATCAGTGAGGTGCTGTGTTGGGAAGCAGGAGCTAGAAAGAATCTGGTAAAGATACCCTTGACAGAAGTCCCAACATCAAGGATTTGATATTCATCATTGTGGATGACCAGGATAAACTTTTCTGTTTAGTTTTGCAAGTCCCTTAAAATCTGTCCCCCCAATCTATCATTATACATGATATATATGTATCATTTTACGTTATTATTGTATATTAATACAATATTATTATATTATACACATAATACAATTATCCATAAACTCCTGACTTACTCCATGGCCCTCACAAACTCGTTTTCTCTCTATTCTTCACAAACTAAACTCCAGGTCCCATATTCTAGAATTTAGAGATGAAAAGGACCTCACAGATCATCAGACCAGAAGTTTTGAACCTTTTCTTTTGTGCTGGAAACTTTTAGCAGTTTGGTGAAATTTACTGACCCTTTCTTAGAATCAGGTTTTTAAAAACCTAAATAAGATACCAAAATATTTTTTTAAAGAAGTTCAAAACCCACAGGTTAAGATTCCCTATTTCTTAGATCAATTTACACTTAGGCCAATCGTCTTCATTTTACAAATGAAAAAAGCAGAACCAGAAAAATTCAATGATTTTTTCAAAGTCATCAAAGTAAGGAGCACAGAGATTTGCATCCTAGTTCTCTGACTCAAAATACATTTTAAAATAAAACATTATTTTAAAAAATATGCCAAGTTACCAGCTTGGGGGAAAAAAAATGCAGTGAACATATCCAAATTCTGAAAAACAATCCTGATTGAATTGTGAACTCCTGTTTTGTTTCCATTTTGATATGTCTGAGAATCAATGCTTAGAACTAACTTTCAGTTTCTGTGAAATAAAATCATTTTAGAAGTCTCATACTAAGTGTGTCCTTTAAGGACTGTTTTATGAAGAGGAATTTTCGATTTTAAAATTATCACATGCTCAAGACATCAAGCAAGGCAATCACATGTATTTGAATAGCTAAATTAACTCGTTTGAGTTGTGCATTGTAGTGATTAATCAGCCATGACTTTGGTCTGCATGCCAGTTTATTGCTTCACTTTGTTCCATGAGAAGTGAAGATCCCCTTAACCTCTGGCTCGCCCTTTTAAAAATGCAAGTTCCCAGTCACAAGGGAAGGTGAGAGTGCAAATCCATCTCCAGCAGAACATAAAAACAACTCAAAATTCGTGTTCTTTTGTCAATAGGCTGATAGTGAAATATCTGCATAGAAAGAAGTATTAATTAAAACACGATCCTCGGGGTTTTTGGTTATTATTGTTTTGTTTCTTTTTTTGTTTGTTTTGTCAGATTTAAGAATCCCCAAGCAAATCTGCAAAAATCCTAAATGCTAATGATTTTAACTGTCACCAGTCCTACACAAACAGGACCCAAAACTGTGACTGTGTTCTCCAAATGGTACATATTTATGGGTTTCCATAATTCTCTGGCCATGAAATCACCAGCTGCTTGCGAAATTCACAAAAGAAGGAAGAGGGAGAAGAAGTCGAAAAACAAAAGCTGAGTTTCTTTAAATTTCTGGCTCTGCACAGCACGAACATTTCCAGTACAAGATAAAGAATTCTTTCTTCTGTGTCTTTCAGCTGGCATCTGTGAATAATGTCACCACATCGTTATTCAGTCCCACAAGGTATAACAAGTAAGCAAACAATCAGATGAGCCCCAGCCTAGGGGGAGGGAAGCGGGGGAGAGGGAAGGCTAATTTAAAAGTTTTCTCAAATAATGTAGCCAGGTTCCCTCTCTTGTAGCACCCCGCCCCCACCCTTATGGAAAAACCCTCCACTTTATAAGTAAGGTGTATAAAAGTAAATCAGCCCTGGCCACGGCCTTCCCATCCCACTCCACCTCTTTTTTTCATTTCTTTCAATCCTTTGAGATTTCTAGAGTGTCTACAAATAGATTAGGCTCCAAGAATTCTGAGTAACCATGGTTAAAAACCACCAACTTAATTAGCTGCTCTCCTTTTTTTGAGATTGCATCTGCTCTTCCTTAATGAAATACATGAAATAATTTGGAAAGGACAGTTTCCAGTGTGTGTGTGTGTGTAAAATGTTTTAATTTTATTTGGATTTTTAAACTGAACTCATAGTAATCAATATGTATATTGTACACATCTGTATTTATACATAGTGCACATCTATGGATGTTTGTATATACGTTATCTATACCTATATGTAAAATATATTAATATATTTGTAATTAATGCATGTAATATATTATAAACTATATCACATGCATGTATTGTGTAATTAATGTATGTAATTAATATATGTAATATACTACAAAATATATTACATGTAAATATTGTGTAATTAATATGTGATTAATATATGTAATATATTATAAAATATATTATGTATTGTGTGTACACATAAGTCATACATATATATATATATACACACATAAGTGCAGATATATACTTATTGTGTAGGTGCACATATGTATCTATCCACACATATATATTATTATTAATTTATTATTAATCTATTATATATTAAAACATACATAATATATAATACATATAAATTGCATATTATATAATATATAAATATATATTTATTGTTAATATTTTATATATTAAATATATATACAGCTGGTAAGTGCCAGATTTAAAAATCAGGAAGATGAGCTCTAATGTTTACTGAATCTGATTCAAGAATAATGGAAGTCCTATCTTCTATACTGATTAGCCTACATCAGCTTCCTGTAGAAGCTGAGATTTCAGTTGGGACTTAAAGGAAGCCAGGCCCAATCAAGAGACTTACTGTGGGCAATGCACTGAGCTAGAGAAAATATTATTCCTGTTTTGCCAATGAGAAAACTGAGCCTTTGAGAAATTTTTTTTTGTACTTTTATTTATTTATTTATTTTTTAAATAACTTTTTTATTGACAGAACCCATGCCAGGGTAATTTTTTACAACATTATTCCTTGCACTCACTTCTGTTCCGATTTTTCCCTTTCCTCCCTCCACCCTCCCCCAGATGGCAAGTAGTCCTATATATGTTAAATATGCCACAGTATATTCTAGATACAGAAGGTAGAAATAACCCGGAAAGAAAAACAGAAATGCAAATGGTTTAGATTCATTTCCCAGTGTTTTTTCTTTGGGTGTAGCTGCTTCTGTCCATCATTGATCTTATGGAATAGTATTGTTCTGTAAGAACTGACCAGCAGGATGAATACAGAGAGGCTTGGCGAGACTTACATGAACTGATGCTGAGTGAAATGAGCAGAACCAGGAGATCATTATACACTTCGACAACGATATTGTATGAGGATGTATTCTGATGGAAGTGGATTTCTTCCACAAAGAGATCTAACTCAGTTTCAATTGATCAATGATGGACAGAAGCAGCCTTTGAGAAATTAATCAAGAACAGAGATGAAGCTAAGAAAGATTAGGGTTCAAGTTCTGCAGCTGGGGGGAAAAATGGTATTTTACTCTCAGTCAACTAGTATTTATTTATTAAGACCTATTTTGTGCCAGTCACTGCACTAAATTCTAGGGAGCAAAAAAGAAAGAAAAAAACAAAAACTAGTCCCTGCTTTTAAGGAGCTCAGAGTCTAATGAGAGGCAACATGTGTACAAATTATATTTATGAAAAATACATAATACATAGGATAAATTGGGAGAAGTTAAAGGTCAGGTTTTATCTAACACTGGGGTTCTGTGTATCATTTGTGTGTTGCCCAAATTGACAGGCTGGGGAAGCTGAAAGTCCCCTGCTCAGAATCATTTTGTTTTGTTTTGTTTTTCTCAAGAGTATTTTATTTTTCCAATTACATGTAAAGATAGTTTTCAACATTCATCCCTGCAAGATTTGCAAATGTTTTATCTTTCCCTTCTTTTCTTCTCCCCTCTCCAAGATGGAGATATAGGATATATATAGATATATCTGATATAGGCTATGTATAGATATATAAACATGTACAATCATTTGAAACACATTTCCATGTAAGTCACATGGTGAAAGAAAAATCAGAACAAAAGGAGAAAACCACAAGAAAGGAAAAAAAAGACTCCCCCCCCCCCCCCAAGAAGGTGAAATTAGAATATTTTGGTCTGCAGTCTCTCTCTTTGGATGCTGATGACATTTTCCATCTCAAATCTATGGGAATTGTCTTGGATCAATGTATTGCTGAGAAGAGCTCAGTCTATCACAGCTGATCATGGTATAATGTTGCTGTTGCTGTGTCCAGTGTTCTCCGGCTCCCTTCATTCACCATCAGTTCATATAAATCTTCCCAGGCTTTTCTGAAACCAATCTGTTCATCAGTTTTTCTAGAAAAATGCACAGGATTGCCAAGGGGGAAAAAGACTACAAAAGTATTTTCAATGAGACTTGTCACTATGGGAAATTGATTTAACCTCTCAGGACCTCAAGCAAGTTTCTAAGACTAAGTGGCAGAGAAATTGCAATTATTTTTCTGCACTGATGGAAGGAATTTATATAGCAGGAGTGTTGCACATTAGTGAAGTTTGGGAGAAATTAATATTAAATAACCAACTGTTGGAAAAAAATCAAGGGTTCTCTACTCCACCCCATTTTCCTTTTTCCTCACTCAAAATCCAGCCTTTCAAGATCTCTGGTCTTGCCCAACCTTTTATTCCACCTAATTTGCTCCACCCAATTAGAAAAACTTTGCAAACAATTTAATTTGGGTTAATTCCAGTCCATGATGTTCTATTCAGATTTGGGTGGGTGTGGGTGGGTAGATCCTTTGTCTAGATTGCCCAAGACTGGGGGTTATCTGGGAGTAAGGGACAAAATCAATCCCCTCATTAGAACCCGTTCACTTCTCAGGATAATATCCATTCTTCTAATTTGTTTTAATTTACCCTAAATTAAATTCATCTTTGGCATTCAGAGTACTATTGACCCTTTTTATTAACTATCTGCTGCAATAATTAATAAAATGATTAATTATCCAGAAACTATGTCTCTTAAGCTTTTTATATAAATTCAAAAACCTACATACATGTATGTATCTACATACATGTATATGTATATGTATGTGTGTGTATATAATCACATATACTCTCTCTATATGGATATAAAATTATATACATAACAAAACCCCCTCTATTTTCCCACTATTCGTCTAAGACTCAAGTGAAGAATCTGTTAAACACTTTGATCTGAAAATATCAGGAAACTGAACAAATGCAGCATTTTCCAAACCGGCCTTAATAGTTTTTCCTGTCCCCAAACTGCCTGAAATGCCTGAAAGGCATTCATTGTTAGCTCCCTATTTAATAGTACTGTGTAAATGATCAACTGGGACCCAAACTGATCTTATCCTCTAGGTTTAATAATATCGCCTCACCACATCAAAGTTGGATCTGTTTATTCTTTGCCTTGTTGTAGGACTAAGTTGGGAGCCCCTTTAATCTATATGAGAAATCAACGTAACATCCCCCAGACCTTCCAACATCCCTGTGCACCCTCATTCCAGGATATAATTTTGTTAACATGGTCTATCCTATTTCTTTGCCCGGCCCTTGGAGAGTTTATCCAGGAGAAGTCTTTGCCAGGATGCTAACCACTGGATCAGCCTGAGGAAAGGGAATCCAGCTTCCCAAACACGCCCGGTCCAGATCCATACGATCCCACATTGCTTATTTCTCTAAGGGGAGCCCAGCCGTTCTTGATATACTATCATGTGGGGAACAGCCCCTTTTTGTTGCTGACTTGAGGATTATGTAACTTCCCATACTGTGTTCTTTCAATGAATTGCTCTTTGTGTTACAGAACTCTGTGCTTGGTATCCATTGTATATTTTTCTCCCTGCTTTATATATCTTTGTACTTGTATTCAAGTAGATACAGTTAGGAATGATCACCAACGTCCTTTTTCCTGCAGATTCTTTAATAAAGAATAGCAAAGTGGGTGGAGGTAATAGCTGAACATCTCCAGATTCAAAGGAAAATTACTCATCTTTAAAAGTCTAAATACACCTTGGATCATTATCCAAATGCTACACGGTCCAGTTCTATAATTCTTCATCCACTCAACTAGACTTTTGCCCAGAGGATCATAATTAACATGTGATTATTCAGGACTCCAATCAGGCAATATCTGCCTCTTTTAAATGGATAATATTTTTAGTGGGCACAAGAAAGGGAAAGGGAAATGACAACATTCAAGGAATCTTTTTTGGTTCATTTTCATCAAAGATCTATTTCTTCTGTGCTTCAAGTTAAGTAAACGTATTTTTAAATGAATGTATTGGGCAGTTAGGGCAGACCAATAGACATAGAATCAAGAAAACCTGAATTCAAATTTGGCATCAGATCTTCCTAGCTGTGGGACCCTAAAAAAGTAACAACCTCAGTTTATTTATTTTTTCATATTTATTCTTCTATCTTATTCTTATTCTTTTTTAAAAAATAATTATAACTTTTTATTGACAGAACCCATGCCTGGATAATTTTTTACAGCATTATCCTTTGCATTCACTTCTGCTCCGACTTTTCCCCTTCCTCCCTCCACCCCTTCTCCCAGATGGCAAGCAATCCTATACATGTTAAATATGTCATAGTATATCCTAGATACAATATATGTGTGCAGAACCAAACAGTTCTCTTGTTGCATAGGAAGAATAGGATTCAGAAGGTAAAAATAACCTGGGAAGAAGAACAAAAATGCAAACAACAACCTCAGTTTAATTGTAAAATGGAAATAATGATGGATGACTATATTCTATGATTGTTACAAGATATTTCTAAGATTTCTTTGCAAACTGTCTTTCTTCAGTCACTTCAGTTGTAACCTACTCTTTGCCATCCCTTTTAGGGTTTTCTTGCCAAAGATTCTGGCCTGGCTGGCCATTTCCTTCTGCAGCTTATTTTACAGATGGGGAAACTGAGGTAAACAGGATGATGTGACTTCCCACAGTTACATACATAGCCTGGTATAATTTGAACTCAGATTCTCCTGACTCCAGGCTGGTGCTCTATTGATTGTGCTGTCCTGTATAAATAAAGCAATTTTATTAACATTTAACATTTCCATGCTAGACTTTATTTTTAACCCTCTATTCAACTGAGTCAAGGAGGATATTCTATTTAATTTCCTTCCAACTAACTTTGTATTGCACCTTTGAAGGAAATTAAACATCTGAGAACATTTTTGACCTGAGCAAGTTAATCATTCCAAGTCTCCTTGGAATAATTGGTTGGAGGGAGGAAGCATCAATTTTCACATCATTGGGCCATTTAGAATTAATCCTGAAACTTTGGTCCTGTTGGTTCATCCTATTTAATTTGCTTTGGACACTTTTCAGAACTAACCACTTTATCTTAAAAGAACCGCTCTTTAAGTTATCAGATCACACTGAATTTTATTATGAAATATTGTCAAAGGCCTCAGAAAAGGTTCAGAGGTTTAAAAAAAAAAGAATATTCATCTTCTCTAAACCACAAGGCACTTAAGTTTTAAGGATAGAAATAACAATATCCTGATAATATAAAGGGAACTCCATTCGCGCTACTCTTTCCCTCATTTGGACCCGTTATCTTAGAGAAGGTTAATAAGTATGTATCAATGAAATCTGCTTCTTGTGTAAAAATTCCATTGTAGTTAAGAGTTTCAGCCTACTAGTGTTTTACTTACAATGGAAGCCCAATGATATCGATCTCCTGATTGATTAGAGCCCCAGATTGCTCACCCACAAATCAGCTGATGGGATTGTCCCCTTGCTCTGTTCCTTTATCTGTCCCTGGAGGAGCTAAGAAGCAGTGGAGCATCCAGAAGTCTGGAGAGCAGAAGAGAGAGGTATACATGGGATGGTCTAGGGAGATACTAAATAATGGCCTTCAGGAACACTGAGCTGGCCATGAAGACAAAGGGAAAAAACACTTGCTGTCATTTTGTCATAGACAAAACGTTTTCTCCGTGATCTGAGTGACCCCCTTATCTATCACAGTGATTTGACCTTCAGAAAGTAAACAGATTCTGACCACATCAGGTCACTCACTGGGCTGAATTTCTAGGGAGACGGTCCACTCCTCTGTCCTCTCTGAACTACCCGAAAAATCCATGTAAACATATTGGATTAGCCAAAATGCAACTGGACTTACAGATACCCAGGGTTCCAGTTCTGAGACAGCTCGCCTTGATGTGGCAAATGTAATTTAAAACTATCTTCTGCCTTTCCTGAGTACCTGGTAGCTCGTGGAGTGGGATTTTTATGGGGCCAGAAGGAAGTTCCTTCCAATGTGGAAAATGAAGTTTTCTTAAACACTTTCAGGAAGCTAAAGAGCTGAACAGAGGAACAGAGGAGAAGACAATATGTTATCTAATATTTCTGGGAAGTATTTTGGAGCCATAAAAGCTGGGTTTCCCTTTTTTAATTTATTTTTTTATTGGGAAATAGGAGCATTTAGTGGCTAGTCAGGATTTGCTTTGGGTTCTTGGTAATTGAGAGGTGGTGTTTTGCCTCTTCAATTACTGTTTATTGGACTTGAAGTACAAACTCCTGTGACAGTGGAAAGAAGGGCTTCATTGTCCTCATCTGCAAAATGGGGGAATTAGACCAGATGACTCCTTTGAGCCTTTCTAGCTAGCTGTTTGTGATTCCTTGATCCCTTTAGACCATGTTTTCACCAGATGGGATTCATTGTTTGTTATTGTGGTTGTGTTTGGGTTTTTTAAATTCCATCATAATTCTGTGCACTTTTAAAATGCACTTAAAAACATTTTAAGAAGGGGTCCATAGATTTCTCCAGACTGACAAAGAGGTTAAAAAGATAATTATATAAATATATATACATATATTGGATTTAACATATTTTTAAACATGTTTAACACATATTAAGGGGGAAGAGAGGGAAAATTTGGAACACAAGGTTTTGCAAGGGTCAGTGTTGAAAAATTACCCATGTATATGCTTTGTAAATAAAAAGCTTTAGTAAAAATAAAAAATAAGAAAAAGAAAACTTATCCATGCATATCTTTTGAAAATAAAAAGCTTTAATTAGAGAAAAAATGAAAAGCAAACAAACAAAAAATCCTTGCTTTAGATTACACATTTTAAAAATGTTTCTACTTTCCTCACTTGCTTCATTCTAAAGTGGAATGCCCCCATCATGGGGGCAGGTGGGTCTGAAGTCAGGAAAAGCTAAGGGGATCATAGAGACTCAGATAGGACTGAAAAAGGACTTAACAAAAACCAGAAAGTACTCCTCCCTTCTTGTAGATAACTAAGGGAAACATAAGTTAAAGATAGTATCAAACTAACCTCAAGTTCTTCCTTTGTTCTCTCTCCTTCTCTTTCCTACTTGGGCCCATCTTGGCCCTTCCAACACCCAGTTTACCAGAAGGGAAGAAATTGCAGCAGAAAAAGGGACAGAGAGCCAAATACAAAAATAACCCATTTGAATCTCTGAAGGAGGAAAAAAGACATTCTGGCAGGAGGTCAGTTGCTAATGTATCATTATTAGGGCAATAGTCTCATTGCCAACTGTAGCAGGAGGTCCACATTTTTAGGGCAGAAAAGTCTTTGACTCCCTCATCGTGGGAGCTCTTGGTTGTAGGAGCAAGAAAAGGCCTTGTAAATTCCAGCAGAATCACAGGGAAAGTGTCCAATAAAAATACAATGTTGGTTTTGATAGCTAGTTCCAGGTTTTTCAGGGATGAAACTCTGCTTTAATAGGCCTTGGAGAGAGACCAAACTACAATAAGAGAAGGACAAACGCAGATGAACAGTTTCCAAAGTGAAGGGGCGCTGATAAATTTAGCCTTGATTTTCAACAAGAATGATACACAAAGAAATTCCTTTTTAGATGGGATGGCTTTCTAAGAGAGGGAAAGAAGAAGGGGAGAGGGAGAAACAAGATGTTGAGATTTCATGAATGAAACAAAAAAGAATAACACAAGATTTCCTGGAATCTGGTGTTTTATTTATATATATTTTTTCTTTTTTCCCCCTTTCTCTCTTTTGAATCTGGTATTTTATAAGGCAAACAGATTACTTATTTTTTTCTCTAGCTAAGCTATTTAAGTTATGTTACCTTAGAAACATTTAGTAAGAACACAAAAAGTCTTGAACCAACTCATTTGGCAAGAATTTTCTGAGTCTTTGCTAGCCACCCACAAATAAGCCAGCCCCAATTACAGATATGCACATTGCCGTTCATTTATCTATTCAAGAGTGGATACATCACCTTGTTCTCTCTCTTTTTTTTTAAAGTGATAATTGGTAATATTTTATTTTATTTTTTCCCACTTCATAATATATGTCTCCTTCCTTCCCCACCAATAACATGTAAAGATAGTTTTCAACTCTCATTTTTGTAAGATTTTATGTTCCAAATTTTTCTTCCTATCCCTTCCCTCCCCTCTCCCTCAGACAGCAAGCAATCACCTTGCTCTTTAATAAAATGATAGACATGAGTGTCTCTTAATGGTACAGATGACTATATAGTCTCTCCTTCTAAGCTACATGACCCAGAGTTTGGGTAATATCAGCTAGTTCATGTAGGCAGGCTTACAAAGCCTTTGAGTAAGAGCAATTATGGCCCGTAGACATGAAGAGGTACATTTTTAGTCAAAAAAGATGCTGTAGGTGTAACGAAGAATTTAGCGAATAGCTATTTGCACCAGACCAAAGGAAATAGTATTTTCTTTATCAGTCAGCATTTGTGGTGCTCCTGCTATGCCATCATCTTAAAAGAAAAATGGGTAAGTTTCCAGAATTATTAAAAATCTCATGTATTTTCATAAAGATATTGGGAGAAGGGAATTGCTGAAGGAGACTCAGTATATTTTTATAATAACAATAAATATGGCACAAAATGGAATCAGTTATATTCTCCAAAAAAATTCACTTTTTACAATTTTCTTTTTGACCTTGAATTAAAAAAAAAAAACGTGCATTTTTCCAATCACTGGGTCACTGGAAGATTCATAGAGACAGTTATTTGTACAGACCACAGTGAATTTGACAAAGAATTTTTAAAAATTAAAAGTAGTCTATATGAAACATCTTAACAAATTTGGAGGTTCATAATTTTTTTAAATTTAATTTTATTTAATAATAACTTTGTATTGACAGAATCCATGCCAGGATAATTTTTACACAGCATTATCCCTTGCAATCACTTATGTTTCGTTTTTTTCCCCTCCCTCCCTCCTCCCCCCCCCCCCAAGATGGCAAGCAGTCCTATATATGTTAAATATGTTGCAGTATATCCTAGATACAATACATATTTGCAGAACCGAACCGTTCTCCGCTGCACAGGGAGAATTGGATTCAGAAGGTAAAAATAACTCGGGAAGAAAATCAAAAATCAAATAGTTCACATTCATTTCCCAGTGTTCCTTCTTTGGGTGTAGCTGTTTCTGTCCATCATTTATCCAATGAAACTCAGTTAAGTCTCTTTGTCAGAGAAATCCACTTCCATCAGAATACATCCTCATACAATATCGTTGTTGAAGTGTATAATGATCTCCTGGTTCTGCTCATTTCACTTAGCATCAGTCCATGTAGGTCTCTCCAAGCCTCTCTGTACTCATCCTGCTGGTCATTTCTTACAGAGCAATAATATTCCATAACATTCATATACCACAATTTACCCAGCCATTCTCCAGATGGGCATCCATTCATTTTCCAGTTTCTAGCCACTACAAACAGGGCTGCTACAAACATTTTGGCACATACAGGTCCCCTTCCCTTTTTTAGTATCTCTTTGGGGTATAAGCCCAATAGAAACACTGCTGGATCAAAGGATATGCACAGTTTGATAACTTTTTGGGCATAATTCCAGATTGCTCTCCAGAATGGCTGGATTCGTTCACAACTCCACCAACAATGCATCAGTGTCCCCGTTTTCCTGCATCCCCTCCAACATTCATCATTATTTTTTCCTGTCATCTTAGCAGAGGTTCATAATTAACTCCCAAACTCATCATATTCTGAACCAATTATAGCACTACTGATTTAAACAGTTGTCCAACTATTTGGCAAAATTATCCACACTGAAAGGTAGGGAATCTCAGATTTCAAGAGTAGTAGCCTATGAAAATCTAAGGTGTTCCTCAGTCACAGATTGAGATATATTAACAATTTTATAAGGAACTAACATAGAAGACCTGAATTTAAACTTCAAGTTGTGTTTTAAATCTGACATTTAGGTGCTTTTCAATAAAACTCAGGGTTTTGTAACAAAGGACAATAAACATAATTATAATCAGAAAGAAAAAAAGAACAGGGACTAGGAATACAATTTGATGTCCATTTTTAACAATAGGCTTCTTGATCTACTGTCTTGGGCTTTGTTGTTTATCTGCTTCTAAGAGACATTTTCCCTTGGAAATTCTGTGTCAAAGGGGCCTGTCCTGGACCACTGTCCGCAAATAGTCTAACTTGGACCGCTCGGACTCAGAGGCAAGCATCCCTCAATCAACATCACTAACAGCACCTGGAATTGGGCCTTACACGTTGTAAAAGACTTACTATAATTTAGTGGAATCTCATAAGGCCTAATGACTTTGGCCTGCTAGTAAATAGCTTGGTGAAAGCCAGTAGAAACTGTATGGAATTAGTTAACCTTATGAACGGGAAGGGGGGGGGGGGCTTTGGGGCTCAGAGGGCTGGTCCTTGAGTCAGGAAGAGTCGTTTTCTTGATTTCAAATCTGTCCTGAGCAGCCCCTTTGTGTAGTGGAAAGGAACTGGAGACTGAGTGGCTGCCCCTCAGCTGGGGAATGGCTGAATGACTGATGGAATATTATTGTTCGGTAAGAAATGACCAGCAGGAGGACTTCAGAGAGACCTGGAGAGACTTACAGAACTGATGCTGAGTGAAATGAGCGGAACCGGGAGATCATTGTACATGGCAACAACAAAACTATACCATGATCAATTCTGATGGAAGTGGTTCTCTTCAACAATGACATGATTCAAACCAGTTCCAATTGTCAGTAATGAAAGGAATCAGCTACACCCAGAGAGAGACTGTGAGAATTGAGTGTGACTCACAACATGGCATTTTTATTTCTTTTGCTTGAATTTTTTTCTCATTTTTTTTCCTTTTTGATTTGATTTTTATTGTTCAGCAAAATAATTGTGGAAATATTTATAGAAGAATTGCACATGTTTAACATATATTGGATTATTTGCTGTCTAAGGGAGGGGATGAGAGGAAGGGAGGGAAAAAATTAGAAACACAAGATTTTGCAAAGGTGAATATTAAAAACTATGTATGTGTTTTGAAATAAAAAGCTTAATAAAAATTTTTTTAATTAAATAAAACATTTGAAAAAAAATAAAAGAAATCTGGCCTCAGACACTTCCTAGATGTGGTCTTAAGCAATTGACTTTACCCTGTTTGCCTCAGTTTCTTCATCTGTCAAATGAGCTGGAGAAAGAAATGGCAAACCTTTTCAGTATCTCTGCCAAGAATGGGGTCATAAAGAGTCAGATATGATGGAAAAATGATTGAATAACAAGAAACTTTATGAACATCAAGGTTACAGAAGAAGATCAAATTAAGTCACTTATATATGTCTGAAAATTTGAAGAATTTCACTTTTCAAATACTATTTGTTCATTCCATATTTGTATTACCCCATAACTACATGCATAATGCTTATTTAGAGGAAGCATCTTAGAAAAAAAAGTCTTTGAGGATCTGGCTTTGTAAATTAGTCCTTTTCTCTCTCTTGATATTATCAGAGAAATCCCAAATAGGAAAAATAAATATAACTTAAAGGATTCTTTATAATTAATTAAAGGAATTATGAGAGAAAGCTCAGAGGAAAAAAATTGTGATTTAAAGGATTTTTTACAATTAATTAAAGCAATTCTGCATATGAGAGCCTCAATCCAACAATTGAATCTTTTAAATCATGATTTGCAATCTAAGGAATTATAAACACAATATTAACATAAAACAATATCATACAGTGGAATAGAATAGGTACACAAGACTCAGTACCAAATAACTATAGTTGTCTAGTGTTTGATAAACCTAAAGACCCTTTCAAAATGGGTACAAGATTTTTAAACATAAAGGGTGATACCATACAGAAATTAGGAGAGCGAGGAATAGTTTACCTGTCAAATCTATGGAGAAGGGATGATTTTATGACCAAAAAAAGAGATGGCATTTCTAGATGTGAAACGAACAACTTTAATTATACTTGTGAGCTCCCCTTGCTTCTCACAGCCCTCCTTTTTCAGTATCCCTCCCCCCCCTTAGAGTTCCCCCCCCCCCCAACTTACCCCTTTCCCTCCCAGTTACCGTATTCCCTTCCACTTAGCTTATTCCTTCCTTTTTCACTTCTCCCTTCTCACTTTTCAATGAGGTGGGAGAAGTTTCACCATAGAATGAATATGTCTAAAATTCTTCTCTTACTGCCAATTCTGAAAGCAGTAAAATACTCACTATTTTCATTCCTCTCCATTCTTTCTCTCAGATTTACTAGGTTTTCTTTGCCTCTTCATGAAATGTAGTACCCCCACTTTCCCTTTTTTCTAGTACAATGTCCTTTCCACAACTAGTTTCTAGAACAAGGTATACATGTATTCTTTATACATCTTTACAGCCGAAATATAGTTCCCAAGATTAATCTTTACCTTTTTAGATTTCTCTTGAGTTCTGTGCTTGTAGATCAAATTTTTTGTTAAGTTCTGGCTTTTTCATCAGAAATAGATGAAATTCGCTTATTTCGTTGAATGTCCATCTTCTTCCCTGGAAAAAGATGCTCAGTCTCGCTGGGTAAGTTATTTTTGGTTGCATACCAAGTTCCTTAGCCTTTCGGAATATCATATTCCAGGCCCTTCGATCCTTTAATGTGGATGCTGCCAGATCCTGGGTGATCCTTATTGTGGCTCCTTGATACTTGAATTGGGTTTTTCTAGCCGCTTGCAGTATTTTTTCCTTTGCCTGAGGGTTCTGGCATTTGGCCACTATATTCCTTGGTGTTTTGATTTTAGGATCCCTTTCAGTAGGGGATCGATGAATTCTTTCAATGTCTATTTTACCTTCTGTTTCTATGACTTCTGGGCAGTTCTCTTTGATAATTTCCTGGAAGATAGTGTTCAGGCTTTTTTTTTCATCATACTTTTCTGGAAGTCCGATGATTCTCAGGTTGTCTCTCCTGGATCTGTTTTCCAGGTCTGTTGTCTTCCCCAGAAGGTATTTCACATCCTTTTCCATTGTTTGATTTTTTTGGATTTGCTTGACTGATTCTTCTTGTCTCCTCGAGTCATTCAATTCCAATTGTTCGACCCTGATTTTCAGTGAGGTATTTTCTTCACTCACTTTTTTAAGATCTTTTTCTAATTGTCCAATTGAGTTCTTTTGTTCTGTGGAATTTTTTTCCATTTCGCCAATTTTGTTTTTTAGAGAGCTGTTTTCTGTTTCCAGTTCACTAATCCTATTTTTCAAGGATTTGGTTTCTTTATCCACTCTCTCTTTAACTGACTTCTCCAGGCTCTTTTGCCAAGCCTCCCTCTCCTTTTTCAGAGCCTCCCTCTCCTTTTCCCATTTTTCTTCTAGCTCCCTTGTGAGAGCCTTTTTAATTTCCTCCATGAGATTCATCTGTGCTGAGGGACATAAGGTCTCTTCCTTCGGGGATTCACCTGGGGACTGTTTGTTTTTAGTCTCCTCAGGGTTTGGAGTCTGCTCTTTATCTGTATAAAAGCTGTCCAGGGTTAAATTCTTTTTCAGTTTCTTGCTCATTCTGTCTATTTATCAAAGACAAACTATCAAAGAAACAGAAGGAAAAAAAAAAACCCCTTGAATGGAGGCTGCTTTCTTTGGGGGAGGGGCAGGGTATTTGTGAGGCACAGGTCCTACTGTGCTATGGCGCCTGCGCACTGAGATCCGAGCGCTCTGAGATCCGAGCGGGTTAAGACACTGTGGGGGAGGGGTGGCCAGGTCCCGAGAAACTCCAGCTGTCCGGGATTGTATTCTTCACCCCCGGTGTTTTTAGCTTCTCTGCTGGGCTGCTGACTTGCTCCTATAGCAAAGCTCTCACCGCAGAGACGGCTGCGATCGCGTCCTACCCCCTCTCCGCTCCACCCGGTTCTGAGCTGCTATCTGTGCTTTGGTTGCCGCTGCTGCCCGCAGACTGCTTCCAAATACCGTCCCCGCCCTCGCGCAAAAACAGACCTTTCTTGACGAGTCTCAAGGATGGTTTCTCTTGGTAAGTAATTGTATGGTTTTTTTTCAGTCGAGCATTAATTCAGAGGCATGAAATGAAATGAATAGTGAGAGAAAAACACGGAGATTACACAGAAGTGTATTTCCTCTCCGCCATCTTGGCCGGAAGTGAACAACTTTAATTATAGAAAATTAAAAAGGTTTTGGACAAATAAAATCACTCCAACCAAGATTAGAAGGAAAGCAGAAAGACAAGAAATAATTCTTACAGCAAATATCTCTGATAAAGTCAAATATGTAGAGAACTGAGTTAAACTGATTAGAATATAAGTCATTCCCCAATTGATAAATGATCAAAGGATATGAACTGGCAATTTTCAGATGAAGAAATTAAAGCAATCTAAAGTCCTATAAAAAATGCTGTAAATCATTACTGATAATAAATGCAAATGAAAACAACTCTGAGGCACCATCTCGCACTTATCAGATTTACTAATATGACAGAAAAGGATAATAATAAATGTTGGAGGGGATGTAGGAAAACTGGGACAATAATGTATTGTTGGTGGAGTTGTGAATTGAACTAATCATTCTGGAGAGCAATCTGGAATTATGCCCAAAGAGCTATAAAAAACTGTACTTACCCTTTGATCCAGCAATACCAGAGACTTTTTTAAAAAAGGGATGCAGAAAAGGTCCTATTTGTACAAAAATAGTTATAGCAGCTCTTTCTGTAGTAACAAAGAATTGGAAAATGAGGGGGATGCTCATCAATTGAGGAATAGATGACTGAGATGGGGTATAAAATTGTAATAAAATATTACTGTTATAAGAAAAGATTTCAGAAAATCAGAAAGACCCACATGAAGTGATGCAAAGTGAATTGAGAAGAATCAGGAGAACATTGTTCACAGAAACAGTAATACAATATAATAATCCGTTAGTTGAGTGATTGACTTAGCTGTTCTCAGCAATACAATGATCCAAGACAATTCGAAGGGACTCATGATGAGAAATGCTATCCACCTCAAGAGAAAGAACTAATGGATTCTGAACATGGATTGAAGCATGTGTAGTTTTTTTTCTCCTTTTATCCTCTTTGGGTCTGTGTCTTCTTTTACAACATGATCAATATGGCAATATGTTCTGCGTGGTTAAACATATAGAATCTACATCAAAATGGAAAATTTGGAAATTAAAATAAAAAAAAAAGACTGTTAAAATTGTCTGCAGGTAACTGGGGAAAAATAAAATATTAAAGAAACAAAATGGACCCCTCTCCATATCACAGATTTAAAATATAGACCTAAAACAAAACTCAATGTCTGTCAAATGACATCAATTCAATTGAATACATTTATATGGAAAAATCATTTCAGCTATCCATTTTGCCATTTACCTATTCTATATCAGTTGCATTCAAAGACTTGTATACATTAATTAAATAACTATTTTTAAAAAGCTTTTTATTTTCAAAATATATGCACAAATAATTTTTCAACATTGACTCTTGCATAGCCTTGTGTTTCAGATTTTCCCCTCCTTCCTCCCACCCCCTCTCCTGGATGGCAAACAATTCAATATATGTTATGCATGTTAAAATATATGTTAAATCCGATGTGTATAAACATTTATACAATTCTCTTGTAGCACAAGAAAAATCAGATCAAAAAGGAAAGAAAATGAATAAGAAAACAAAATGCAAGCAAACAACAAGAGTGAGAATGTTATGTTGTAATCCACATTCACTTCCCACAGGGAGCTCTCTCTGGGTTTTAGATGGCTCTCTTTATCACAAGATCATTGGGAATGGCCACAATCATTTCATTGTTGGAAAGAGCCACGTCCATCAGAATTGATTGTTCTATAATATTGTTGTTGCCGTGTACAATGATCTCCTGGTCCTGCTCATTTTACTCAGTATCAGTTCATGTTAAGTCTCTCCAGATTAAAATCATCCTGCTGATCATTTCTTACAGAACAATAATATTCCATAATATTCATATACCATAATTTATTCAGCCATTCCCCAACGACAGGCATCCACTCAGTTTCCAGTTTCTTGCCACTACAAAGAGAGTTGCCACAAACATGTTTGCACATGTGGGTCCTTTTCTCTCCTTTAAGACCTCTTTGGGATAGAAGCCCAGTAGAAACACTGTTGGGTCAGATGGTATGCACTTTATAGCCTTTTGGGCATAATTCCATATTGCTCTCCAGAATGATTGAATCAGTTCATAATTCTACTAACAATGTTTTAGTGTTCCAATGTTCCCACATGCCCTCCAGTATTTATTATTGTCTTTTTCTGTCATGTTAGCCAATTTGTAGTACCTCAGAGGAAACAATCATTTCTCTAAGTTTAAAATTTTAAGACATGAAAATCTTCTTCTTTTTTATATAAATGAGATCTAAAATTCCCCTGAATGTAATACTTTACTAAATCTCAGGCTTTCCTTTTAGCTTACATAGGGCTAGATATTTAGAAAGTTGACGAAAGAGATGACTTTTTATTGTCTCAACTTGGGTGAAAATGATTAGTTCTATATTCTTTCCTTGTCAAAATTGAAATTTTCAAGGTGTACAGAAATTTTCTCAACTCACCAGACAAAACTTTGCCAACTTGATTTCTTAAGAGCTTGCAAATTTAGTCTATTCCAATTCTTTTAAGTGACTTAGCTTCTAATTTATTTAATTACATTTTAAATCATTCATTGCAGACTCATGAAGGTAAGGGAAAACATTCTCTTTCTGATTCAAACAAATCTTTTTCTTTTCCAAGCTGGAGAGAAATTGGGCAAGGTGGCTAATAGCTTGCAAGCTGTCAAATTAAAAAACTGCATGCCCTGTTTGGAAGATAAAACTTTTATATTTGTTTCAATTTTATTTATAAATTGAATGTTTGCTTTCTCCAGAGAAGAGTATTAAATGCTTTTGTTCAGTCATTTTTAAGTTGTGTTTGACTCTTTATGACTCCATTTGGGGTTTTCTTAGCATAAATACTTGAGTGATTTGCCATTTTTCTCCAGCTTATTTTACAGATGAGGAAACTGAGGCAAACAGGTAACGTGACTTGCTCAGGGTCACACAGCCATCAAGTGTCTGGGACCAGATTTGAACTCAGGAAGATAAGTCTTCCTGACTCCAAGCCCAACTTCTATTTGTGGAATTACAGAACACATGTCCGTCACCTACTGTAGGGGTGTGTCACACTCTTGAATGCTGGTATACTTGGGCAGTCGCTAGCAAGAATCCTAAAAATTCTTTGATACCCTGTGAATAATGTGAAATTTTGCTGTATGAATGGCTGTTAACTACTACTCACTTGGAATCAAACAGAACTAAGGAAGATTTTTCCCTATTGTGCTTATGTTATCCTTGAAAGGACAGTCTTAATAATGACCTTGTCCCTTCTTTTTCTTTCATAGCAAATTTCTATAATCAGGAACACTGAATTATAGATTTGTAATTGTAACCCTAAATTAATTTTAAATTTTAATTTAAGGCAAATGAGTTATATAAATTTTGTGGTTACGATCCTAAATTAATTTAAATTTAATTTTAAAAATTTTCATTTCAATCCTAAATTAAGTTAATAGATGAGTATATGAGTATAATATAATGGGATGCAAATATGAAAAGCTTTACTTTTTAAATATTAATTTATGGCCAACTCTAGACCCTAAAAACTTAGGTAAAATGAGTTTTTAAGACTTGCTATCCCCTTATTAATAGTTATATATTCATGTATAAGATTAGTTCCTTAAGGTATCTCATTTTTTTAGGACAATATGAGGATAATATATATTCTCAAAAGAGGGCAACAGAATAAATATGTAAAAGTTTTAAAATTTTAGTGAAGTAAACTTTGATAAAGTAACAATAGTATATTATTTACCCCCCAAGAACTATATATATATATATATATATGTATATGTGTGTGTGTGTGTCCATAAATTGGCTTCCAAATGTTTTTAATGGGATATACAGGCTTTTAGTATGTTTTAGTAATAATTGGATTAAGGGGGTTTACATGAATTACATTGATTACATGAATAACTAAAGAAATCTTAAAATTATGCTTTTTTTTCCCCCTGTTTTGAAATCTTTCTCTGATAATATTAAGAGACTGAAGGGCTCATTTTATAAGTCAGGCTCTCAAGGATCCTTAAGCTCCTTCAGCCATTTGATGGAAGTCTATAATAGGGATAAGGTTCAAAGAGCAAGTGATATCTACAAATAGAAATTCTCTAAACTTGCATGTGTATTATGAGTTCCTAATTTGAGATTCTTAAACTAGGATTAGTTTGATAAAATTTGAGCTGATTTTCAGCACATGAACTAAAAAACCAAATTTAAGAGATAATACTGAATTCTGTTGAATTTTACTACTCACAGTTTTAGCATCATTAAATAGGGAATCTCTGTAAATGACTTGGAGCCAGAGCAGTGGATTTCCTGGGATGAAACTTGAAAACTGTGCTGATAATGAGGTCTATTTCCTAATTTCCAAGGGAAGACAGTTCCAGGGATGCCACATGTGGCAGGTGGGACTCAAATGTAGTTTCCAATTCAGTGGACATCGGGGGTGGGTCATTAGATGCTATTTAAGGAGACTTTAAATTGTTGATTATCATTGTAATATTTTGGGTTTTTTGTTTCATGTTTATGTTTATCTTCAGGAGGGCTGTGCTCAAATTCTATTTATTTATTATTTGAACAGGGACATTCTTCCTTCAACTTTTAATTACCTGAAAACTTCCAAAACTTGCTTTATGGAGTAATAATCCTAACCTGTTTGATAAAGGGAATTTTGGCCTTCCTGAAATGATTTCATTATTTGTCAGCTTCCCCAACTAAATGTAAATCTCCCATTGTGAACCTTCTAAATGTATTTTTTTCTGTAACCTATAGACCTTAACAAAGTTTGTCTTCTTAAGAGATTATGACTTTGCTTACCAAAATTTGTTAAGCTTTTATGACACTGAAGGAAATAGGAGATTATGATTTTTTGGTGATACACACTTATATTAGTTGAGTAAATTACTTGTCTAATTACCTAATTAAGTCTGCTGGTCCATTGTAAAAGGAGAAAACATACTCCTGGGGGCTCATGAGCTACAAGTAGATAGCCACAGGGCACTTGTTTCCTAGTGTAAACTTAATCCCTTTGATTTAAAGCCCCCAGGATTAACTCAAATCAATCCCTCTGACCATGAGACATTGGGAAAAGTTTGTCACCCATCTGGCCCATAGCCCTCTGTAAAGAAATTCTCTCAAGCTCTACATGAAATAGGTAGGGAAGCAAACAATATTGAGCTGGGTGATTTTATGAAATTCCTTTGAAATCATAACCCAAATTTCTGCTTCAGTAATTGTGCTTCTGGTAGTACAAGAATAGCTTTTAAGCCTAAAGCTAAAGCCTAAGAAAGGGAAATCAATGATTATTACTTATCATTTTTATATTGTTTAGAACATTTATTATTATGCTGTTTATATCCAACTAGAGATTGTCTTGACATCAGTAACACTGCAAGAATGCCAGAGATGGCTACAAGGGTTTCCCCAAGCCCTGGACCTACCCAAAACAGTTCCACCCAAGATTGTATTTTGGGTGCCCCTTGTGTTTTGATTTCTCTCAGATTTTTTTAAGTGTTCACATTTACTCATATCCATCTCAAGCCCCATTGCTTTCAAGTTGTCCTCTGGTCAAAATTGGCTTCATGTGCTAATTTTCTTGTCTAAATCCTATATATCATGCAAAACTTTTGGAGCTTGGATGAGGGAGTCACTCATCTCTTCCATCTTGCTGTCTCCTACCAAATGAACATTTCTTGCTAAAACTATTTCTGATTTTGGGATTTGGTCTCATGAACAACATGCTGTAATCTTATCAGCATAATGACCAACCAAAATTCCAGAGGACTGATAAGAAAATATGTTCCCCAATGGAAAGGTGGAAGTCCCAGAATGCAGAATGAGAAAAATATTTTTAGGACATGGCCATTGTGACCATTTGTTTTAAGTAAACATGTGTATAATGGATTTTGTTTTTCTTCATTTCTCAGTGAAGGATTGAGAATGTTGATGTTGGGAAGATGAGGTGGCTCTTAGTTGATTAAGATATCTTTTAAAAAAGAAAATCAGCCCAAAAGGAATTTAAAATTGAATGAATGTCTATCAATTGGAGAATGGCTGAATAAGTTATAGTTATATGAATGTGATGGAATATTATTGTTCTATAAGAAATGATGAGCAGGCTGATTCCAGAAAATCTTGGAAAGACTTACATGATGAATAAAAACAAACACAATCAAGAGAACACTGTAACAAGAAGATTATGTGATGATCAACTGGGATGGACTTGGCTCTTTTCAATAATGAGGTGATTCAAGGCAATTCCAATAGACTTGTGATGGAAAATGCCACTTGTATCCATGGAGAGATGGAGACTGAATGTGGATCAATATTATGGTATTTTCATCTTTGTTTTTGTTGTTTGCTTTTTTTTTTCCTTGTGTTTTTTTTTAAATCTGATTTTCCTTATGCAGCATGACAAATATGGAAATAAATTTAGAAGATTCGCACATGTTTAACCTATATCAGATTGCTTGCTGTCTTGGGGAGGGAGGGAAGGAGAAAAATTTGCAACATAAAATCTTACAAAAACAAATGTTGAAAATTATCTTTTACCTGTTTTGGAAAATAAAATATTATTGAAATTAAAAAAAGAAAGAAAGAAAATGAACCTAGACTGAGCTTCTTACCTTGAGTTTCATATATCCCTGTAATTTTATCTTAGTTATAAAGACTGGTCAGGTGCTATTGCTATGTTTATATGTATTCTCTCATTTGATCTTCACAAGAACCTTATTGCTGTTATTATTCCCATTTTATAGATGAGAAAATTGAGTCAGATAGAGGCTAAGTAACTTGCTTAGGACACACAGCTAGCTTGAAACAGAATGTTCGATTTGGAGTCTGGAAAACTTAAGTGCAAATCTTCACTTAGCTGTTAGAATGGTCAAATCAAGACATTTAACCCAATCTGCTTCAGTTTCTTCATCTGTAAAATAGTAAAAATAAAAGTACTTCCCTTCCAAGGTTGTTGTGAAGATAAAATTAACATATTTGTAAAGTACTTTGCAAACCTTCATATATAAGTATAGACATCATTAGGTATTGGACAGAGTCTAGCAGAATTTCCTACGGGTAAATCTTCAGTTGGAAAGCTATTGTAGCAACCAACCACTCCCAATTCCTCGAAGGCTGTGGCTGCTCTTAGGACTCTAGGCTCATGAGCCCCCATTTGTATGCTTTCCCCTTCATCACCAACCAGCAGACTCAATTAGATAATTAGAAAAGTAATTTACTCAACTAGGAGAAGAGTAGCTAACAAAATACATCCACCCAAACTCTGGGGAAAACTCTCCCACTGACATACCTGGTCTTCGAAGGAAAGAATGGGCATGAATTTAAGTGTTTATTTAAATACACACAGGCAAAGAAACTCCTAATTGCAGAGCAAAAGAGCCCTTGGAAAAGCTTTTCAATCCTCAAGAGGTTCACTGTGGGGTGGGGGGCATCCATGAGTACTCCCCCGTTGCCACTGGGCCTGGTCAGGTGCTCAGCTGCTGGGCCCTTCCTAAGGTGGGTTTCTTGGTGCAACCCACCGGGTTCCCTTGGCTCAGCCCTCATTAGCCAGTTCAATTCTTCACCATCCCTCCAGCCCATTACTCAGTTGGGCATCAGCCAAACATGACAGAATTCTTAAAGTATTAGCTGCCGCAAGGGTACGTCCCCTTCGCCTTCCAGTTGGCAGTAATCTTTTTTTCTCTCCGACTCCGGGAGCCGGAGAACTGGTCTCTCAGGTTCAACAATTCTTCCTGGTTCTGAACAAATTTCTTCTTTTACTTATGGTGATCAGACCCTCTTGAGGGTCTCTGGCAGACTTGTAGCTGGGGACAAAAAAGCAAAGAATCTGCTGGCTTATTTGTATGCAGCTGAGCTGGTCGAGCCCTAGACCCTTTCCAAGGTTGGGATGCCTCCTTTCAGTCTGGAGCCGCTTCATTTTTACACTGCAATATCTTTATTTTTCTCCTTCCGACCTTCAATCTTGCTACATGTGAATGGGCACATCAGATGCTTACAAAGTGCCTGGCAAACTTTCAAACCCTATATAACGTCAGTTTATTACGATTGCCATCAATTCCTCAGCTTCCCTTGCACACAAGAGGCCCAGAGACATCATTTTTACCCCGTTGCTTCATTAAGATTAAACAATTGGGACCTGGGATCTCCTAATTCACTAGTTTTCCGATAACTGAACAATAATTGTAGGACTCTTACGAATCAATATCCTCTTTTCCCATAGGGGAGGAAAAAGCCTTGAGGATGTCATGTCAGAAGGTAAAAAGAAAATGAGTTTTTAAGAGTTCACCCAAAAGGCAACTTTCTCCTGAGAACCATAAAAGGAAGATGCTGGGGAAAGAGCAGATAAAGGGGGGGGGGGGAAGAATAACGACACGTTATCAATCTTTGGGGTTGGTTTATGACCATAAGGCAATGATTCACTCTTGTTTACAACTATTACAGGACCACAGCAGCAGTTGGGGAGAGGAACACCGAGAAAAAAGAGAAAAGCCAAAGCCCTTTTTTTTTTTTTTTTGCAGTTACTATTGCTGACTGATTGCCTGAAAATCCAGGAGCCCAGCCAAGGAGAAAAGTGCAGGGTTGGCAGGAGCTCTGTGGTACACTGTGTCTGTCTTTGTAAGGGTCCAGCCTACGGCACAGTGCCCTCCGCAGTCCGTTTGGAGAGACGGCTGGCAGCGGCCCCAAGCCGCAGCATGTTCCCACATAATTAAAGGTGAATGTCCTGGGCTGAAGCAGGGGGTGGTGGGACATGGGAATTAGGGGAAGGGGAAGGAGGGAAGGAAGATTATCTGGCTGCAGTCATGTGCGGCCCTCAGATGGCCTTCCCTGATTAGGATTAAAGCGAGTGCTGACTTTCTGCAGGATGGAAATAAATCCCTTTTTTTTTTTAAAAAAATCTGAAAGATTATTTTTCTTGTTTTAGGGGCAAATGAGGTGTCTTGGGAGGTTCTCACATGGTTATTATAAGACGAAGAATTTTTAAAGCCTCTGTATTTCCAAGCTCCTGTGGTTAGCCTGTTAGAATGGCTAGGAACATGGTTCAGGTTCTCCGGCAAAGGAATATTCATGGAAAATGCTTTCCAAGCCTCTGCTGCACCAAGTCACAATATGAAATACCTAAAACTTAACTATTTCCCCCAGGAACATGACTGTGTGGTGATAGCTTCGTTTCCTTCTTACAAGGGCCAATCATTAGCATTACTAATTTTTTTAAACTGGCCCAGAAATGAGCTGTTCATTCCCTAATTTAGGGAGGACCCAAGTCTCTAAATGATAAGTGGTATGGAAATGGTGCAAAATGACGTACAAGGGAGGTTTCTCCAAGTTCTCCCACGGGGGCAGCCTGGTGGGCCTGGAGTCAGGAAGGGCCTTAAGACACTAGCTGTGTGATCCTAGGCAAGTCATTTTATCCTCTGCCTCGGTTTCCAATTTGTAAAATGAACTAGAAAAGGGAATAGCGAACCATTCCAGTATCTTTGCCAACAAAAGCCCAACTGGGTCAGTTAGAGCTTAACTGGAAACGAGGAACTGCAGAGGCCAGCTGAAGGAAGCTTGTCCCTTTAGGTGGTGGGGAGAAAGGACAATCCAAAGGTGAAAGGCTCACTGGAGGTGGAGCTTCGCCCTGGCTCAGAGTTCAATTACAGGTGGGACTGGAGCAGAGCCTCCTTCCTCCTCATCCAATCAATCAGTGCATGCTGGTGAGGTGCTGTCAGGGGCCGTTCCCAACCCAGAATGCTCTTCCTCCTCACTCTACTGACCTCCCCTGGCTTATGTTAAGTCTTAACTAAAATCCCACCTCCCCCAGGAAGCTTTCTCCAGCCTCTTGATTCTAGTCCTTTCTGCTAATTATTTCCTATTTATCCTAGTTATAGCTTGTTTTTATATGTTAGCATGTCATCTTCCTCCTTAGAATGTGAGCTCCATAAGGGCAGGGGCATTTGCCTCTCTTTTTTGGGGGGGGTATCCCCAGAGCTTAGTACAGTGCCTGGTACTGTAGATGGTATTTATTTTTATTAAAGTTTTTATTTAAAAAATATGCATGTATAGTTTTTCAACATGACCTTGTATTCCAAATTTTTCCCTCTTTCTCCCACCCCTCCCCTAGATGGCAAGTGATCCGATAGATGTTAAACATGTGCAATTCTTCTAGACATATATCCACCTTTATCTTGCTGAAGAAGTAAAATCAGATGAAAAAGGAAAAGATGAGGAAGAAAACAAAATGCAAGTAAACAACAAGAGTGAGAATTTTATGTTGTGCTCCACATTTACTTCCCACAGTCCTCTCTCTGGGTTTTAGATGGCTCTCTTTATCACAAGATCATTGGAACTGATTTGGTTCATCTCATTGTTGAAGAGGGCCATGTCTATCAGAATTGATCATTGTATAGTCTTGTTGTTGCCGTGTATAATGATCTTCTGGTTCTGCTCATTTCACTCAGCATCTGTTTGCGTGTCTCCAGGCCTCTCTGAAATCATCCTGCTGGTTTTTTCTTACAGAACAATAAAATTCCATAATATTCATATACCACAGTTTATTCAGCCATTCTTCAGTTGATGGGCATCCACTCAGATTCCAGTTTTTGGCCACTACATAAAGAGCTGCCACAAACATTTTTGCACATGGGGGTCCCTTTCCCTTCTTTAAGATCTCTTTGGGATACAAGCCCAGTAGAAACACTGCTGGGTCAAAGGGTTTGCACAGTGTTATAGCCCTTTGGACATTGTTCCAAATTACTCTCCAGAATGGCTGGATCAGTTCCCAACTCCACCAACAATGTATCAATGTCTCAGTTTTCCCACATTCCCTCCAACATTTGTTATCTTTTCCTGTAATCTTAACCAATCTAAGAAGTGATTTGGAGACCTTTTCATATGACTACAAATAGTTTCCATTTCTTCATCTGAAAATTGTCCATATCAATTGGAGACTGATTTGAAAGAAGATGGTATTTATTGATTGATTAGGGATATAAATTTTTATTGACTGGGGAAATAAAAAAAGGCAGAGTCCTCAAGGAACTTCCAATGGAAGACCACATGCAAATAAATAATATACAAAGCAAATACAGATGGGGCCAAGAGAAAATAATTGAGAGGAAAAGCACTAAAATGAAGAGCGGGGGAAGGCTTCCTAAGAGATGGGATTTTAGATCCTTTGTTCCACTCACTGCCTGATGCATATCCAGCTCCTACTACAAATATTTCAGGTCTAAATTCGGCACCCATTCTACTTTGTGTATCTTCCCAGCCACGCTTGAGGATCAGACCTCTTTCCCCCAGAACTCTGGCTCTGGAAGGAATTACCCAATGAGAGGAAGAGGGCACTTCCACTATGTGAATTCCAAGCAAAGTTTCAGGATGAAAAGCAGGTTCAAATCCTGCCTCTGACATTTTCTAGTGATGAGATCATGTGCAAGTGATTTAGCCCTCTTTCAGCCACAGTTTACTTAGAGCTGTATAGTAGAAAGGCTGGGGAAGGAAATGGTAAATCACTCCATTATCTTTGCTAAGAAAACCTCAAATGGGGTCACAAAGAGTCGGACATGGCAGAAAACACTGAACAACAACCAAACAGGGGAAGGAGGGCTGGCCTTAGGCTGAAGAAGACCTTGCCTTTGACCCATTTTGGTTTTCTGACCCTGGCCTTCATGCAACTCTCTAAGATGGAGTTACAGATTGGTTGCCAACTAGTTTCCACAATAAAAATCAAAAGCTGATCAAAAAAAGAAAAAGTGGGGATAACAATGCCTGGAGTATTTATTTCAAAAAGTTGGGAACAAGAGATGAGAATATATATAAAGCACTTTTAAAATTGGGCTTTCCCCCCCCAATAAATAAGCAAGGATTCCCCCCCTCCCCCACCATTAAAAACAAACACCAAACCTCTAACAAGAATGTGGTCAAGCCCAGCCAAGGTCCATATTGCCCAATACCCCCCATTCTTCCTATTTTGTCCATCACTGCTTAGAAATGGGCAGCACGTTTCAGCACTGGACCTCTGGAATCACTGGGTTGACCCAGAGTTCAATCCTTCAGTTGCTCGTCTTAGAACCCTCAGAAGATGGGACCCCTCATTTTCCAGTTCTTGGCTATTTTTGGTACCTAAGGGTCCTTTGCCTTCCTTTGAGGGGCAGCCTGAAGCAATTGGCTCTCTGCCTCTGGGCAAGTCATCAACTGTTCTTAGTCTGTTTTTTTATCTGTAAAATGGGAGAGTGAGGGGTGTATGGGGTGTTCAGTGGCCACACTCTAGTAACGCCATCTTGGCAGACAGCTACAGGGCCTCCGACTCGTCAGTGGATTGGAGGAGGGCAAACCCAAGCATGTGGGTGACAGGTCACAAAGGCGGCAGAGGTAGGTGCTGGGAGGTGCTCAGAACCTGGCCGGACACGAGACAACCATGCTCATCCACTGCTTTCCAGGCTATCACCAGCGGTCCTGGCTAGGGTGAAGACTTTGGGCGGCTCTGCCTCAGTTAAATCCAATTCACAGCCTGAGTCCAGCCATCAGCCAGTAATATCACTGATACTCTTGGAAACAACTTCCCAGAGTTGTCCTGAAGGCAACCTCGGAAATGCTACAAAAATACTATTATTATGTCTAGGTTGGGTCAAAGGTTATACAGTTTAGTAATTTGGGGGCAAAGGAGTAGAGCAATAAATATTAAGTGCTTGCTATATATTTTCAGGCACCAGCAAAGCACTTGGCAAACCTTAAACCATTATATAAACATCAGCCATCTTGATTAGTATTCTGCCTTTTGTAATTAAAGTGAGTACAGAAGTCTTGCTCCCGATTCTGCCCAGCACTGATTTAGAACCGGTATTAGCAAATGACACATTTTACTTTCATAGAGTATAAAAACTCTTGGGGGGAAGCCCTGGGAAGTTTCTTACATTAACTATTTTTAACATTTAGGCTCAACAGGAGACTGCTTGGACTAATACGTCTCAAATCCATTTTCCTCCTATTCTCAGGGACTCCTGGTAGGACCCTCGTTATCACTATTATAATAGCTTCTTAAGCCATCTTTCCAACCAAGTTATTTGGAAAATGTTTAGCACACTGCCTGACACATTGTGAGTGTTTAAAAATGCTTTGGGCAGCTAAGATGGCTCAGGGGATAGTGCCGAGGTTACAGGCAAAAAGTCTCTTCTTCCTAAATTCAAATCTGGCCAGAAACATTAGCTGAACCCTGTTTGCCTCAGTTTCCTCCTCTGTAAAAATGAGTTGGAGAAGGAAATGGCAAACCATTCCAGTATCTGTACTAAATGGGGCCAAGAAAAGTCAGATATGACAAACACAACAACTGGCATATAAACAGCATCAGTTTGCCAAGTACTTTCTAGGTCACGTCCCTTGGTCCTCACCATCCATGTTGAGGTAAGTTCTTTTCTTATCTCATTTTGCAAATGAGAAATCAGGTTGGAAAGGCTTAAGTGACTTGGTCATAGAGCTCAGTGCTGGAGGGAGAACTCCTCATCAGGGCTAACTCCATGTCAAGTCCTCTTCACCTCCATTCTCCAAATCAACTTTCATCCAGTTGCCATCTTTCTATTTTTTATCTGCCCAGGACAGAATGGCAGAGAATTGGCCTCCATACCAGGTAAGATGTGGGGCTTAGTCTCCAGATTTCCTGATATTAATGAAATCATGGGTGTGGTCCCCATCCCTGTCTGGTTGTGTCACTGGGCCTAAGGAGTCTGGTCTTCAGAAGTACGTTTTTTCTTCACAGATGAGACAGTGAGCTTCCTACCCTGCCAGGTTACCTGGCTCTGGTGCTGCAGACTTATGATTCCTTCCGGTTCTGGTCCAAATAGTCCTCTCCCCAAAGACCAAATACTGTCAAAGATGGGTAAAGAGAAGCTAGAATCCTTCCCTACTATCTCGTTCCACCCTCTCAATTAAAATTCCAACAGATGTATCTTTGGGGGAGAAGGGATGCTGGTTCCAGTTCCATTTTCAAATGATCTTAATGCATGTCAGTTTTTCAGCAAACACACACTAAAACAGGGCAGTCAATACCTTTCTCCCGTTTCATTTAGACTTTGCACTTCCAGTGCTTATCCCAGTAGCCTAATTTCTAAAGTCTGAAGGACCCTTAATTTACTGATTGTTAGCTATTTATACCTGGGCCAATTACTTCAGTTTTCTAAATGTTTCATCTATAAAATGAGAGTATAGCAGATCATTTTCAATCTGCCATAGGGTCTAAATCCCACGACCCATTACACATACTTTGAACACAGTGGCCACCAAGGCATAAGAGTGGGGAACTAGCAAACATTATAAGATGGGATCTCTATACAAACACTATTTATGGATGTACTTCTTTCAAAATTGATAGGCTACTCTAGGACCAAAAAAACTAGATGGCTGCCTTTTAGGATGCATTCTAAAGTTTGCACTGCACCTTTCATACATACTCTTATTTGAACCTCACGACTCTGAGATAGAGTACTATGCATGCTATTAGCCCCAGAACTGAACTGATGTACACCAGGACACCAGTGCCCGCCATCAGAAATAAGCTGGCATTTTCCTTGCTCTCAATTCAGAGCCTCCTTATTCATGACAGATTACCTTACCTTCAGATTACCATGACCTTTTCCTGCCAGGATCCATTCCAGACGCTTCGTGTATCTCAGGTGGCAATGACAGTGAAGACTGAGAAAACCCCATTGTGCTAAGTTGTGAGTAAATGCTCTCTAATGGGTCTGTTTCAGCCACTTAATGAGCGATGCTTCCAACACATCCTTCTGTAGCCTATGCGACAGACCTCCGGGGACTGCCTGAGGGCTGCCCCCCCCTTAGAACTGGGTCTTCCAGTGTGTCTGAAGTGATGGTGTAGATTCCAAAGAGGTGACCACTGGGGTGATGGTAGGGGTCACCTGCTCTGGAAAGCCTATTCAAATCCGCATGATTCTTCTCTTCAAACTATTATTATTATTTATTAAGCTGCTTACAGGATATATTCCCCCACTAGAGTACAAGCTCCTTGAGGACAAGAACTGTTTTATGGTTCTTGTGACTTAGCCCCTGGGACACCATGAACTTAATAAAATGCTTACTTGACTGGATGTACTATGTGTCTTGCAGATGACCCAGGTGCCCTGTAAGGGAAAAGCTCCTCAAAGGGCCCAGCCAGCTGTATGTGTCAGCAAATGAGCTCTTTAACATGAAGAGAGGAAGGTCCTGTCTCAAGACAAAATTGTTTTTTGGCCGCATCTCTTTTGTCTCAATGACAGACTGGAAGCCACTTCCTTTGCTTTTCTATCCAAAGCCCAGGAATCAGGGGCTGATGGTAGCTCCTGAATCCAGTCCCTGATACTTTCCCAGGATATTAACCAATGGCATGTCCCTAAACAGTTTGCAATTCAAGACAATAAATCACACCCACACAAGAGTCATTCCAAAGCTGAGCAATTTTAATGCAATTTCCCCGTTCAGGGTAGTGTGGGGATGGTAAGTGGCCCATTTTCAACTTGGAAAATGCAGTAGCAGCTTCCCTTCTTACAAATGCTCCCCCTCCCTCCATCTCCCCCTTGTGAAACTCAGTTAAATTCAAAATACATGAATTTCAAAACAAACAATTTTAAAAAATATACTTTGTCTAGTTAAGACTTTATGATAGCTACCTTGATAAAACATCTTTCCCTCCAATCATTACCTTTTTTTTTTGTTTATTTCCCTGTTATAGCCTCATATTACTTAGTTCCACCCCTTCTGGAAAAAAAAAAAGAATCACTGCTTTCCCACCTGGTTATTTTCTTATTTTATGGTGTGGTGAGCTTGTAGAAAGGATACTGCACACTCCTAAACTAATTCTAATTCTCTTAATTAGATCACTATTCCAGCTCCTGAAAGGTCAAACATGCAACACAAGCTCTTGGCCAAAAAGCAGGATTCTATCTAGTGTAAAAATATATTTTAAATAAAATAGAATTTCTATAGGAGAGAGAATTTGACTCTGTTTTACACGCTGACTAAGGTTTTAAGATAAATCTGTACCTAAGGCCAAATCAACCTGTCTAGTAGGTCTATAGTAGCAAAGGACTGAGAATGTGTAAGAACATTTATGTGAGAAAGTTCCTCAGAGATGCTACAGCAGCAAGTCAGAAGAACAAAGAGGAAAAATGCAGCTGGTACACTAAGCTGTAGATGAGATTCTGAAGAAAAAAGTGATGATGTAGACCAATCACCATCAAAAAATAATTTTGAAATGTGAGAATTTAGAGACAAACTGATTAACTGTTGCATTAAAAAAAAAAATTCAGGACCTAACAGTATTTGCTATGTAATTTACTCTGCTAGCTTTACTCAAACCCAAAGGCCAACAGCCAATACTGTTCTCAATTAAATTTTGCTCTGCATATCCAAATACAAGTCACACTATAGCTTGAGGTTCTGATCCATCACTGGAGGTCAAAAAAAAAAAAAAAAAAAAAAAAAAAAAAAAAAAAAAAAAAAAAGACCACTTATAAAGGGGCTATGTCAAATTCATTTTGGTCCAATTCAGGGCAATTTAGTCTTTGGAGATTTTTTTCTTTCTGAAGTTTATTTTAGCCTCTAGCTCAACAAAGAATGTAACCTATATGAATATTTAATCAGCACTGATCTCAGCAGAAAGCACAGCTGGCAGGACAGGTATCCCATATACCCCCACTTAATTTACATATCCAACTAGGCTGAGTTACTTGGTCAGTTTATGTGACTCAATGCCCATCTGCTGGAGCGAGAGCACTTATAAGGGAGGGAGCTGTCAGTAAGACTCTGGGCAACAATCACTAAACCTTCAGACTTCAGAGTCATAACAAAATTATTTGAACTCAAAACAAAGTGGAAATGCAATTGTCATGTCCATAGTGAGTGTGTTCTGTTCAATTTTGTTTTGTTTGTTTTTCCCCCTGGCCACTCCTAAAACTGGAGTAGATGCTACAGTAACATGCATCTAGGACTGGTTCTCAAACTTCCTTAAAGAGGACGGCCTTTCCATTTCCCTTTAGCAGGGCACACATATCAATATCTGATAGAAAGGAGTTTTGCTCATCAGTATCCAACAGGACCAACTTCTGACAAATGTTTCTGGAACGACCGAATGGCTCGTACAGCCTCAAATGTGCCTGTTTTCTTAACCTTTGCAGCTGCTACTGCTCCAAGGGTCCTTTGGTGCTCCAGTGCCTAGGAAATCTTCACTTGAGGTTTCAAATTTTTTCTTAATATCAAAAACTGACCCCAGGACTTAAGTGTGAAATATACCAACTCAATAAATACAGCTGAAAAATGTAGAGTTAGTTTTGGGTAAATTTGGAAGGCAAAATGGTAATTAAAACATGTCAGAAATTAGCTAAATAGAACAGTTTAAAGAAAAACCCTTTAAATTCCCATTAGCCATCCTGGTCAATAAACCCCTATAACTCATTAAACAACACACTAGGAAAAAAACGATCCAAACAATTTCATGTTGATCCTCACTTGGTGTACTTACTTATTCAGTAACCAACCTCACATTGAGCTGGCAGCCCCTGACCACCTCTTGGTGCCAGGGGCCACTGTCTTAGCCACAAGTGCTTGCTTACAAGAGGCTCACTTGCCCCTCTTGCCCCGGCCCTTTCTGGAGGGCAGCTTCCCTGTACCTCCGCTGGAAGGGGAGCTTGCAGCGGAGGCCATGGCAATGTTGATCTGTCCTTCCTGGATTTCCTGCCGGGTCTCGGCTGGCAGGTGATTAATTTTCTGCTGGGCTTCTAGGTAGAACATGACATCCCGCAGCTGCTCCTGGATCTCTGTGATCTGCATGTCCTTCTGATCACAAGTCTCCTTCAGAACTTTCTCCTCCTCCTTAAGCTTGTTTTGCAGGAGGACTTGATTGGCTCGCAAACACTTGTTCATTTCTTGCTCTTCTTTGAGCTCAGTGGACAGTTTGGCTAGTTTTACGTTCAGCTGTGTGCACCTTTTAAAAAACAAAAGCAACACAATGCATTTTCCACTAGCTCTCTCCTCTGTAAACCAATGAAGGAGCCAATGCTCCAGGGTCTCTCCCTTATCCAAACACTTCACTATCATCAGGTTCAGGCATCTCAGCAGTATTATCTCTGGCTAACACATTTAAAGTACACAGGAACACACTCACAGATCATTTCGATTATTTTTAAAAAATTATCTGGATTTGAAAATTCAAGAGCACATTATAGTCCAGCCACAACCTACCCAGGAATAATTACTAAACCTTTCCAGTAGTTCTGTCTGTTAGTTGCTGGGGGCATGCTTGGGTGATGGGCAGTGTTGATAGAAGAAAGTTATCAGGAAAAATAGCACTCCTGCAAAGTTAAGTGCTCTGACCTCAATTGATATACTGCATAGAGAGGGGGAATGTGCTTTTAAAATTAATTTTAAGACTAAGCGACCTATGGACCTACCTCTTATTCACTCAGGGAACAGAAGAAATAGACAGGAAATCACCCAGAAAACCCAGGAAAATTACTTAAACTTAGTAACATTTGCCTTTCTTCTCAAAATACCTGCAGCAGTTTCTGTTCTGACCTACAACTGGTTAATCTTTTGCTCAACACTCATCAACTTTCTCCTTCACAACTCTCCCTGCCTCCCTTTAAAGTACACTGTATTTCTGGCCCAGCTGGAAGAGCCCTCTTTACTCTATATACCAGGACGACTCCATCCAATTATCCGTATCTTCCTAAGAACAGCTAACTATGGAAATAGAAAAATTTCTCCTGGAGACAAAGAAGGAAGACTGTGTTTTACCAAGAGAAGAGGGAACTACATTTTACAATATCTTTTAAATTATTCTGACCTTTAAAGATAAATACCCCATTTTCTACTCAATAGGTGGTCCAAAAGCAGGCAAGTGCTATATAAAGAGGAAAGAATATTATGCAAGACTGATAATGAAAATAGTTTTTCTAAGTTTGAACACCATTTCATAATATTTCCATAACTATTAGGGAAATTATTCCATTATTTGAGGGATTTATTTAAAAAATCCTTTAAAGAAAATAGAACCAAATACATACTTTCTTTCCACAGATTGCTTTTCTTTTTGGAGATCATTGAGTCTATGCTCCAGAGTATCACATTTCTCAATTGTTTCTTTAAATTTAGTCTTCATGTTGTTAATCTGAAAGTGCAAACAGATATGTCTATACTTTAGGCAGAGCAAAGTCCTGTAAACTTCTCGTTAATATTACTATTTTAGTGGCAGTTTCTAGACTTCTAGACTATTCTACCACAGATGGTCAATATCTTTATCTGTTTTTTAATTTTTAAAAAATTGTAAAGCATTTTTTTCTGTTCCACGCACTACTTTCCCAAACAAAACCAAATCAAAATCCCCTGTGACAATTAAGAACCGCAAAACAAATTTGTATCTACATTGGCCATGTCATAAAAACACGTCCTATTCAGCATATTAATCTGCTGTCATTCTGCTGGAAGGTAGACAGCATTCTTCACTACTAGCTATCTGGATTCATGGTTTATTACTATGTTGATCAGAATTCTTAAGGTTTTTTTCAGAATTGTTAATTTCTATACTTCAGACGTTATGGTATAAACCGTTCTACTAGTTCTGCTCACTTTGTACCAGTTCACAGAAGTTGTCATCAGGTTTCTCTAAAATCAATTTTCATCTTTGAGTTGTAAGCACAACAATATTGTTTTTATTGTATTAGTTGAAGAAGATTAACTTAATGGCCTTCTCTCACCTACTACAATACTGTTTTTATTGTATCAGTTGAAGAACATTAACTTAATGGACTTCCCTCACCTACTAACTTTTTACTAGAAATCAACAAAAACCAATTAAATGATCTGACTGAACAATAAGTCTACTTATTTCATTTTACCTCTTCTTGTAGCAGATTCCCAACTTGAATTTCTAAAGGCTAATAAATATGTCAAAAAATAAACAGGAGGAAGGAAAAACAAAAGGGCCAGGATAATTTGTCACCTAAACAACTAATACCTGCTTAATCAAGGACACAGGAAGTAAGAAAACTCATACTGAAAGCCAAAGTTTGCTAGTAGGGTTCTAGGGCCTAATTTTAAAAGTGGCTCCTTTTTGTGGCATCATTGTTACATAGCAATTAATCCAAAAGTACCCTAAAGGACACACAATACCATGGGATGACCTTTACAAATTACTTGCATAAAGCATTCTAGATTGCAATGTCAGTGTTTGTTTCCACAAAACCTATAAACAAGATTATAGAGTAGTTTCCATTATACATCTCTCTCTAGTCACTGATAAATAGCCAGTCAGTTGACCTTTGGCTCTGTCAAGGTCATTTTTCCATGAGTTTGAATAAAATCAGTTCATTTTTAGGGATTATTCTAAGGGTAAAGAAATGCTTTACTTAGTGGAGAGAAGGGTCTCTTCTGGGCTTCTCATGACTATTTCAGATGAACACAAGTGCTAGCTAGTTTTACAAGCTAGAGAGGCTTCCAGTATGGGCTCAATGATGAATTAAAGTGAAAATAGAAAAATGTGAGGACACCTGAAGTAAATGAAAGCACTAGCAAGCTAGTAGAGGGAATGGCAACCACCAAAGACCTTTGAAGAGTATACCATTTTCCACTTACCACAATCTAAATATCTCCAAAGAATATGAAATGTAAATCTTAAATCCTTTGCACTAAGCATTTATCTTGCTAGGAAAATTAGTATCTTAGTTCCATTCCCCCCCACTCTTAGTAAAGATGTGGCTGTGACAGTGTAATTTGAGCTTGAGTTTATCAGGAGTTCAACAGATCTGGTTCATCCTCTTTCACAGGTTAAGTGGCAGGTAATCTAAAGGTCATATGACAACTGGGCATTAGCCCAAGCAGAAATTGACTGTGCCTTGGATCCTGAGTTCTGAGAAAGGTCTAATCCAACTGAAAAGTAGTTCCCGGTTCCAGTTTTGCAATAGCCAGAGTGACTCCACTTATAACAAGGAAGGTCACAAAATTCTTCAATTGAAATTATTTTAATGCACTTTAAAAGAATATGTTATATTATATTTTAACATGTATTGGAATACCTGCCATCTAGGGGTGGGGGAAAGGAGGAGAAAATTTGGAAAAGAAGGTTTTGCAAGGGTCAGTGTTGAAAAATTACCCATGCATATGTTTTGTAAATAAAAAGCTACAGTAATAATGAAAAAAAAAAAGACTATGTTATCCAGTCCATTTTATGAGGAATGTGGAAATCATAAAAGGTTAAATGATACCATTTTACTGAATATACTTCTGGAACCTGACTACCTCCTTTTACCCTCTCTTTCCAAAGAATGCTTCATACCCAGAAATGCTTATTGAATTGAATTCCCCAGGAAAATAGTGTCTCCAGCAGGAAGGCACATTGTAAAAAAATAAATAAATAAAAAAATAAATTTGAATTTGGATCACTGTATTGTTGACAATATAAAGTCATTTACAATTGTTCACCATACAACATTGTCGTTACTATGTACAGTGTTCTCCTGGTTCTGCTCACTTCACTCTTCATCAATTCATGTAAGTCTTTACAGGTTTTTCTGAAACCATGCTGACTGCCATTTCTCATAGCACAATAGCAGTCCACCACAATCTTATACCACAACTTGTTCAGTCGCTCACCAATCAAAGGGTACACAATTTTTACAGCTCTTTGCACATAGTTCCAAATTGCTCTCTAGAATAGTTATAACAGTTCACAACCATACTAACAGTATATTACTGTTCTAGTTTTCCCCACTTTCCCTCTAACATTTATCATTTTCTTTTTGTTATATTAATCAATCAAAATTATTTTTATTTGCCTGTTTCTAGTCAATAATGATTTAGAGCATTTTTTCATAGGATTACAGGTAGCTTTGATTTCTTCATCTGACAAGTGCCCATTCACATCCTTTGACCATTTATGAATTGGGGAATGACTTGTGTTCTTATGAATTTAATTCAGTTCTCTATATATCTGAGAAATGAAGCCTTTAGATAATTTGCTAGAAACTCCTCTCAGTTTTGTTTTCCTTCTAATTTTGGTTGCATTCTGTTTCTGCGAAAACTATTTAAGTGTATATAATCAAAATACCCATTTCATATTTCATAATCCTATCTCATTTGGTTGTAAATTTTTTCCTTATCCATAAGGTCTGATAGGTAAATTATTCCATGCTCCCTTAATTTGCTTATGTTATCATCCTTTATCTCTTAATTATTACCCATTTTGACCTTATCTTGGTATATATGCATACAAGCACCATTGCATGTTCCCAGGAATCATGTTCATTTTAGTTACTTTTAAGCTGCCAAACCATCTGGTTGATTCAAATGACACATCCTTATATTTTTAAAACAAACAACCCCCTCCCTCTCCCCACAAAACCCCCAAACATGCCTATACATAGCATTAGATAAATTAAGATTAAAAAATTTAAAATAATAAGCCTTCAAAATTAAGATGTGGCTTAAATGTTTCCACCTAAAATGAAAAACACTTTTTTCTCTGGAGAGGAGACTGGGAAGGAAAAGATTTTAGAAATAATAATCCTCCCAAATTTTACCTTCCACCCCTCACCCCTATGCCTCCATAGTGTTAAGAGATCAAAATTGTATCTCCCCAGTTACCAATAAGGAGACTCACTTCCTCAGCAGTATCTTTTTCTATCCGGACTATCTTGTTTTCCCAGTAGATTCGCTGAGATTCTAGCTGGCTCGTTAGTAAATAAGAATACTAGAACCAGAAAGAATAATATAGATAAGAATACATATGAAACAATTGTTGACAATTTGCTAAAATCTGTTTAGAAAGCTGAACCAAAAATAATTATAAAGAAACCTAAGAATAAAAATTACAATATGACATTTTATCTTAGCTGAGTCTGCTACTCTAAATAAGCTGGACTTGACTCCATATTTTTCTTAATGATGTGTGTATGTATTATAGGAAAAGTTTTATATAGACTAGGATGCTTAAATTGAGATTTTAAGGAAAGTAGGAAAGAGGGTTAAGATAAGGAGGGAGTGAGTTTTAGGCAAAAGATACAACCAGTACAAAGATAAAGAAACAAGACACAAAGGTGATGAACAGTGAGAAGGCCAGTTTAGTATGATCATAAAGTCTATGCAATAAATCTAGAAAGCCAGGGTGCATCCCAATTGTGAAGTTTTTTTTAAAAATAGATTTTATCCATACATTTTTGTTTTTACATTGCTTAGATTCCCTTTCTCATTTCTTATCCTTATTTTTTTTTTAAAGAGGAAAAATAATTTAGTAAAACTGATCAACAAATTGAAAAGATGTGTCTATATATATATATATATATGTATAAAAATAAAAAATATGTGCTGTGGCCAGCACAACACAAATGGCCTAGTGGCAGTCGAAAATAAGGAGACAGGCTTGCTGATAATGCAACAGAGCCATTTATTGAGAAAAATGTTACTTTCTTAAAACCATGTTACTATGAAAAACATTGCAGCCTTGTTTAATCTTAGGAGGAGGGGAACATCTCATTTATTGAAGTTTCTAGCTTCCTGGGAGTTCTCTACAATAATGATCCACACCTATGGATTGCTGCTTGTTTGAAAAAAAAAAAAAATCGTCTCCTCTCATCTTTTCTTTTGAGCCAAGTTTGGTTTTTTCCTAAAGATTCTTTGTAGCTATTCTTTTGAATTAGACTGTTTAGCTTAGGGTCTCCAGGTCTCCATGGCCACCATGCACAGCTTTAATAACTTCCTTATTGGCCTGCCTGCTTAAGTCTC
This sequence comes from Antechinus flavipes, assembly GCF_016432865.1. Classification (NCBI taxonomy): domain Eukaryota; kingdom Metazoa; phylum Chordata; class Mammalia; order Dasyuromorphia; family Dasyuridae; genus Antechinus; species Antechinus flavipes. The sequence goes on from NC_067398.1 coordinate 696,796,459, forward strand.
TAGCCTTCCAATCTACCCTCCACTTAACAGATGCAGGTGATGTTCCTAGGCTGATCGTGCCATTCCCCTTCCATTTCCCCCAATAAATTCCACATCTCATCACTTCCAAGATCAAATATTAATTTTTGTCAGGGCAGGTAAAGCCCTTCACAACTGAGCCTCTTGTTATATTTCCAGCCTTTTTCCACCTACTCTGTGAAGCATGCTCCTGGAACATGCCGTTCCATCTCCCACCCTGGCAGCTCCATGCCTGGGATGCTCTGGCCCTTCACTTCTGCCTTTCAGTTTCTAAAGCTTAAATCCCATGTTCTGCAAGAGGCCTTTCCTCTCTCTGACTCTCTCCATAGATACTGTTTGCATAATGTCACAATATGCTGTCTCTTCCAACAGACTATGAAGCTCCTTGAGGACAGGGACCATCTTTTTACCTTTTTTTGTTTCCCAGGGCTTAGAACAGCATCTGGCACACAGAAAATGCTTAAGAAATGCCTGCTTACTTGCTGACAGACACTACTCTTCTGCAGACCATCATCTTTTGTCCCCTACCACAATCACCTCTCAATTAGTCTCCCTGTCTCTAGCTTTCCCTTCTCCAGACTATTCTTACACAGCCACCCCACTGACATTCCTAAAGCCCAAGTATGACAATGTTCCTCCACTGGTTAGGAAATTTTCATGGCCTCTTATTGTCTCTAGAACAACATGCAACCACCCCTACCCTTTAAAGCCATTTACAACGTGGCTCAAACCTATCTTCGAAGGTTGGTTACACAACACGCCCTACCCCATGCCAGGTTCCAGCCAAACTGGCCTATTTGCCATTCTCCACACCTTTGCACAATTTGTCCCCATGCCTGGAATGTGTGCCCTCCTCTGGGAATCTCTAGCTCCCTTCAAGAACCAAAACAAGTGACACTGCTCACACACCGACTTTCCCGAGTTCTCCCAATTGTTAGTGGTATCCTCTATTTATTTTGCAGTAACTTCTCTTTTGTTAAATGGTGCCTCCAACAGTCTTTGGAGGCAGAGACTGTAGCACTGTTACTATTGTGTTCAGCTCCTAGCACATAGTAGATTTTAATAAATAATAAAATTAAAGTAGGCAAGAGCATGAAATCAAGTGATTTTCACATGAGAAGTAGTGTAAAGTAGATCACTGATCTATAACAATGTAGAGGTGGAGGGACAACAAACATGAGGGACACGGTTAATTTCATGACTTACCATTTGATATGGAAAGCTATTCTCTCTTATGACACAGATAGCAACCTATATAACATATGGTTTCCCTCTAAGTGCTATAGCAAAAAAACAACTAAACAAAACATTTCCCTGTAACTAAAGTAATGGCGATTCTCAGATACTGACATAAAGATGCAGTACATCAACAGAGCCATATATGGAGCTCTTACAGCCTGAGCTGCCACCAGGCTAGCCTAGACTTCGGGAAATCAATGTTATTTCCATACCCTGATGAGGCACCAGAGCAGGACAGAGTTAAAAACTGCACTGCTCCCTATAATCTATCACAATACACTAGTGACTAGCTTCTTAAAATGTGATTTGTGATCCCAAACGGGGTCTTGTAACTGATCGTGGGGGTTGTCAAATTATGATTTATTATCAGTAAATGTTTGATTTGTATACCTATTTCATATACGTATATACTCAAGAGTTGCATAAAAATCTCAGGTGAAAAGGGGTCACAAGTGGAAAAAGTTTAAGCCCTGATTTAAAGGATTAGAAGCAGGAAAGACTAGAGAATAGCACAAAGAAGAATCATGCAGGACGAAAGGATGTGAAGGATTGCAATGGGTATAAAGTGGGCATATACACTGATGAAATAACTGATCCACTGAAGTAATTTTTTAGTAACATGGATAATATTTCTTTAACAGTTTTTGCATGAAGAAAACACTATAATCAGCTTTTGACTTTATAATTACCTAATAGCATTAAATTTATTTCTCTTTAGGGGCAAAAAACCTCCCCAAACCAGCCCACAATTGTTTAGTATTCTACGTATAATTATAGTACACTTTAAATGAGCTCTGCCAGACATTAAAAAAAGAAAAAGAAAAAGAAAAACAATTCCTTAAATCATTTGGTTCAGGTAGAGAAATCTGTAAGGTCAAAGGCTGGTAAAATTCTAGGTAAAATGGTTAAATTCCAAACCTAAACAGTGTTTAAAAGACTAACCAACAAAATGAATACCAATTCAAGAAGTAAAATACCTTACCTCTAACTGTAAGGCATCTATTTTCTCTTCCTGACAAGTATCACCCTCACATTCATACTGTACTATCTTTCCATCAGTTTTACTTGCAACCAATCGATGAACATAATTATCTAGAGGGAAAAGAAAAAAATCAAAAGTTTTCTTAGAAATAGGTCTCTATAAGCTTTTAAATCACAAAAAAAGACTTTTTAAGAAAGTTATCTAAAGGACTAGACGGGTAATAGTTTGCTCAAGAAAGGGTTAGTTTAGGCTTGGTAGTTTCATCAGTGAGAGGTTTGGCAGTTTGTGGAGTATAATTACCATGCTGTTCAAGTTCAAGTTATTCATGGGACCCTAAACATGTTATGCTGCTATGCCAAGGGAGATCAACGTTTGCAGCAATTAGTAGGAAATGACAGCTATTTATTGTTAGCAATAAAGGGAAACTGCAGAGTTGAAAAGATGTCTGCTCCTAATAAAATGTGTGGGCAGACTGATAATAAAAGTGACAGCAGTGTGCTCATACCTCCAGCATAATCCCAGACTCGGTGATTAGTTAGCTGCATTGCATAAGTGTGCTGGGTTTCTTCAAAGTGCTTGTAAGCATGCCGACTTACATATCGTCCACATCCTATATGGCCACAGATCAAACAAATCCAGAGGTTCTGTCAACAAACCAGAAAGGCAACCATTAGGCAATGTAACTGATAAATCTGCTACACCGCAGCAGATAGGGTCTGAGATACAGAGGAATACTTTGGTTTGTACCTTCAAGAGTTCTGAACATATGCATTTTGAGACCCACGAACCAATGAACAGTTTTAATGATAAATCATTTTCCATCTTGTTTTTTTGAGTACACTAAGAAAATAGCAAGAGTGAAGTTTCAGAATTGTATTAAGTACATACTGATTAAAAACAGAATAGATAAAAGTATCAAGTCATAGTAGAGTATTAGAGGCATATTAGAAATGAGAGATGCAGTTATACTTCCTGTCTGATCCCTAAAAAAAGACTTTAATGTAGATCCCCAGAGAAACAAGTTGGCTCAACAGGACCTAAAAGGAATTTAATTGTACCCAGCAGAGAATACTCCCAGCTAAGTCAAGATGAGTTCATCACTCTTTTAAAACCCATTACTTACTTCCTGAACTCCACATTCAAAACATTTATTTTCTTCTACAGGTTCTGGTGTTTGACAGTATCTGCAAACAGGACACCTATCAGGGCAACCATCAGAAGACAGAGGAAGATAAAAAAACATGTTTCAGATTAGATAAGACTTGTAAAAGATAGCTTTTTGTAGTATTAAAAAATGTGAATATGACGGGAGAGAGAATATTGCTGCTAATCTCTCTTCCTTTTTTTCTTTTTTAAAAAATTTATTTAGCATTTTACTTTTCCCCAATTACATGTAAAATTTTTTTTTGACATTTTCAAAACTTTTGAGTTCTAAATTCTCTTCCTCCTTTTCCAACCCACTCCCTCTCCTTCATTGGAAAGGCAAGAAACTCAATATAGGTTATAGATGTATAGTCATGTAAAACTTATTTCCATATTAATCATATAATAAAAGAAAAATGATCCAAAAAAACCTCATCCAAGAAAAATAGTTAAAAAAAAATTATGCCTCTCTCTGTATTCAGACTCCATCAGTTCTTTCTCTAAGGCTGGACAACATTTTTCATCATAAGCCCTTCAGAGCTGTCTTGGATCATTGAACTGCTAAAAATAACTAAGTCATTTACGTTGATCATATTTTAATATTGTTGTTATTGTATACAATGTTCTCCTGGTTCTATTCATTTTTATTTTGCATCAGTTCATGTATGTCTTTCCGGGGCATCTGAACATTCTGCTCACCATTTCTCATAACACAACATTCCATCACAATCATGTATCACAACTTGTTCAGCTATTCCTTCCTTAATTGATGGCATCCCCTTAATGTCCAATTCTTTGCTATCAGAAAAGAACTGCTGTAAAAATTGTTGTACATATACATCTTTTCCCCCCTCCCTGTTTAAAATCTCCTTTGGGATAAAAATCTAGCTGGAATACAGATCTCCAAAATGGCTGGACCACAATTCCACCAACAGTGCATTAGGATCTCAATTTTTCCACATCCCTTTAACTCCCCCCTGCCATTAGCTAATGTAATAGAATTGGATAACTTTTCTTTCCCTAAATAAAATTTCAAAAACAAAATAAAGGGTAACATTCAAATTACAAATTTACAAGAAAGGACATTACTTATCTTAAGGATATAACATGAAAAACATAACCTCTTGATATGATAACTTTACAAATAAAAAGATAAAGGACAATGGGAAAAGAAATGAGGGAGAAGCCTGGATCATACTATATATTCCTTTCTATCTTTCTTTTTTTCCCCTAGGAATCTCTCTCTATTTTTTTTTTAAATTTTATTTTATAATAACTTTATATTGACAGAATCCATGCCAGGGTAATTTTTCCTTTCTATCTTTCTGCCTAGAGTTTAAGACTAATAGTCAGAAGTCTACAAATCAGAATTAGGAACTTAAAAGATAACTTATCAAGTTGTTTAATAGTACTGGGTGTCATTAGTAACCATCTCCTTCCTAAAGGCTTTACTTCAAGACTTTAAAAGATCTCAGATTTTATCCAGGTGGGAATCCCTTCTCACTGACAGAATGCCGCTTTCTAGTGATTTAGGAAATAGTATACCATGTATAGCTGGGGTTAAAAAAAAAAAGGCTCATCTGACAGAGTCAACTTCCAAATCTAGGCTAGTCTTTATAATACATGAATGCATATCACTATAGTGCCTATATTTTTAAGCTTTTTCAAGGGTTATACTTTTTTCTCTTCTTAGAAGAGGTAAGAGACTATATGTTTAGTTCTGCAAAACTGCTTTTTAAAAATTCTTTATTACAAGGGATGGCTTTATGCAAAGGGAAGGGAAAGTATATATCTGGAAATAAAGATGATATAAAAGCCAAAGATATCAATAAAAAGTAAAAACAAAAAAGCAGTTTCAATCTTACTTTCACTATTACCCTTAGTTGGCTGAAACAGCTTTTACTAAATGATAACACCCATCATAAGTGCACTTTCTGATATTTATAAGGCAGCATGCTATAAGCTGAGGCAAGCCAAGTAGAGCAGTGGATGGAGCTCCAGGACTTGAGACCAATCTAGCCTCAGACACTTAGCAGCTGGGTAACCCTAGGCAAGTGAGTTAACATCTATTTGTCTCAATTTCCTCAACTGCAAAATGGAGATAACAGGGCCTATCTCAAAGGGTTATTGTAAGGAACAAATGAGATTATCTGTAAAGAGGTTAACAGAGTAAGATGTTTAATTAGTATCTCTCCCTCTCTTCTCTATTTAGGTGAAAATTATTAGGTAGATTATATTGGTCCCATTATAAATATTTGGCAAATGGTGTTCAAAGATAAAAGATGGATTTGATGGCATTAGTTACAGTTCACTATCTTATGTGGTATGTAAAAAAATACAAAATCTGCTTCCAATGCAGTTTTTAATCACTATTGTTTGTGAAGCACAACTTTTTTTTTTTTGATCATCCAAAAACCTCAACATTAAAAAAAAATTTTTTTTCAGGCAAACTTTTGGCTATCAACACTTTGTTATTTAAGCTAAACAGCAACGAAAAGTGAATTTTATAGTTAACTGTCCAAACTATCTGATCATAAGTCTATGAATATGATAACTAATTTAAGAAGAAAAAAAACAAAATAACGTCTACTCTTATGTCAAAGAGGGTAAACAAAACTATTATGAAATGGTAATAACCATGAAGGTTATTAACAAAAAGGAAGTCTCAGCTCTCTCTGAATCTCTCCTTTTTCTCATCTTCTTTCCCCAACTGGAATGTAAACTCTTTGAGGGAAAGCTTCCTTCTATTTGTGTCCCCATTGCTCAGCAGACTGCATTACAAATATTCTCATTTTTTCCCCCTCGGATGGAAAGTATGAGCTCTTAATATCTCTATTTTACAGATTAATGACAGGCACAGGTTAGTTGACTTTTATAGGACCACACACAGCCAGTAAACACCTGAGGCCAGATTTGGACTCAATCTTCCTGACTCTGTGCCTGGTGCTCTGTGCACTGTGACACCCCCTAGCGGCCTCGAAATTACTTCACCTCTCTGAATATCTATTTCTGTCTCTGTAAAAGGAGGAGGTTAAGACTAAATTAATCCCTTCGAGTTCTAAATTCTCAGGGACACTTGACAACTGATATTACCAGAGTTGACACAGAACTCTCTGCCAGGTACGTGACCATGCCACTGAAGGCCCAGGGGCAACAGTCAGGTTACTAGATAGAGAGCTAACCTTCCTGACATCAGGGACCTTGATAGTTTGCAGAGGAAACTGTTAAGTGGCTGGAGTGTCCTGTCAAGGCAATCTCATCTGCTAAAGTCATCTGAAACATTATAAGTAAGAAATCTTAAAACATTCTTTTGCTTGGCAATAACTATGACCTTTGGCCAGTGACTACTAACATTCACAACAAACTAAAATGCCACTTAGGCAGCTGCTGCTTCATTGATGAAAAATTTGGAACAAACAGCCTACAGTATTAGATGGGAAGCATGATTCTGGAACAAGACTTGGCCACAGCATAGATCAACATAAATGAGAGCTTCAAATTTTGTCATTTAATTTCTGTAGAATGGAAGGAAAGAATAACTCGTGATTTACTGGACAAATTCCATCTGGAAGCTCAGAACTCAAACTCAATGTTATTAAAGAGAGTTTGGTCCAAGAATGCTGCTTATTCTCAAGAATGATGGGATAAGAAAAGAAAATGGAAGGACAATGAAATCTGCTAAGTACCACCCACAATCTGTGAAACTGAAAAGAGCAAGACTTTTTTTTTTTTTTTTTAAATTCTGAAGAGGCTTATCACATTTATAGAGCTTAAGGGGGGAAAAAGCCATCATACTTACGTAGTGTCATCCCAGCGTTGCAGACACTGGCTATGAAAACTATGATTGCACAACGTGGTAAGTATCCCATTCACAGACTCATCCATCCTCTCTAAGCACACTGTGCACTTGGGGAGCTCTGTCAGGTCCATCACTGGGAGACTGGCACCCTAGATATAAATGCAACCACCACCTTTCATTTTAACAAGTTAGGAGTTGATAAACTGTTTAAGTAGAATGAGCAAACTGCTAATTAGGAAATTTAAATTCTTTAAGTTTCTAGCCAAAAGCACGCTGACCTTCATGAAGACATGAGTCTGGGATAACAACAAAATATTCAATACCTTGATTTATTTAGAAAAAGTAGCTATCAAAAATAGCTTTATTAGATATAAATCCGCTGACAAACTGACTTCAATTACATATATTTTTAAAACCATAAATATAGTATATGATGAAAATCACTTTACATTCTCAGAAGAATTTTGCAAAGTTCTTCAAATTTTAATATTCAATTTTTTCAAGCTAGCTAGTAAATCTATTTTGCTTGGAGGAAAAGTTTTCTAATGCGAGGCCCAGAATTTATTCTCAACTTAACAACATAATAGTGTAATAGGTTTTACTTCAATCAAGTCTAATGCAAAGTAGAGAATATTAACTACTACACTTTGGAACAATAAACCTAGAATATAATGTAATTAAAGTGATGAATCCTTACAATGATAATCAACTGAGGCAAAAAACTTTGCCAGATGACAAGCAACTCAGGGAGATATCAAGAAGTTTTCAAAACGACAAATAACTAGGTATGTAGATATGGGAATAGATAGATTTATAAAACTACTTCCAAGTTTCACTTGATCAATATTGATAGTGACTTAATATAATTCTGTTATGCTTACTTTATTTTTATAAACTATTATACTAATATATATAGTTATATATTATATGTAGTTTGCTATATAAACATATATTACATACGAATTTATAACAATGTTTAATTTATAGTGTTTCTCCTTATAATTCCCCTATTAATGGATCATTCACATTTTATATATGATGACAATAAGAGTTCAAAAAAGACAAAGACTTGTTCCCAAGTCTTTAGACTCAAATGACACGAATGCTCTTTTCATCACATTCCGTTACTTCTCATGAGCATTTCTAGAAATCTTAAAAACAGGAAAAGCCTTCAAACTTACATCTTCCGATTTCACCACTTCAGCTCTCTCTACATACACCAACTGGCAAACATCTTCTTCTATTGAATTAAATTGTCGACCATTGCATGCCATATAAAAACTATCTGCATCAGCCTGTGAATATAAAGAAGGGAGGGGGAAAGTTAATTACTCAGAGGAAGTGACATTTCCTCTAGCCATCTATATGTGCATCTCCAAGGAAAAATTTTTAATATTTTTATTTAGAAAAATCACACAATTAAGAGCCACATCCTAAGGCTATCTGAACCTGTCCAGGTCAATATTCTACTTGTCCACAATACTTTCTGAGCCGAAGACATTTTTTACTTAAGCATTTACGTGCAGAAAGCTGACAACTATTCAGATTTAAATATTCAACTGGCAATAGTCAATTTTCTCCCATCCCTAGTAAGCACTTTCATAGCAGCTGAAAAGTAAATTTCCTTTTGCAAAGCCTTGGAACCAAATCAGAATTAATGGATGCTTAAGATGAGTTCCATTAAAAAAGTCAACAGTCATGCCAGAGGAAAAAGGCATTAGTGCAAGTTGAATAAAGAAAAAAAATTCACCTTCTTGAGTAAGCAAAATATAAATCTCATCATGAGGGTTTAAAGAACTGAGCTCCCAGTATCAAATATGATGGCTAAAGGGCTCCAAGTTTGGAATGCCTACAAATTAAGTCATTCTCCAAGGTTCCTAGGGAATAATGTTTAGTGGGAAGAGAACTCCCCAAAACTTTTGGCTCTTATAAAGCTGCTACAAGGATTAAGAATCTATCTTCTTTCCTAAATACACACTCCTTCAAAAATGGCAAGATGAAATATGTTTGTGTAGATAAGACATTGCCTTTTGGTCTGGTTTTAGGAGACAGAAAATAGGTGACTCCACTTAAAAAATTAGCCTTTTAGAGAGCACCGAACTCATCTTTCATTATTTTTCATATAGTAGGGTCAGCAAAATTTGGAAAAAGGTACAAACCTAAACACAGGAAGTAAGTCTGCACTTAGTATTTTATAATAGCACTTAGTTTGCAAAAGGAAATATCATACAAATTTTATCACCACAGAGAACCTACACAGATTCAGAAAGATTCTCCAGATCTTTGGGAAATAAAGAAATGTTCTTTATCCCAAAGCTCTCAGTACTCCTTTAGAGCTTATAGCACCAGAATTTTTAGAGTGCTTTTAATGCCCTTTGATGGATGGAAATTCAATCTTACTTATCTTGTTTAATGTTTATTAAATGTAATCAAGTGAGCCAAACATTTGATGAGGAACTGCCAGCTTCACATTTTTAAGGTGTTCCTCCTCCCCAGAAAAAAATGGTTTTTTAATGTTCAACTCTGCAAGATGTTAATAGCAGAATTTTCTATCACACTGATATTACAAAGAAGAAAATACTTAAAAGAGCCCCCTTCATTCCCTATCAGTCACAGTTTTTTTCTTGGAATATGTAATTATGAAGAGGCACCTTAAGACAAGTAATACTTGTTTGAAGAAACTAGTGGTAGAAAGCTAGTTACCCAGACAGATATTCCAGTTTCTCTGAACCACTACTCTTGGCCAAAGTGGCAAAGACTGCTGCTGGGACAAGGCACAAATGCCCCTCATATCATTCCTTCTCGTGTCTTTTTAATACTATTCAGACTTAGAATTCTTTATCCAAGGAAAAGAAGGGTAAAAGATAACCAATTCCTCTGCTTCATTCAACAATCACAAACATTATCCTTTTAAAAAACAACAAAAAAAGACCTTTCCATTACAAAAGACATTGTTCATAAATCTCAGACATCTCTTACATAGATATCCAAATAAAGAGTCCTCTCCAATGTTTCTCTTACTATTAAAAATACAGTTTATCACTTCGGTGTTAGAAGCTTTGGTTTCTTTGTTGTTTTTTGCAAAGTGATTCATCTAGCTGACCCAATAATGATAAGCTTTTTGTAACATGACCTGGTCCCAAGGATATAGGATGGGGTTTATGTTGGGGAACAGTAAAAAGAATCCATTTTTGGTCTGGAGCCTAGCAGGTCCAGATAGAAAGGCCCTCTTAGAGAGCATTAAGTATGCTGAAGCCAAAAAAGGCTGCCAAAACCCTGCCTTACTGTGCTTTTTTTTGGTGAATAAATTTAGGACTACCTTTAAAGGCCCAGATGAATTATAAGTTCTTTACTTATGAATTCAATCCCTGAAAGGTCATAGTAAATATCAGTAAATACACCTGTACATATGGCTTACAGAATAAAGTTAAGGAAAACAACCTCACATGAGGTTGGAAAAAGTACAGAGACAGTCTAATAGTTCTAAAAGATTGAAATTTTTTTTAAGAATTGAAAAGGAGACCATGAAAGAAAATGAAACAGTTTTGAAGATTGGATTGTAAGTGGTTCACAAGTATTCAAAGGAGGATTGCTAACACTTCTAGGAAAAGCCAATTACACAGTGGGGTTTATGTCAAATAATATTGGTGAGAATGCAGACCTAATGATACTCATGTCATGGAATAATCCCCACACAGACCAATAAGCTTCAAACTTTTTCCTGACTTTGGACTTAATCCCTAAATTTAGCCAACAAATGTCAGCACTCTGTCACAGAAGGTTTAGATGAATGGTCTGCTATACAATAGTAAATCCACCATCTCTACCAATAAAGCAATTCAAAGCACAATCATGGTAGATCAATAGTCATCTTCATGTACAAAGAATGGTATTTAATTACTCAGAAAAGTTGGCAAAAATGATCTCAAAATGACTATATTGAATTAACAAGAGGATAAGCTTGGGAATTTAGTGATTTTTGAAGACAAGACATTCCTTTTAATTGTGTTTTTTTTTTCAAAAAATTCCCACTCACATTTTTTCTGCATCTGGCCAACTTTGTACAAACTTGAGAATAAAGAATCTGTTTTCTGTGCTGTCAGGCCCAAGTCAAATAACTTAATCATTAAAAGGCCAGTGTGATTGTTGAAGCAAAAGTCCTTAAGATACATAAAGAGTTTGAACTAAAACTTGTATAAATGGTGACTTCCCTACATCTTCACATCACTTCTTCCAGTAAGTATAGGACATCAGTTAAAAAGAGTTTTAGAAAACCATTTACTGAATTTACAAAGTTCCCTAATGATTTTTTAAAAAAAGTATTTCCCTAATGATTTCTAATGGGCTTTGCACATTTAGTGAAAATTTAAGAGCTCTTAGACTCTTAGCTTTGCAAGCCTTGATAGTTGAAACCCATATTTGCTTTTTTACTTGTGAAGTTGAATATGGACAGGATGCTGGGTATGCATACACTTGGCATCATTTGCAAATGAACCTCACAGTGATATTTTCTCTTTCTGGTGCTATAAGAATAGAAAAGTCAGACTCAAATTTCAGCCTAAACTGTCTAAAATTTTACTGGAAAATGTGTAACAAAATGAATAAAAATCCAACATAAGAGTCAATTCATGGCTGGCAAGGATTTGATTCTGTTTGAATCTGACGCCATTGTTGCAGAGCATATACAAAGTACCATCTTTTCCTCTCCAAGTTTGCTCCCTTATAGAGCCACTGTGTGGCTGTTGTTGCAATTAACAATCTTGCATTCCTTTAAAGAGGGGGTGGCAAGCCTGTATACCTGTGATGGCATTTATGCCCTTCCACCCACAAATTCTTGTGATCTGTCAGAGACCAAGGCTAACAGCACTGAAGACACACCTATTGCCATCCAGCTAGTCTGGACTCCATTTAATTAGGGCAAATTGTGGGAGGAATTTTATTGGCAAGGTGAAGGAGTCATTGTGACAAAACTGTGTTTTAAATTCCTTGGCCTAATTTAAACAAAATATGATAGGCAAAAGAAAAACATCAATGAAAAAATTAAGGGTATTATAATTTTTAAATTATCTGGAGTTTCAAATCTATTCTTCTAAGTTTTTCCTTCAAACTAAAAATATGATATATATATACCAAAGAACCGAATTTTGGGAGCTTCTTCTTTCACTTAATACTATCATCCTTTTAAGAAATGGAGGGAAGAAATGGATCATCATTTTATCAATCTTCTCAGTATTTACCTATAACAGTGATGCCTAACCTCAATTCTGCAACAGTTTAGTAAACTCAAGAGGGATTATAACACTTGGATCTCTTACATTTAAAACTAATTTTAAAATTATGTACTTAAAGCACTTTTCAGAGGAGACAAAGAAGTGGGGAGAGGAGGGAAGAAAAATTGAGTATTGCAACTCTAACAGGTTACTGAAATAATTACTAAATGAAAACTGCCACATTATAAGTAACCACATCTCAAGGAAAAGAAGGCAGGAATTCTAATAGCGTTCACATTATTGGCTATGTAAATGGAGTTCAGTTTACAACAACACCCTAGGTTATACTCAGAGAAATATATATTTTAAGTAGTTTACATGAAAAGTTTCTGAGCCCATACCACTAGAATCAAGAGTCACACAGTTCCAAATACAGTTTGTGCAATAAAGAAATCTTATCTTAACTCATACCTGTGCACTGAACTTTATCAGCACCATATACTGGTTTGGAGTAGAGTCTCTGATTATTTTCATGTGCTCAATGACTTCATTAAAAGGAGCCACAAACTTCATGAGGTCATGACTGGTCATTGTAGCCGGGACTGTGAGGACACACAGCATAGCGCTGCGACGGACGTCTTCTTTTAAAGAGGTCATCTTACTAAAGAGACAACAATGAGACTGTCTTGAATAGAGGAGCCAGGGCGAGTCTGTATTATGCCATAGTCTCCTAGAGGTTGTCCTACCTCAGTTACTCTGCCCCCAAACCCCAGGCTATAATCATTCCCTCTTAATGTTTGATGAGATAAAGGTCTTGTATCTTTAGACTATAATCATTCCTTCTTAATGTTTGACAGGTTAAAGGTCTATCCATTTCAGACATCATTGGGATATCAATAATCTCTTCAGTACCTCTCCCCATTAGGTTATCCCCATCCAGATAGCTCCTCCATTATGTCATTGTTCTTGTTATGCTATAAAAAAGTCTTGCCTAATATTCAGGGCTGGATACTTTTAGACTACAGTCCTATCCAGTCAATTGATTTGAAGGTCAAGATAATAGATGGGAAAAACCGGATGTCTCACTAATTGACTACTTACTTGAGAACACACACACACCCACCCACCCAAAAGAATGATCACTTCAAATTATTTGCACACAAAAAAAGTAAAGTTAAGGCTTCTGTATCATTTGCCCATTAGAAAATTTTAATCTCTTCAGTTAAAAGACAAGTTATATAGTGTACCAGGCAAATATTCATCATTAAAAAAAAAAAAAAAAATCTGTCACTGATTCAGCCAGAAGCCAAACTGTGGGGTGAGAAGAGAAGGAAAGCAGAACTTTGAAAATGAGAACAGAGTTCAAAACCATGCAATACGCACAGAATACCTTTGCAGTTTTGAAGATCATAAGAAATGATTACCCCAGTTACAACAAATGGAGTAAAGAATAAACTATCCTACATTTTAGCTAATCTTTGAAATTCACTTTAGCTGCCATGAATCAATTTCAAAAATCTATTTGCCAAAATGGTTGTCACTGAAAAGTTCCATGAGTTCTCAGTGGAGTCCTGATAGACATCAGAACATCAAGATGTCGTTCAAAAGGCTACAGAGCCAGGAGGTTTTGAGCCAACTATCAATTATTAAGAACTGATGATCCACTTTGTGGATGCTCTAAATAACTTTTAGCTATCTCATCTCCTTCCCCTGCAAGTAGCCTGTCTTTGGAGCACTTTACTGCACTGCTTGTGAGTTACTATTCCACCAGAGGAGGGGGTTGGAAAAGTAGATGAAATGTTTATAAATTAATTAACTTCTTGTAGCAGCTTTGGCAAAAAGTCTGCTGAGGGAAGAAGCTGAAACTAACTAAAATGATATAACGGACTCTCCCTAGGATTCTATTATCGATGTTAATATTCCTCTCAAACATCTCCCTTCAAAATATCCACCTCCACTATTACTTTATGGGCAGATCAATATCAATACCAAAAACTATTAAGAAAGAAAAACATCTGGTCTATCCATCAAACCAAACTTTGTGTCATAAAACAAAGACTCATCAGATAAAATTAAGGAAATGTCATCACCCTGAAGGGCATCTCTGGTCACTAGGGCCACCCACATCCAAACCAGACTCCTACACCATCCAAGCCCGCCTCAGAGGGAAAAAAAGACTCCCCATCACATGCTCACACTTGTCCAATTCAGAAGGAAGAACACTTTTCTTACTTTGTTTTGTATAGGTGCATTATGCCATGAACTATTTCCACTGATGGGTTTCCACTGAAGAATGAAATCTGGTCCGGAAGTTGCTTAGAGGGAGAATCTGGAGCAACTTCTTTACTGTGATCTCCATTTCTATTTTTCTCAGGAGAGGATGATGCCTCTGAAGACTTTCTTTCTTCCATTGTAGCTTTCATCTCATCTTTCACAAATCAAAAAGTTTTGATAAAATTTATAAGGTTATAAATTATATTAGGAGGCTAATTAGGCTCAAGAATTCCTATTTCACATAAGGTCAATCAGACATTAATCTCATTACATATATCTTCCTAAAATTTTTTCAACCTTTCATTGATTGTATCTAGTAAAGAAAATTTAATGTACTACAATTTGAACAAATTCTCCAAATAATCAAATGTGTATTGAAAAAAAAAAAAAGATCTCTAAACTTCAAATTGTATTTTCTATTGGCTCCTAAAAAATAAAACCAACACTTTTGATAACTTCTAAAAACATTACACTTTTCAGAGTATGCTTGTATCCAGATATTTTATACATATGGCCAAGGCTAATATGTTTAAAAAGTAGAACTACCAGTTTTGTTCATTTAAGTTTCAGTATTGATCTAACCCCTCTTAATGGAGCAGGTGAGCAAAACAATGAAAACAAACAGATTTATTTGGATTTTGTCATTCTGCTATGAGATACTCTACTACTTTCAATAAAGCCAAGTCTATGATAATAGGATTAATTTAAAAAGTACTTGGATGAAATTAAATTGAAACCCACCTATCTATGTCATATTAAAGCAAACTATGGTAAAGCTTTATAAGATATTAAAATAATATGTTTACTGAAATATGAATATGAAAAACCAACCAGATGCATAAAAAAATCTAAAAAGAGATTTGAGACATTTGAAAAACTTACCTGGGTTAGATTTTATGGTTTCAATGATCATATCTGTCATTTCTCGCCGGCCAAGATGTTGGTGAATAATTGCTGCCTTCTCCACTGGTGCCTTTCCTTCTAAATGGACCTTAGCTGAAGCTAGTGTCTTTTCTTTGATTTCTTCATCAGACATTTCCCTAACTAAGTAAAACATAACTAATTAACATCTCATAGTGGCTGTCCAGATGGTAAAACAAACTCCTCCTCACACCAATAAAAAACCCAAGCAGATCTGTGGAATAGCACAGTCACTGTGTAGCTTCTATATTACTACAGAAGTCAGAAAAATCACCTTATCATTTTTTTTTACCAGTCTGGGACAAAGAGAAAGGGATGAGAATATAATCACTTACAAGTATATGAAGATCTGTTTTAATGATATGAACTTCTAGAGAAATTAGCCACAAAAAGAGTCATGAAGGTGATTATGTTGAGCCCCAAGTTAACATTCATCTATTAATAGTTTTTTAAAATGACCAAAATCAAGGTTTGAATTGGTGATATAAAGCAACATAAAAAACATTGTCATAAAATAATGTGGTTACAAACTTCAAAGCACTTTCATACATACATACACATATACATATGTGCATAGATATACACACATACACACATGTAAATAAAAGCTCATTTGATCCTTAAAATAATCTTGTAAAATATGTTTTACCATTCTCATTTACAGGATCAAAGAGTTGCAAGAGACCTTAGATATCATGAAACACAATCTTATTTTACATGAAGGAATTAAGGCTCAGAGAGACATTCAACTTCTTATTAACATGCCATTCAGCTGGGAAATGAAATAACTTTGAATCAAAACCCAAGACTCCTGACTGCTAGTCCAATAAGTTCCTTCTACTATCTACACTGCCTAGTTAGAGAAGTGAAGACCCTGAACATCTAATACTAGAAGTGACTGATGATCTCCACGACAGCAATCCCAACCTGCCCAAGTCTAGAAGCAGTGTCATTCCTATTCACATCCTTCCCTCCCTAAGTATGAGAGTTCTCGATTTCTCCTGACATCTGGAATATACCAATGGAGCACACACTATCCATCTGCATAACCTTTTAAAAAAAACTACTCCAGTTCTTTCTGATTCCTACTTGATCAAGTGCTGCGACCTGCTCACACACACCATGTGCTCCCTTCCCTTCCCTTTTAGTAATATTCATTTTAATACTTTAGAGACTGTATCATTCACAATTCTTAATCATAAGACTAGCACAATACTGTATTAAAAATACGGGCCTTTGTTTCAGAGAAAAATATGGAATCATTGGAAGAATTTGAAGAAATGAGCAACTCTCAAACGTATTCCAACTTGCTCTTTTCCTGCTTAACTCAATATACACTTGCAAACCACGTCCAAGGTATGCTACCCATTTAGGGGTGCGTCAGGTTAGAGGGCAAGCACCCTTCAATCCCTCAGTTCTTCTACATCAAACTCTCACCCAGGTCGCTTTACCCTTCCCTAGGGTCCACAAAGGAACGTCCAACATCTCGCACCTGAAGCCTCCCCCGTTTATTATTTCTGGTCCACCAGGGGTCTCTCCCATCAGATTGAGAGGACAGAGGCTTACTTGCCTCTTGTATCCCCAGTGCCCGGCACACAGTAGGTGCTTAACGCTGCCTGACTGGCGCATCTCTCGGGCTCCCCCACCTTCCCTGATGTGAAGGCTGCGGATCATTGGGTTCTCCAAGAGAGACCACTGGAAAGCCCTGGAGTCGGAAGCTGGGATTATGCTCCCATTTTGGAGAAGAGTGGAGATCCCCGAAGGAGCGCAGAACCTCAAGGCAGGGAGGGGGTCTAGCCGCCGAGGCAGCTTACGGGAGGCCTCGGTTGGGGAGGGGGAGGGGAAAAGGTAGGAAGAAAAAAGATCCTTCGCTATTTGTGGGAGGAGTCAGGAGAGGACGCGAAGATGTGGGACCCGGGGGAGGGGGAAGGGAGACTAGCCTGAGAATTTTGGGAGGGCATGGGGGAGGGTCTCTCTCTGTCGTCGCCCGCCCCACCCCCACCTCCTGCCCCCATTTCTCCGTCAGGAGTCCCCTCCGACCTGCAAACCGCCCCGCCCCCCTAGTCAGGATCCCACCGTCCCACGCCCGCGGGCCGCTCCGCTCTGGGTCATGACCGGGCGGTACTCACCGGCGGCCGCGCTGAAGCCGAAGCCGGCAGGCAGGGGCGAGTGGTCCGCGAGCTCCAGTCGGATCACAACCAGTGACACACTCATAGGGCGGGCAGGCGCAGCCCGGCGCGGGCCCCGACGGGCCCAGGCGGGGACGGGACGGGCCGGGCCGAGGGCGACGATACGGGCCCCTTCCCGGACAGTTGGGGAAGGGCAGAGACGCACGCCGCCGGACTGGCCCAGGGAGGCCACCGCCACCGCCGCAGGGCGGGCGGGCTGGCTGGCGGGTTGCCGGGGCCCCCGCTGCCGCTGCTGCCACCGCCGGCCCCGCGCTCCCTCGGGCGCTCTCTTCACCTCCGAAGCCCGACGGGAAGCGAGCGACCCAGAGCGCCCGCCACTTCCGCCTCCCGGCCTCCGTCCGCTTGTCACTGGCGTGACGAGGGGCACGTGACGTGAGAGAGGCGGGGCCTGAGCGAAGGGAAGGGGAGGAGAGGGGCGGGGCGGGGCGGTCACATGAGTAGAACGCTCCGAGAAGGTGAGCGCGTTCTGCACTATCCTCCACTCCTTCTCCTCTCCCTACCCCAGATCCTGAAAATTTCCCTCCTCCCCGCTCCCTCTCTCTCTCTCGCGAGCTTGGGGGTGGGAGGGATCGTGCGGCGCGCGCCGGGGGCAGCTGTTAGAGGCGTTGGGGGGACTCGCCTGGCGGGGGCGGGGCTAGAGCACGAGAAAGGCGTGGTCAGAGTGGAACGGGGCGGGGTTGGAGCCGATTGGGGCGGGGCCTCACGGGGGCGGGTCGCTCTGAGCTCAGTCTTCTCAGCATCCTTCAGGTCTGGAAGCCTTTGGACCACATTATTCTGCCCCAGGTGCCTGGAGCGGGGAGGCGCCTTAGTCAAAGCGGCAGAGACTTATTAAGTGCCTACTATGTGCCCTGGCACGTACAAAGAACAGCATAAAAACCGGTCCCAGGACAATGCACGGAGCTAAGTCCACCAAGTGCTTGAACTCCTTGTAATCAATCTCCTGATCTTCCAGTGATTCCAGGAAGGAGTTATTGTGATGCATTTGTGCCCATTTCCCTGCTGAGAAAACTGAGACCCGGCAAGCGCAAGTCACAGGCTCTGAGCCAGTGAGTCACATAGGAAGTGCCCAGGGCCCACAAAGCAAGGCAGAGGCAGCCCCTGCCCTGGGAAGCTACGGGTCTGAGGTGGAGAGCACTTGCTGTGGATGAGGCTTAGGCCCCTGGAGCCTCTTGCGGGGAACAGGGGGCAGTGGGAAGCCGGGGGAGGCAGAGAGCGGGGAAAGGCTGCGATCAGGAGAGACTTCTGGAGAGGGCAGCCAAGACGCAGCCGGGAGGGCCCAGGTATGGAGGTGGCAGGGTTAGCTCTGGGCGCGTGGGGCAGGAAGGTGAGCGGGACGCTCCTGGAACAGTCCAGGGAGGGCACACAGGCTGGCGAGAGAAATGAGGGCTCCGGGGAAGGAGTCAAGGAAGTGGTGGAGGCAGCTGTGCCCTCGGCAGCGGCTCCGTGCATTTGGAGGGAACCTGGGAAACGTCATCCTGTCTTCTGCGGGCGTGGCTATTAGCCCCATTTTCCTGCTGTGAAGACTGAGGCCGGAGACTCCGGAGTCACTAGTCTGCAGCTGCAGAGCTGGCAATGGCCACATCCTGGCCTGGAACTCAGGTTTCCTGACTTAAAATCCAGTGCTCTTTGCAAGGAGACTGCATGAATGCAAAGACATCTGGAGAGGGGACCTCGGACTGGAATGTCCCCAGAATGGCTGGAGAGGAAGGGGGCGGGATGAAGATCGTTTGAGTTTTCCGGGGCCCCGGGGAGCCCCGAGGAGCCCCGAGGAGCCTCCAAGCTTTACGCACTGAGCATCACAGATGGAAGGAGCTTCAGAGCTGGGGGAGAGGCCCTGAAATCCAGGTCTCCGGTTTTTTAACAGATCAGGAAACTGAAGCCCGGAGAGCTTCCTTAAGGGACTGGAAAGAGCACTTTCGACCGAACGCTGGGTTGGAAGCCTGTGGGCCGAGACTGCAGGAGGAGAGGGCAGCTCGGGCACAAAGGAGAGGGGCAGACCCAGGGGCAGGCGGGGGAGGGTGGGAATGGCCGAGGGCCCGGTCCCCTGGGGAAGGCGGATCCCTTCTGCAGGGACTCATCTGGGCCACCAGAACTGCCTTCTTCTGGAGGGGAAGGTGCCCGAGGGACAGGCAGGCGGAGGTGGGGGAGCGCTCCACAAAGGGCAGAGAAGGGGCAAAGTTCTCAGCGGAGACGGGCAGCCTGGGAGGCTGGGGGAGGGATGGGGCAGCTGGGCCCATGGGATGTTGCTTAGGGAGCGAGGGCCCGGCGGGGTTTGTAACGTTACCCGGAGGGGTGTTGGGATTGTCTCCAGCTCCCTTTGGCAGCCCACGAGTGGGACAGAGCCACTGGCGGGGGCAAGATCTCCCATCTGAGAAGGGCCAGGAGGGGGAAGGGTGGCGAGCGTGGCCAGGGACTTACAGAAGAACTGAGGGGTCTAGAGCGAGGATGAAGGGCGGGCAGATGGGAGAGTGTTTTGTACATACTTACGTAGTTATGTCAGCCCGGATGTTGTCACCGGGATAGACTCAACTCCTTGAGAGCAGAGACTCCCTGTATCTCTAGTCCAGTGCTATATTATGCTATGATATATATTATTATATTAAAACCTATTTGAAATGTTTAAAATATATTTTAAAATGTAAATAAAATATTATATAATACCTAGTGAATTATTTATAGTGCATAATAATTATTACATTTAATCACATTATATATAATACAATCAACTACTATAATAATAAACAATAATATGTTATATATAATATAATATTAATGTAACAATATAATAACAGTAACAATAAATAATATATATAACAATAATATAATATAATACCTAAATATATATAATAATCTATTATATAAAAATTTAGTATTATTATTATCGATTGGTTGATTAACATCGTTTTCATGAATCAAATAATGCATTCCTTCCTTTTCATTCGTCCTTGCCTTTCCGCCCCCTCGTTATTTCAGGACAAAAATGAGGCAGCCCCTGCCTTCCCAGAGGTTCTGTTCTGCTGAGAGAATATAGAGGAGTAAATAGAAGTGAACAGGTAAGAGTTGGTTCTGTTACCCCATTTCACTAGAAGTAAACTGGAGCAGAGCGAGTCCACATTGCCCGGTAGGTAGTAAATCAGCAACATCAGCCCACGAGCATTAAGGAAGCCGGTGCGAGGCCCCGTTAAGGCTGGGTGTGTAAAGAAAGGCAAAAACGGCCTCTGTCCCTGAGGGTTTCTGCTCTGAGGGGTTGGGCTGGGGACTGGGAGAGTTTCCTGCGGAAGATGAGATCCGGGTGGAATCTTGAAGGAAGCCGGGGGTGGAGGCCAGGAGGCAGGGCACCCTTAGTGCCAGGTGGGTGATCCTTTGCCGGTTGGCCCTCGGGAGGAGACCCCGAGGAACTGCTGGGAGAAAGCCCTGCTAACCAGCACGGACGAGCTCTTTCTCCCTTCTCCCCTAGTCTGTCCTCATGGGCCTCCTCAGGCTTTTGCGACGCCCTTCCATCCTGTGGGCCCGGAGTCCCGCCCGAGGGTCGCCGCCCCCGATCCGGGCCCAGCACCCGCCTCCATGCAGACCCTCTGGAGGGCGCCCCTACAAGGCTGTGATATTCGACATGGGCGGGGTTCTCATCCCCTCTCCATCCTCGGTGGCCGCAGGTGAGTCCGGAGGCTGCATTTCTTTCTGGGACCCGGGGACGCAGGAAAGGCAGCGGGGACAGCGGAAGAGAGCAGGATCTGCGCCTGGGGCTCTTCTCCTGTGTGGCCTTCTCCTTCCTCCGACCCTCGGGGGGGGGCTGGGGCAGCTAGATGGCACAGTGGGCAGAGCACGGGGCAAAGCCGGCCTCAGACACTTAACACGTCCTGACTGTGTGACCTGGGCAAGTCACTTACCCCGCTCCCCCTCCCTCCCCCGCCTCAGCCAAAAACCCAAAAATTCCTGTCCTCCAGGACCGGAATCCTAGAAGCACATGTTTAGTTTTATGTACTTGATTCCTAAGCCCAAGGACCTACTTCAACATAGTAATAACAGCGATAATAATTGTAGTAGCTAACACTCCTATAGCACCGACTGAGAAGCCAGGCTCTGTGACAAGTGCCTTACGGCTCTTACTGCAGAGGACCCTCACAACTGCTCCCGGAGGGAGGCACACTGACTCCCATTTCACAGATGAGAAAACTGAGGCAGACAGCCAGTTGCCCAGCGTCATAGCACTAATAAATATCTAAAGTTGGATTTGAGCTCAGCTCTTCTGTACCGCATACCCAGCATCCTACATCCCCAGCTGCCTCGGAGCACTACTTAATGGAGAGTTTGCTGTGGAAAAAGCTGCCCTCAAAGTCTATTTTTGAAACCCTTCCTCCCCTCCCTCCCCCTTTTTTTTCTTTTTAAAGTCTAAGCTAGTGCTATATCATTGAACACACACACACACACACACACACACACTCTCTCTCTCTCTCTCTCTCTCTCTCTGTGTCTCTGTCTCTCTGTCTGTCTGTCTCTCTGTCTCTGTCTCTCCGTGTCTCTGTCTCTGTGTCTCTCTCTCTGTCTCTCTGTCTCTGTCTCTCTGTCTCTGTCTCTCTCTCTCTGTGTCTCTGTCTCTCTCTCTGTCTCTCTCTCTTTGTGTCTCTGTCTCTCTGTCTCTCTCTGTCTCTGTGTCTCTCTCTCTTTCTGTGTCTTTCTGTCTCTTTGTCTCTGTGTCTCTGTCTCTCTCTGTCTCTCTATCTCTCTCTCTGTCTCTCTCTGTGTCTCTGTCTCTCTGTGTCTCTGTCTCTATCTCTCTCTGTCTCTCTCTCTCTGTCTCTGTTTCTCTCTGTCTCTCCCTCTCTCTCTCTCCCTCCCCTGGCCTTGGCTCCTCTGGAGAACGGGGCACCTTTGGGAGCAGCTCAGGGCAGACACTGCATTTTTATTTAGTATTTTTCCCCTGTTATCTGTAAATACCACATTTAATCTGCATTTTTAAAGCTAAGTTCCAGCTTCTTTCCCTTCTTCCCTCCCTCCCCCACTGAGAATGCAAGCACGTCAATACAGGTCATGCGTGTGTGGCCATGCAAAACGTTTCCATGATAGTCATGTTGTGAAAGAAAACAGGCCAGAAACCCCCCTGATAAAGTTTAAAAAGTCTGCTTCCCTCGGCAGTCAGAGGCCGGCTCTCTCTCTGGGAGGGAGGGCGGGTGCTTTTCTCCATCCCTCCGCAGAGTTGTCCTGGCCCACTTAAGGCCGCGCATTCTCCGGGGGGCCGAGGGGGCGCCCCGCTCTTGGGGCCGGGCCATCGTCTCCCGTGTTCCTCACCCCCTGAAAGGCAGCGGGGTGTTAGTGCTTGTGGGCATTTACCGGGAGGCCGGCCCACTCACTTTGGGAGCTGGAGGTCCCGGAGCCTTCCTGCAGCTCGTGGGCCGATTCTGGGGTCAGACCTGCTGCCCTTGGCTGCTCCCCGGGGCCTCCGGGGCGGAGAGAACCATGACGAACGGCAAAGCGAGACGGAGGCAGAGAGGGAGCTGCCCGTTCCCCGATGAAGAAACTGCTCAGAAGGAATGCCTGACTTGCCTCTACATGGGTCTGAGACAGGATTCGCACTCGGGTCTCGCCTGCCTCCCAAAGTCACACTCTGCTCTCCCCTCACTGCCTCAGAGCCTCCCCTCCGGACTCCGGGCCTCCCCAGGATGCTCCTTTCAGCACAGATGTATTCCTGGAGGCTCCTGGGGATGGAGGCCGAAGGGTGTGTGTTTGAGGGCTCGGGGGTATCCTCGGGCCGTCCCAGAGGAGGGCCCTCCGGTCCTGCCCGGCTGCAGTCCCTCGGCGGGAGGCGTCCCGGTGTTTCCCTGCACCGAGCGGCCTTGTCCCTGATGGTCTCTGTGGGGGTCCGGTGCCGGCCCCTCCAGGCCCAAGGGAAGCAGGGAGGGCCGGGGGCCTCGGGTGGACCCCCTGCTGCCCCGGATAGCGCAGAACCGGGCGTCCCCGGCCCTCACCTTGGGGCTCTTTGCTTTCTCCAGAGTGGGAGGCCCGGAACCGCATCCCTTCTGGAACAATCATCAAGGCCCTCGTCGCTGGCGGGGAGAAGGGGCCCTGGATGCGGTTCATGAGAGGGGAGATGACGGCGGAGGGGTTTCTGCGGGCCTTTGGGACGCAGTGCTCCGAGATGGTGAGTGAGCGCTGGACCCGGCCCTGCGCCTGTCTGCGGCGGCGGCTGCTCGGCTCGCTCCCCGCGCTGCGTAAGGGCAGCTTGCAGACGGCCGCCTTCGGTAGAGGCCGGACTTGGACTTGGGGCCCGGGGTCCCGGTGCCGCTGACTCCCAGCGGGACCGCCTCCCCTCTCCGGGGGCCTTTCCTTGCCTCCAGCAGGACACTGGAGCACATCAGTGATTCTCAAAGTTTTTGGGCTAAGGACTCTTTATCCTCTTAAAAGTGATCGAAGACTCCCGTCTGCCCACCCCAAGAGCAAGTCGTGAATTATCCCTGGCAGCATTTGCTGATTTTAGTGTTGCTGTAAAGGGGCTTCCTGAAAGGGTCTCACCCACCTCAGCAGTCTGTGGGCAGGAACGAGCCCCCTGTGGCGTCCCCCCGGTCAGGCCCTGTTACGGGTCGTCCCACCTGATCTGCAGGGAGGAGCCCGGAGGCTGACCGAGCGGAAGGGTCCCGGCCAGGCTCACGGGCGGCCGGGGGGCTGCGCTGGCCCCAGGTCTGGCGCTCTCACCCCTGCGCCTCCACCTGCCTCCGGCGGCCTAGGGCCCCTCCGGCTCTGAGCCCACAGTCTGCCCAAACCCGGCCCGCAGCCCCAGGCCTGGGCTCAGGTTCTGGCTCTGCCCTGTCCTGCTCCTGTGACCTGAGACCCTGGCTGGCTCTCACCAGGAAGTGAAGGGCGGTGCTCAGCGCCTTCAGAGGGGAACCTGTCACCTTCCCCGGAGGAGAGAGTCAGAGGCACCTGCCCCCAGGCCCTGAGCCCGCAGCCCGGCTGCACGGCCACAAGCGTTCAGTCAGCACGCAGCCATGAGGCACCAGGAGCCCGGGGCAAGGGCAGAGGGGTCTGTCCTCCGAGAGCTGGCGGTCAGATGGGGCAGGGGACGGGCGGGCCTGGCGGGCCTCTGTCTCTGTGTCTCTCTCTGTGTTTCTGTCTTTCTGTCTCTCTGTGTCTCTGTCTATGTCTCTCTGTGTCTCTGTCTCTGTCTCTCTGTGTCTCTGTCTCTCTGTGTCTCTGTCTATGTCTCTCTGTGTCTCTCTGTGTCTCTGTGTCTCTGTCTCTGTCTCTCTGTGTCTCTGTCTCTCTGTGTCTCTGTCTATGTTTCTCTGTCTCTCTCTGTGTCTCTGTCTCTGTCTCTCTCTGTGTCTCTGTCTCTGTGTTTCTGTCTCTCTGTCTCTCTGTGTCTGTCTCTCTGTTTCTCTGTGTCTCTGTCTCTCTGTGTCTCTGTGTCTCTCTGTGTCTCTGTCTCTGTCTCTCTGTTTCTCTGTCTCTGTTTCTGTGTTTCTCTGTGTCTCTGTCTCTGTCTCTCTGTGTCTCTATCTATGTTTCTGTGTTTCTCTGTGTCTCTGTCTCTGTCTCTCTGTGTCTCTATCTATGTTTCTGTGTTTCTCTGTGTCTCTGTCTCTCTGTGTCTGTGTCTCTGTCTCTCTGTGTCTGTGTCTCTGTTTCTCTGTGTCTCTGTCTCTGTTTCTGTGTTTCTCTGTGTCTCTGTCTCTGTCTCTCTGTGTCTCTGTCTATGTTTCTGTGTTTCTCTGTGTCTCTGTCTCTGTCTCTGTCTCTCTCTGTCTCTCTGTGTCTCTGTCTCTGTGTTTCTGTCTCTCTGTGTCTCTGTCTATGTTTCTGTGTTTCTCTGTGTCTCTGTCTTTGTCTCTCTCTGTCTCTCTGTGTCTCTGTCTCTCTATCTCTCTGTCTCTGTCTCTGTTTCTGTTTCTCTGTGTCTCTGTCTCTCTGTCTCTCTGTGTCTCTGTCTCTGTTTCTGTGTCTCTGTCTATGTTTCTGTGTTTCTCTGTGTCTCTGTCTTTGTCTCTCTCTGTCTCTCTGTGTCTCTGTCTCTCTGTCTCTCTGTGTCTCTGTCTCTGTTTCTGTGTTTCTCTGTGTCTCTGTCTCTCTGTCTCTCTGTGTCTCTGTCTATGTTTCTGTGTTTCTCTGTGTCTCTGTCTCTCTCTGTCTCTCTCTGTCTCTCTGTGTCTCTGTCTCTGTGTTTCTGTCTCTCTGTGTCTCTGTCTATGTTTCTGTGTTTCTCTGTGTCTCTGTCTTTGTCTCTCTCTGTCTCTCTGTGTCTCTCTCTCTTCATCACAAGAACCTTGGGAGGTAGCTTTTTTTTTTAATCCCCAATTTCCCGATGAAGAAACTTGAGCTCAGAAGGGATACCTGACTTGCCCCTTTAGTGTGTGTCTGAGACAGGATTCGCACTCGGATCTCGGCTGTCTCCCACAGTCGCACTCTGTCCACTTCCCTGACTGCCTCGGAGCCCTCCCCTCCGGACTCCAGAGCCCCCCAGGATGCTCCTGTCAGCACAGATATAAATTCCCATCTATCCAGAATCAAAAAAATGGAAGCCCTCCAAGAGCTGATTCTCCCTTTCGGCTTTCTGCGCATAGTTGTTACAGACAGAGACCTGTGCAGAAAAGCAGCTGACGGCAGGGATTTTAAAAATAAAGCTCCTTCAGATGCCCGCCACGGGCTCAGCGCAGCTCCAGAGGCGCGGCCGGGCCGGGAGCATCATCATGACGAAGGCCCCGCGGCTCCCGGACCTCCCGATGGGTGTCTGAGCAGCAGAGACACGCCGCCGCAGGTCTCGGCCCCCCGATTTTTGAGCTGGAAGTGTTTTTCATAGAGAGGGAGCACTCGGAGGGGAGACCCCCTTGCTCAGTGCGGGGCCTCACCTTCTCTGCACCTGAGCGTCTTAAAGAGCCCCCCTGAGAGCTTGGGTGACAGAGTCACAGCAGAGGGGAATCTGAGCCTGAGAGTTTTTCGGTGACTTCTGAATTTTGAAAATTGGTCATAATTGAATGGGAAAAATCGCTGCTGACTGTTTGGTGCCCAAGTGCCCCCTTCCCGGCGCTCAGAATCAAGGGCCGTTTACAGTGGCTGGGCTGGAAGAGTTGGGCGTCCGGAGCCAGACGGTCCCCGTGGCTGTAAGTGGCCCGGGCCGTGGCCGTGGGGGACGCCGCGGGGGGAGATTTTTGCCGCGGCTGCTCATGGCTGATTTTCTCCCCTCGTTATTTCGTAGATAAAGTCGCCGGTGCCGGTTGACTCGTTTTTCTCCCTGATGACCAGCGGACACGTCGCGAAGCAGTTTTCAGTGATGACAGAAGCGATAAATCGAATCCGGGCAGAAGGCCTGAAGACTGCAGTTCTTAGTAATAACTTTTATCTCCCCAGTGGGGAGAGCTTTTTGCCTCTGGACCGGAAACAGTTTGATGTGGTAAGGCTGCAGGGATTAAAAATAGCTTAGAAAGTGCTCCCCGCTCCCCCCTTGGAGCCATGGCTGAGAGGTGGTGCTCTGGCAGGCCCGGGGCGGAGGCCATGGCTCCTGATGGAGGAGCGCGGCCAAGGGGAAACCTTGAGGTCACTGTCCTCTGCCCAAGGTCAAACTCTTAGAACATGGGCCTCAGCTCTGGAAACCCCCTGCAATGGAGGCTCCACTATGGCCTTCAGATCCCCAGCTCCTCCCTCCCCCCCCCGGGAGCCTCCGGTCCCATCAGCCCCTTTCCCTCCTCCCCTGGGAGCCCCCGGTCCCATCAGCCCCCCTCCCCCCGGAGGCTTGCTCTCTCAAGGACAGCCCTGTCCCCCCGCCTTTCTGTTGATATCCCTTTCTTGAATTCTCAGGCTGCCATAGCTTTTCCTACTTGAGTGTCCATCTTTTCACCAGAAGATTATTCTCTCAATACACACTCACACACACACTCACACTCATATGCACACTCACACACACACACTCACTCATATGCACACACACACTCACACTCATATGCACACACACACACTCACACTCACACTCATATGCACACACACACACTCACACTCATATGCACACACACACACACTCACACACATGTTTCTATCTATCTCTATAATGTTTTCATAGATATCCAAATCTCTACGTGTGTTCATACCTTCTATGTATTTATATCTATCTGTAGACATAGATATGTATTTACAATTACCTGCATCATAAAACAGACACGACTTGATGGGAGCCTTTGTGGCTTAAGGGATGGGTTTCATTCCGTCACATTTCAGCAGACGCCGTGAACGGCCGGGTGCCCAGCAGGTGTTTCGGGGGAATCGTAGGGGGAGAGGGACGGTTAACGGGCCCCCGGCCCCCGGCTTGTGTGCCCTGCTGGGTATTCCTTCCCCAGCATTTCTCCGGGACGCTCAGTGAGGTTCACTCCAGGAGCTCGGGACTGTGCGGGAAGAACCCAATTATGGCATCTAACCCTGTCGCCAAGACTCGAGCCCGGGCCCCAGCGGTAATTGCCATCGGAACTGCGGCTCCCGGAGTACTCGGCGAGCGCCCCAGCGGTCGTTCACGTGGGGCCTTCTGAGACAAAAGTGGGCCCGGGGACAGCCCGTTCCGGTGCCTTCTCTGAGCAAGCGCTGGCCAGGAAGGAACCCGGCTCGGCGTGGGCGCCTTCGCAGGCCTTCGGCCCCCACTGGCCCAGTCGTGTCGGCAGCTGTGCCCGCTGTACCCTTCCCGTCTCCGTTTCAGCGCGGCGCGTCCCGAGACGTTTATCTCTGGCTCCCTTGTCCCCTTTAGGTGATTGAATCCTGCCTGGAGGGGATCTGTAAGCCGGACCCTCGCATTTATGAGATATGCTTGCAGCGGCTGCAGGTGGAACCCGCAGAATCCATCTTTCTTGATGACCTCTCACACAATTTAAAAGCAGCTGCCCAGCTTGGCATTCACACTATAAAGGTATAGAACCAGTCTGCCTCTGAGCATTTATTAAACACCCACTGGGTGCCACGGGCTGTTACAGGGAGACCTGTGTATTAAATAACCCAAGCAATAATAGGAGCTGCCCCTTGTAGAGCACTTTAAGGTTCACAGAGCACTTTATATGTGTCATTTAATCCTCACAGCCCTGTGAATTAAGTGCTGACATCATACCTGTTTTACAGATGAGGAAACTGAGTCTGAAAGCTAGGTGAAATTGTTCAGAGGCAGCTAGGGAAAGGAAACCAGCAAGTGTTAAGCGCCTGCTGTTTTCTAGGCACTAGGTGCTTTAGGAGTATCTCATTTGAGCCTTACAACAGCCCTGTAAGGTGATTAGCATCAGTCCCATTTTACAAACTGAGGCAGGCAGGCTTTCAGGATTGCCCAGGGTTACAACAGCAAATGCATGTCTGAGGTAGGACTTGAACTCTTGTTTGGCGGGCTCCAAATTCCATTCCCACTTTGACAGTGAATATGAAATAATATTCTCAAAGAGGAACAAAATGACGTCACGGTGCGAGATCGAATGCAGTGCGTCCGACCGACATGAGCTTGGCAGGCCCTGCCCGGAGCCGGGAGGCCCTGAACAGAAGGCAGATGCAGCCTCCTCGGTGGGCAGAAGCGTGAGCAGAATGCCTCTAGAGGCTTCATGGGAATGGGAAGCCCCTTTGGCCTTGACCTCAGTTTTGTGTCTTTGAAAAATCTGTGATCTAGAACTTAGAGAATGGGCGGCTAGGAAGACAGTGAGAGCTGACGGCGGAGAAATGCTAAAAATAATTTTTTTTTTAAACTAGGTTAATGATGCAGAAAGTGCCTTAAAAGAACTAGAAACCCTTCTGGGTTTCTCTTTACGGAAGATTATTCCAAACACCTGTTCTGTGAGAAAGATAATGGAAATTCCAAGAGATTCCCTGGAGAAATACCTCAAAAACTTTCTAGGAAGTCAAGCAGCAGGTATCCTGCAGTCTGGTGTTCTGTCTGAAGACTTGTGTTCTTAATGGGTCCTTCTCTCACCCTGTGTCCAGCATTGGGCTGGGGCTTAAACCTCAGTGGGTCCTTCTCTCACCTTGTGTCCAGCATTGGGCTGGGGGCTTAAACCTCAGTGGGTCCTTCTCTCACCCTGTGTCCAGCATTGGGCTGGGGCTTAAACCTCAGTGGGTCCTTCTCTCACCTTGTGTCCAGCATTGGGCTGGGGCTTAAACCTCAGTGGGTCCTTCTCTCACCTTGTGTCCAGCATTGGGCTGGGGCTTAAACCTCAGTGGGTCCTTCTCTCACCTTGTGTCCAGCATTGGGCTGGGGGCTTAAAGGCTAAATGAAGTATAAAGGTACAGGAAGAGGCAGTGCTGGGACCAGGTGCTGAGAGCGGAGTGAGTTCCCAGTTCTGTCAGGGCAAAATTATCAAACTCCTTTGTGTTCCTGTGTCTCTAGAGTTGGACTTGCTACATCTCTTTGGCTCTGAGAGGTGAGCATTGGTGTATGTCTTTAAATGTTGTTGAGTTAAATAAATGATGAGGTCCCCCACTATACTAATGGGGGTCCCCCACTAGTATAGTTTTACTATTTCCTTCAGTAACTCATTTAAATTTTCCTTTAAGAATTTGATTCTATATAATTTGGTGCATTTGTATTTAATGGTACGATTTCATTGGCTATGGTACCTTTTAGCCAGATATAGTTTCTTTACTTATCTCTTTTCATCAGGTCTATTTTTGTTTTTGCTTTGTCTGATATCATAATCGCTATCCTGTTTTCTGTTTCTCTGTTTCAAATGTATTTCAGATAAAGAACATATTATCAGATTCTGTTTTTTAATCCATTCTACTGGCTGCTTCCATTTTATGGGTCAATTCATTCCATTCACATTCTTAGTTATGATTACCAATTGTGTGTTTCTCTCCATCTTATTTTTCTGCTGTTGATCTTTCTCTTTCTCTCTATCTCTGTCTCTTTCTCCCTGTGTTTTTCTTCCTCTCTCTCTCTCTCTCTCTCTCTCTCTCTCTCTCTCTCTTCCCCTCCCCCACCCCCTCTTTTATCCTGTCCCTCCTCAAAAGTGTTTTGCTTTTGACTCCATCAAATGGCCTTCCCTTCCATCAATTCCCTTTCTTTCTATAATTCTTCCCTCCTATTCCCATGTAGGGTAAGCAAGCTTTCTGTACCAACTGAGTGTATGTTATTTCTTCTTTCAGTCAGTTCCAATAAGGTCCAAGTATTGTCAACCAAGCCTAACCCCATCTTCTTCTCCACTGAAAGCTCCTTTGTGCCCCTTTTCTGTGAGATCCCAATTTCTTACCCCTTAATTTTGATTTTTTTTTATTATCCCTTATAGTCAACTCACACCTGTGCCCTCTATTTTTACTCCTTATAACTATCCTAATAATAAGGATAAAGTCCTTATGAGTTACAAGTATCATCTTCCCAGGTAGGAAGGTAAACAGTTTAATCTTATGGAATCCCTTATGGTTTCTCTTTCCTGGTTTTTTTTTTTTTTAAATGCTTCTTTTGAATATTTTATTTGAAAATCAAATTTTCTTTTCAACTCTGATCTTTTCATTAGGAATGCTTGAAAGTCTTCTCTTTCATTAAATATCTTTTTTTCCCCCTGTAGAAGTTGAGTAAATGATTCTTGGTTGCAATATTATTTCCATTGCCCTCTGGAATATCATGTTCCAAGACCTTTGATCCTTTAATGTCGAAGCTGCCAAGTCCTGTGTTATTCTGACTGTGGTTCTATGGCATTTGAACTGTTTTTTTCCTGATTACTTGCAGTTGCCAGACTTCTTTCCCTGGAAACTCTGAAATTTGACTATAATATTCCTGGGAGTTTTCATTTTGGAAGGTGACTGATAGATTCTTTCAAGTTCTATTTTATCCTCTGGTTTTAAGATGTCAGGGCAATTTTCCTGAATATATATATTTTGCAATATGATATCTAGGCTTCTTTCCCTCCCCCTTTTTTATAATAGCTTTTTGTTTTTCAAAATCCATGCAAAGATAGTTTTCAACATTCACCCTTACAAAACCTTGTGTATCAAATTTTTCTCCCTCTGTCTCCCTCTCCCTCCTGTCTAGATAACCAATATAGGTTAAACATGTACAATTCTTGTAAATATATTTCCACATTTTTCAAACTGCACAAGAAAAATCAGATCAAAAAGAAAAAAGAAAAAAAAAAACAAGCAAGCAGACAACAATGATCAAAAAAAGGTGAAAATACTATGTTGTGATCCACATTCAATCCTCTCTTTGGATGCAGATGGCTCTCTCCATCCCATCTATTGGAACTGGTCTGAATCACCTCATTGGTGAAAAGAGCCATGTCCATCAGAATTAATCATCATATAATCTTGTTATTACCATTTACAATGATCTCCTGGCTCTGCTCACTTCACTCAGCATCAGTTCCTATAAGTTTCTCCAGACCTCTCTGAAATCATCTTGCTGGTCGTTTCTTATAGAACAATAATATTCTTTTTTTTGATCATGGTTTTCAGATAGTCCAATAATTCTTACATTATCTCCCCTTGATGTATTTCCAGGTTAGTTGATTTTCTAAAGAGACATTTCATATTTTCTTTTATTTTTTCAATCTTTTGATTTTGTTTGATTGTTTCTTGATATTCCATGAAATTATTAGCTTCTATTTGCCCAATTCTGATCTTTTAGGAATTATTTTCTTCAGGGAGCTTCTATATATCTTTTTCCTTTTTTTTGTGCTTCCTTTACTGCTAACTTTTTTCATTATTCTCTTACATCACTCTCATTTCTTTTCCCAATTTTTCCTCTACCTCTCTCATTTTTTTTAGAAAATCTTTTTTTTGAATGCTTTCAGAATTTTTTTTTAATGGCTTGACTCCAATTCACAATTTTCTCTGAGACTTTGCTTGTAGACGTTTTAACATAATTGTCCTCTTCTGAGTTTGGGTTTTGATCTTCCTAGTAACCATAGTAACTTTCTATAGTCAAGTTCTTTGTTGTAGTTTGCGCATTTTTCCAGCCTACTCTTTGGTTTTTAACTTTATGTTAAAGTTGACTTCTTCTTCAAGGATGCAAGGGGCCATATCCCAAGCTTTAGAGTTTTTGTTCTGCTGTTTTTTAAAAAAATATTTATTTAACTATCTATTGTATCTCTCTGTTTATTTCTTTGTTTATTTTTGTTCTGTTGTTTTCAGAGCTAATTCTGTAATTTTTCATCTCTTCCAAGGTGGTATGATCAAAAGGGGGGTGTGGTCAGTGTTTTCCTGGCCTGTATTCTGCTCTGTGAGCAACCACAAGTGCTTTTTTCCACCTGGGACGGTGACCAGGGTCCCTGCTGCTCTGCGGCTACAAGCTCTGAGTACTAGCAAGCTCCTTCTTGCCCTGGGACTGTGACCCACATCCATGTGTGGGCCATGCTGCAGGGCCCTACACTCGGTGCCGGTGGAGGGATCCCTATGAGCTGACCCTGCTCACCTGGAGCCCCAGAGCTCCAGAAGCCCCTGCTGCCAGTGCACTTGTCTCCAAGGCCGGCTGCTGGCTGAAGGTGGTCTGCACTGGACTGCGCTCCACTCTCACTCAGGCCGCCAGCCTTGTTCTGTTGACCTTCTTAGCTGTCTTAGGCTGGAAAATTCTTTCATTCTGTGCTTTTTGCTGCTCCAGCATTAATTTTTAGGCATTTTTCAAAGAAGTTTGGAGCTGAATTTGGGAGAGCTCAGGGAGTCCGGACTCTAGTTGGTCATCTTTACAACGCTGCTATTACTATGTACGAAGTTTTCCTGGTTCTGCTCACTTTACTTTATGTTAAAGTCTTCCTAGGTGGTTTTTTTTTTTTTGTTTGTTTTTTAGGTTACAAAGATTTGCTCTTTTATTTTATGAGCAAATAACAAGGGGAAAGACAATTTCTTATAATTAAGCAGGAAGAGGAAGCCATTAAAGGGAAGACCCCATGAGGTGGGAGAGAATACTCTATAATGGCTAATCCTAAAAAAGATTTAGCAAAGCTCTCCATCATGAGCAGATCTTTTATAAGGGAAATATTACTTCAGGGGTTTGACACCATGACTTGGAAAGTCTCAGGGAAGGAGGGGAAATAAAGGCAAGAGGAAGGATGTATATTGACATGTTGGAACTGTCTTTGTAGAATAGTTTACTCTCTATCTGCTAGACTGCTTTCCTTCACCTTTTTTTTTCAGTAATTCTCTTGATATTCTTGGCCTTTTGTTCCTCCAGATGAATTTTGTTGTTAATTTTTCTAGCCCCAAAGAATTATTTGGTTTGATTGGTTTGGCACTGAACTAATAAATTAATTTAATGAGTGTTATCTTAATTGCAATAGGCTCAGCCTACTCATGAACAATTAATATTTCTCTAATTGTTTAGATGTGTCTTTATTCTTGTGAAGTGTTTTATAATCATCTTTATGTAGTTCATGGGTGTGTCTTAGCAGGCAGATATCCAAGTATTTTATACTTTCTGCAGTTATTTTAAATGGAAATTGTTTGTTTTGCTGAGGCAATTGGGGTTAAGTGACTTGCCCAGGGTTACACAGCCAGGAAGTGTTAAGGGTCTGAGACCAGATTTGAACTCAGGTCCTCCTGACTTCAGGGCTGCTGCTCTATTCACTGCACCAACTGGCTGCCCCGCTTCTATTGATTCTGGCCAGTGTCCAGATTTCAGCCTGCAAAAGCCAGATCTGGATTCTGGATGCCAGTTAGGGCCATACAAGGGAATGTCACTGGGATAACCCACTGACAGAGGAAATGACATTTTCTGTATTAGCAAAACTAGTAGGTTGCCTCTCTCAGTACCCACTTATTAAAAAGAGCTTGGTAGGACATGTGGTAAAAAAACAACCCTTTCATCTGCAGACCAAGAAGGTCCTATTTTTAGCAATATGTGAAACCATTGTTGCAGATGAATAGAAATATGAGCTTGCCTTCTTTGGAAAAGGGCTTCAAAGACTGATATAGTGCAACACCACTCAAAGAAATTATGGAAGTGCCAGTCTAATGCCCTTAACCGTAGCCATAACTAGATCAGGAAAAAACTTACAGTTTTTCAGCAAGAAAAAACAACTGATTTTATCTCCTGTCTTTGACCAACTCATTTTTTTTCTTTTTAAAAATATTTTTTAATTTTTTCCCAATTACATGTTAAAATAATTTAAGCACTTTTTTTTCTTTTGCTGAAGCAATTGGGGTTAAATGATTTGCCCAGGGTCACACAGTTAGGACGTGTTAAGTGTCTGAGACCAGATTTGAACTTGGTTCCTCCTGACTTCAGGGCTGATGCTTTATCCACTGAGCCACTTAACTGTCCATAATTTCCAATTCTTAACCACCACAAAAAGAGCTGCTAATTTTTTTTTTTTCTTTTTCTAAAAATGTCTTTGGGACACAGACTAGCAGTGGTATTGCTAGATCAGAGACCACGCACAGTTATGTAGCTCTACGGCCATAGTTCCAAATTATTCTCCAGAATGGTCGGAGCAGTTCACAACTCTACCAACTGTACATAAATGTCCCAGTTTTCCACATTTCCTGCAACATTTATCATTATCTTTTCCTGTCATCTTAGCCAATCTGATGAGTGTGAGGTGGTAACTCAGAGTTGCTTAAATTTGCATTTCATTATTAATTAGTGATTAGCATTTTTTCACATAATTAGAAATAGCTTTGATTTCTTCTTCTGAAATATGACTTTAGCATCCAGTTAGCAAGAATAACTTATTATTCTATGAGGGTATCCTCCCCCATCCTAGCACCAGCAGAGCAACAGTTTCTCCACTAGGCCCCGGCTTGCTCCCTCCCAGCCTCAGTGTCCAGGACTCTTATCCAAGATCTCTATCTTATCTTATCCTGGATCTCTGTCCCCTCCCCCCTGGGTTATTGTGTAATGACTGCTATGGTTTCTCTCACTCAACTTCTGTTAAAAGTTTCCTGCCGCTGCCACTCTGATTTTCTAGCTATGGCTCTGACCCCTAATCCATGCTGGCTCTGACCCTGCTCTCTCAGGACCAGTCCCGTTAACACTCGATTGCCCACAAATACCATGGAGAGGCTGGAGGGAATGGGGTCTCTTCTCTGCCTTCAGCATCATTCCAGCGTGTGACTTAGAAATGCCTTTTTTCTCTGTGGGAAATAGTCTCTTCTGGGTAAAATTGGAAAGAAAGGACATTTTGTCTTTTTCTCAACCACTTTTTTGAATTTTGTAGTTTCGAGTCCCATGAAAGTCCTGCAGTTTAGCCACGGGCAGTCCAATCCAACTTACTCCATCAAGTTGGCCAATCACCACTTGGTCCTGAGGAAGAAGCCACCAGGAAAACTCCTTCCCTCTGCCCATGCCGTGGAGAGGGAATTCAGGTACTTCTGCAGGGCGGCACATCTGGGAAGGGGCCGTACGCTGACCGCGGCCCCGGCCGACCAGTCACAATTCTAGAGAAATGCCTTGGAAACTGAACAAAATATGAGGGTAAATTGGAGATATTTCCAGTCACTTGG
Source organism: Antechinus flavipes (assembly GCF_016432865.1). Lineage (NCBI taxonomy): Eukaryota > Metazoa > Chordata > Mammalia > Dasyuromorphia > Dasyuridae > Antechinus > Antechinus flavipes. The sequence goes on from NC_067398.1 coordinate 696,832,603, forward strand.
GGCTTTATTCTGCATCTCATTTCTTCTGCTTAATCTGTTAGCATTACTGTAAAGGAACAGAAGGCTGGGAGCAGCTGGACTTCGCCAGCAGAGCTGGGGGAGGAGAGCGTCCCATTATTCGTATACAAATTATGATCATCTGTTTCTCTCTTTAATTCCTTCCGTGCTTCCCTCTTAAGCCATCTTGGACTGTTTGATTTACAGTGCATCCTGTGTAGGAGAGTGTCTATCCACTTCAAAACAATGTTTTGTCAATAGTCAATAAACATTTATCTGGCAGGTCCCATATAACAAGCATCTAGTCAGTTAGCAAAAAGAAGGTCAATTCCTGCCCTCAAGGAACTTCCAATCTGTTTGGGGAGAAAACTGAAAAGGCGGGGACGAGCTGAAAGGGGGCAGGATGGAAACATTAGTGAAGACCACCATGAGTGCAGCCAGTGAGAAACAAGGAGCTGCAAGTGTTTAGGAAAAGAGAGAGGAAGGAGCCTTCTCAGCCTGGACCTCGTGTTCCGTGAGGCAGAAAGGCTGCCCACAGCAAGAAGTACAGGGATGGCAGCCCTCATTATTTGCTCACCTTCTTTCTCAACTTTTTGTTGACATATTGCATCATAAAATGGATTCAAATCCATGCTTCATTGCATAGAGAAAGCCTTTATTTGCAAAAGTGAGCTGAAAATAAATATATTTTAAAATTGAAACGTTGGAAGGCAAAAAGGATTATTGTTTGTCTCAACTACAGAACGAGGAACATTTCTCCCCTCTCCCATTATTCACAAGTTTCCCTTAAGAAACATGGTTTTTCTTGATGCTTTTTGCCTTTATGAAAAATCCCTCCTCTTTCCTCCAAATTGTTCTACAGAAGAACATTAAGCAAAAACATATCCTGATTGCCTCTGGTGATAGAAGACGTTCTGATTGCCAGGAAGCAGTCACAAGGCACCCTCCTCTGGGGCCTCCCTGGGTTTTTTAGTTACTTAGATTTCCTTGAGCCAAGTTTTTATAATAGTCACTGTGACTGTGTTCTTTGGGTCCTCTTGGTTCTGATTATTTTGATCCCTTTTGTAAAAAATCTCCCCCAGATTCTCTGAATTGCTCATACTTGTTATTTCTTACTGTCCATTAATATCACATTATATTAAAGTCACAGTATTTTCCATTGTTCTCTAATTATTGGACACTCACTTTGTTTCCAGCTCTTTATTTCTACAAAAGATGCTTCTATGAACATTACTTACTGGACCTTTTTCTTTCCTAACTTCCTTGGGGATTTTCATTATCTCCCTCAGGCTGCTCTCCAGTCATTTTCTCCAGGTCCCTCCTCGGCTACTAGGGCCTTCCCTTTGAGATTTCCTTTCATTTTCATTCTGTAGATCTTACAGGAATCTAGCCTTCCCCATTAGAAAGAGAGCTCTCTGTGTCCAGGGACTAGGTTTTTACCTTCCTTTCTCTAACTAGAGCTTTGCACAGCTCCTGGCTGATGGTGTTTAATGGAAGCTGTTGACTGACAATTCCCCTTCTTTCTTACTTAAAAAAAAATTATTATTTCTCTTGAGATTTGTTTCTTCAAATAAACATTTTTTCCAGTGAGGTATTTTATATTTTCTTACGTTTTTTCATTCTTTTAAGTTTGTTTGACTGATTCTTATTGACTGGCTAGCTTTTCATTTGCCCATTTCTAGTTTTTAATGTTGGTGATTTTCTTCAGTTAAGTTTTTGCATCTCTTTTTCCATTTGATTAATTCTATTTTTCAAGGCATTGTTTTTTTTAGTGGATTTTTATTTTGCATTTGGCTGATTGTTTTTTTTTTAAGGAATTGATTTCAGTAGTAGATTTTTATTTTTATTTTTTGCATTTGGCCAATTGTATTTTTTAAGGAATTGTTTTCTTCATGGAGTTTTATTTTTATTTTTAATTTTTTTTGCATTTGGCCCATTGCATTTTTTTAAGGAATTATTTTGTTCAGTCAATTTTTGTCCCTCCTTTTCCAAACTGGTGACTCTCACATACTTGTCGTTTCTTTCCTCAATTTTTTTTCTACCTCTCTTATTTACCTTTTAGAATCCTTTATGAACATTTCTAAGGAGGCTCTTTGGGCTTGAGACCAGTGCATGTCACCCTTTCAGATTTCCCATGTGGGTATTTTGTCCTCATCTGAGTTGGTGTTTTGTCCTTCCCTGTCACCACAGTAACTTTCTTTAATTCTTTTTTATTTCTTGCTCATTTTCTGTCTGTCTTTCTTTTTTCCTACTTTAAGAGCGAGCTCTGGGGTACAAGGGATGCTGCCCAAGCTGCTTGTGCAGCTTTAAACCTTGGCTTTGAGCACAGGGGGCCCTTTGTGTTTGGGCTGTGCTGGGAGCAGGGGGTTGCCCTACCTGCTCTCTGCAGAAAACAACCTGATTTCCCTGGATTGGTAAATTGCCTTCTGAGCTAGGGCTGGAAGCTGCCCTGCTGGTCTGCTGTGCTACAGAACCAGGACTGAGGATCTCAAATATTAAATAAGAATATTATTATTCTATTAATAATATTAACAAGCAACAATAATATCATTAGGTTGATAATATTATTAATAGCAATAATATTAAATAATAAATATTAAAAATCACGAGAGTGTCTAGTTGAGTGTGTGCATATGTGCATGTATGAGATAATTTATTAGGGAGGAAAGGAGAAAAAAAAAGGGAGAGCTAGACAAAGAAAGAGAGAAGGGAGGGAGAAAAAGGAGCCAGAGAGGGAGAGAGGAGTAGGGGAGGGAAGGATGGAGGAAGAGACAGAAATGAACAGCCTTCAAGGCCCCAGTACTAGAGCCGCGAGCGTATTTAGACCTGAACTCGCCCATTGTGGGTTGGTTGTGCCTTGGATTCTTCCACATTAAGATAAAAGGCCCGTGTTAAAGGATCTGTAGCTGACCTTACTCTTCCTTTGCCTGTTGATGCGTTTTGGGGTACGTGTATCCTTGGCTCAGCAGGGGACCCCCTTGGTCTGGCCGGCCCGACATCTTGCCCTTTTTGTGCTTCCAGGATAATAAAGGCCCTCCGTGACGCTGGAGTTCCTGTCCCCAAAGTTCTTGATCTCTGTGAGGATTCCAGGTAATTTGGGGACTCCCCCCAGGGCTGCGCTCCCAGAATGGCGCAGTTCCACAATTTGCTGAGTAAGGATAAGGAAAATGGAGGCGAGAAGGAGGAAGGCCAGCCAGGAGCCCCCTCCCAGTAGTGAGATAGGAGGGAAACCTTTCATTCTCCCGTGAGCAGGAAACAGTCGCATGTACAATTGTCTAAGTTAGACGCTCTTGATTATCCATCCGGGGCCGATTTTCTGCATGGCTCGCTCATTAGCTGGACGGGATTCTTGTGGCCCCACTTGGGGGTGAGCGGCCCACTGGTGGCGGGGGCTTGTCCCGGGGCACACGAGACGTGTAGGTAGTCCATTCACAAAGCCCTCCTTGAAGTCTCTTGGCCGGTTCCTTCACGGGCTGGAGGGGGGTCCCACGGAAGGAGCGGAGCCGCCCAGCCAGGTCTGGGCCTCCTGGTGCCCTTAGTGGGCCTGGCTGAGCATGGCGTCTGTGCCCCCGCAGTGTCATCGGCACGCCGTTCTACCTGATGGAGTACTGCCCCGGGCAGATCTACAAGGAGGCCTCGCTTCCAGGCCTGGAGCCCAGCCGGAGGAAGGCCGTCTACACTGCCATGAACCAGGTGCTGTGCCAGCTTCACCGTGTGGACGTTGAGGCGGCGGGTCTGGGAGACTACGGGAAGCACGGTGAGGGGCGCGCTGTACTGCTGCCGGGGACGCTGCTCCGCCCTGCTGTCGGGGGCCGGGAGGCTAACGGGCTCATCACTCACTCTAAGTGTACCCTACTAGGGAAGCCTTGCCTGGCTGTCTGTCCCCTGCCGTGATTGGCCATGGAGCCTCTGGGATGGGGGTCCAGTTCTGGGGGCACCCCGAGGGCCGTGGTGGCAGGGGCCGGGTGGGCGAAGGGCTACAAGAGAGCCACAAGGCTCTGCTGAAGACACAGGGGTCTTAGGTTAAAGATCCAGGAAAGAAAATGGGGTCATCTTCACAGGTGTAAAGGGCCTTCGTCCCAAAGTGGCGTGGGCCCGCTCTTCTTAGCTCTAGAAACAAGAACTGGAAGCCCCGGGCGGGGGTATTTAGAGACAGCCTTGGGTCTCAGGGAAGGCTTGCGCCCTGAAGTGGGCAAGGGGGCCTCTGGAGGTGCCGAGTTTCCATCCCACTGAATGTCCTGAAATCATCCCTCTTGATCATTTGGGAAGCCCTAGCATCAAACATCAAAGCCCCAGAGAGGAGTGCAGAGAAGTGATTCCTGCTGGCTCAGCTAATCCTAGAGGTGCATTTTTTTTTTTAATTAGAGCTTTTTATTTACAAGATGCTTACATGGGTAATTTTTCAGCATTGATGATTATAAAACCTTTTGTTCCAATTTTTCCCCTCCTTCTAGAGGCACATTTAAAAAAATAATTGATGAGCATCAAAAAGCTGATGGATATTTCATTTGTAACAAAAAGTTGAATTGAGAATCCTTGGTTCTTTCTGAGAAAATTTGTCTGTAGGTGTCTGGGCTCCATGTTTGAGGCAGGTGGCAGCCAGAGCCAGGAGTCACTCAGGGTCGTCATGGGTCTGGGAAAGAGGGCTGGGTTTGGCGTTAATTATGGTTTGGGATGAGTCAGGGTGGGGTTGGATGGTTGGCCCCAAGTATTGTGACAGTCAGGAGGGCAGCACCTGTGGAGGGCAGAGGCCAGTCTGCTCCACCAGGTAAGGGAGAGCTCCCAGCAGAGGGTGACTGGGACACTGGAGAGCCCCAGAGACCACAATTATTCTTGAAGTTTTTGAGAGCCAACCAGGGCCAGTACCCTGCTCAGCAAACATTTCTTTTTATTTCTTTTTTTAAAACTAAAGCTTTTTATTTTCAAAACATATGCATGGATAATTTTTCAACATTGATCCTTCCATAGCCTTTTGTTCCAAATTTTCTCATCCTCCCCACCCCCTGCCCTAGATGGCAGATCATCCAATATATGTTATACATATTATTGTTATATATGTTATATATATAACATATGTTAAAATATATGTTAAATACAATATATGTGAACACATTTGTACCATCATCTTGTTGCACAAGAAAGATCAGATCAAAAAGGAAAGAAAATGAATAAGAAAACAAAATGCAAACAAACAAAAAAGAGTGAGAATGCTATGTTGTGATCCACACTCAGTTCCCATAGTCCTCTCCCTGGGTGTAGATGGCTTTCTTCATCACTGAACAATTGGAACTGGCCTGAATCATCTCATGTTGAAGAGAGCCACGTCCATCAGAATTGATCATCGTATAATCTTGTTGCCATGTATAATGATCTCCTGGTCCTGCTCATTTCACTTAGCATCAGTTCGTGTAAGTCTCTCCAGGTCTTTCTGAAATCATTCTTCGGCAAACATTTCTTCCTTTTTTGGTTCATGATGAAGCTCATGCAATCACAGAATATCAGAGGTGGAATCTCAGTAGCTCTGGAACTCAATTTGTCCCTGACTAAGAATCCCTTCCATAGTATCTGAAACCTGATCATCCACATTGCTTGAAGACCTCACCCCCTTTGGTTTTGAAGAGTTGAAGGGGGAGCAAAATGTAACTCCTCAACCCTTATGAATTGGATTTCTTCACCAGAACCAAGTAAATCAGGTTTTCTGGCCTGATTGGGAGCACCTAAGGGGCGTTCCCATCCTAGAAAGCCTCATAGCTGCTTTCCTCTTCAATAAGGTAAACTTAACTAAGGGAACAGGAGTAGTTGACCTCCTAGACCTAGATTTTTATTTTTCTATCATTCCAGGAATAGCATGAAAATCAAATGAGTTAATATTGATGAGTAAAAATGTTTTGAGAAGACACAAACAAGTGTGTAAATGGAAGATACTGGTATTAATTATGTCTTTGTTTTCTTTATAGATAATCAGTCTAACCTCCGGGGGCCTTTTCCTCCTAGCATCAGAACTGACCTTTACAGCTTAAAATACAACTTTATTTATATCTATTGATCATTCTCAAATAAGATTACAAGCTCCTTCATGGATTAATTTCCTTTTTTTCTTTCTTTCTTTTTTTTTTTTGCTGAGGCAATTGGGGTTAAGGGACTTGCCCAGGGTCACACAGCTAGGAAGTGTTAAGTGTCTGAGGTTGGATTTGAACTCAGCTCCTTCTGACTTCAGGGCTGATGCTTTATCCACTGCACCACCGAGCTACTCCTATGGATTAATTTTCAAGACTTTGGAAGTCTTTGGTGTAGCTCACCTGTGTTTTAAACATTTGTGTTTTAGGGGACTATGTTCAACGCCAGGTTCAAACCTGGACCAAGCAGTACCGGGCCACAGAAACCAGCACAATCCCAGCCATGGAGAGGCTCATCGAATGGCTTCCACAGCACCTACCCAAGGCTCAGAAGACAACGGTGGTGCATGGAGATTTCAGGTAGAAACTGGTGACAAAGCAGGAAGAGATTTTTTTTTTAATTAAAGCTTTTTATTTTCAAAACATAAGCATATATGTATAAAAGAATCACACATGTTTAACATATATTGGATCACTTGCCATCTAGGGGAGGAGTGGGTGGAAGGGAGGGGAAAAAATTAGAACATAAGGTTTTGTAAGGGTTAATGTTGAAAATTATCCACATATATATTTTAAAAATAAAAAGCTTTAATTAAAAACAACATGCATGTCTAATTTTTTTTATTGTAGCTTTTTATTTACAAGATATCTGCATGGGTAATTTTTCAGCATTGACAATTGCAAAACCTTTTGTTCCAATTTTTCCCCTCCTTCCCCCCACTCCCTCCCCCAGAAGGCAGTTTGACCAATACATGTTAAATATGTTAGAGTAAAGTTAAATACAGTATATGTATAGCATGTATCATTTTTCAACACTAACCCTTGCAAAATCTTGTAATTTTCCCTCCTTTCCCCTTCCCCCCTCCCCTAGATGGCAAGTGATGCAATATATGTTAAACAGGCATGATTCTTCTGTACATATTTCTATAATTATCGTGAGCAGCAAGAGATTTTAAAGTGAGAAAGCTTCCTGATTAGCCGAAGGCCCTTTGTGTGCCCACGGGCAGTCTTCCCTGGTGGCTTGGATCCAGGTTGTAGTTAGGAAGTGCTCATGTTCACATGATCAGTCCCAGCCCCCCAGCCCATTTGTCCAAGCAGGAAGGGGAAGAAGTGGACCTCAAACTCCTAGACCTAAAGATCAGTTAGTGACCGAGCAGGTTCTCATTGTGCATTATGGAAACCAGCGAAATAGAGCCAGAACAACTTGCTTAGGCCTTTAATGTGTGGTCAGTCTGTAGCGCAGCCAGGATGGCCTGGCATCTAGCCTGTGCTTCTGGCTTGATCCTGTCTTGCTCTGGAACCAACTAATTGCACCTTTGATTGGTTTTAATGTTTTTCCACTTCACATAAGCACTTAGGAAGCCTCTCAGACACTAAGTGATCTGTACCTTGGCCAAACTATAATCTCTCTAATTATTTTAACCCTTCTCTACCTTAGAGAACTGAGAAAAAGCACTTTGTTGAGCAAGTTTTATTTCTAAAAAATAGTGTTTTGAAGCTAGAATTTGCATGCATTTGAAATCAGTCTTTTCTTTCCTACTGTACCAAGTGAAATTCCTTCCCCCCACCCTTTCCGTGAGGGCATTGCCTCGTGGCCTCCCAGAATGATTTGTTCTGAGGGTCATCTGAGCTGCCAAGGCTTTGGGCTTGTCTGGCTGGCTCAGTGGGCACGTGATGCCGCTGGCCTTTGGTGGAGGTCTGGGGCTCCCCTGCGCAGGGTCTGACAGACCTCTCTTAATCTGGCTGGAAAGACAAAGATTGTTTTTTGGGCTTGGTGTGTCTGGTCCTTAGGTGGGGTGTCTGAGGTTGGACGCCTTCCTCTTTACCCTTTCACTATTTATCCCAAGGCCTCTAGACTAGGAGATTAGAGTATATTTGAAACCCACTTCACCAGGCCATTGACCAGGAAACCAATGGTGCTGTGGCCTTCATTTTCCCATAATTGCTGGCTTGGACTAGACTCGCCTTCCCATCATTCAGGAACACAGGTGACCAGTACATGTTATTAAAATCAAAGCTTCTCTGGAAACCACTGGCCTTGCCCACTCATTCCATGTCCTGGAGTGATGTAGCCATTGCACAGGCCATGAGATCATGGTCTAGGATAGACAGAGATATGATAGACCATATCGTAGACAAGGCAAAAAACTTTTTTCTGTTCACTTTTGTCTTTTTTTTTTTTTTTTTTGGCAGAGGCAGTTGGGGTTAAGTGACTTGCCCAGGGTCACAGAGCCAGGGAGTGTTAAATGTTTGAGGTCAGATTTGAATTCGGGTCCTCCTGACTTCAGGGCTGGGCTCTCTCCACTGTGCCACCCAACTGCCCCTTTCAATTTTGTCTTTAATGAAATTCCTATATTTAAAACCTAGAATATAGAACTGAAAGGGTTTTTTTTTTAAATAATAGCTTTTTATTTTCAAAATCCATGCAAAGATAATCTTCAACATTCATCCTTGCAAAACCTTATGTTTCAATTTTTTCTCCTTTCCTTTCTCCCCTCCCCTCCCCTAGACAGCAACCAATCTAATTTATGGAATTGATTTATTTGCTGAGGCAATTGGCGTTAAGTGACTTGCCCGGGGTCACACAGCTAGGACATGCTAAGTGTCTGAGATCAGATTTGAACTCAGGTCCTCCTGACTTTAGGGCTGGTGTTCTATCCACTGTACCAAGTAACTGTCCCAATCCAATATATGTTAAACATGTTCAATTCCTCTCTATATATTTACACATTTATCTTACTGAACAAAAAAAATCAGATCAAAAAGGGGAAAAATGAGAAAGAAAGCAAAAAGCAGCAAACAGCATCAAAAAAGGTAAAAATACTCTATTGTGGCCCTCATTCAAGCCCCTCAGTGCTCTCTCTGGGGATCATAATCCTGAAGCCATCAGTCCTGCCCCCTCCTCTTATAAATGAGGAAACCGGCCCAGGGAGATTCAGTGGCTTGCCCAGGCCTCTCAGCAGGAGAAAGGCAGGATGCTGGTACTTTTCCCACAGTTCTGTGCTGCCTTCTAGTAGTATTCCTAAAAATAATTTAGTGGGGAAAGCACCAGACTGGTCACCAGCACTAAAAGGCGTGGGATTAGTGATGACAATGACATCCACAATCCCTCGCTCTCACCACTCACGAGGGAGGTCTGGGACAAACCATCTCCTCTCTTGCGTCTGACCTTCCCCATCTGCAAAATGAAGTAGCTGAACTTAACAGTTTGTAGATAATTTAAATAATGAAAATAAAAAAGCTGGTCCTTCTGACTCTCAAATTCTGGGGCTCTAGAGCATCCTTAAAGTTTTTCAGAAATAGCGGACACAGGGTAGCCCTTTGAATATCAGTTTGGCGCTTGTCTAGCAGTTTACACAGTTCTGTTGTATTTGTGCTGTGTTTACACGAGGCTATTTCTTCAATCTTTCTGTAGGCTAGACAACCTGATCTTTCATCCAGAAAAGGCCGAGGTGCTCGCCATCCTGGACTGGGAGCTGTCCACCTTGGGCGATCCTCTCTCCGATGTGGCCTATAACTGCATGGCTCACTATTTGCCATCTGATTTTCCTCTCATAAAAGGTAAGAGCTGCCGTGACAGGGGATCAGAAAGCTTCCACTGCCCTTGGAGGCGGGGAATGGCCTCCACTTTGGCAGGAAGGGCTGTGGGAAGGCAGCTCAGGCCATCCGGGAGGGAAGAGTGGGGTATGGGTGGGCAAACGTAGACTATGCAGAATAGCATTAAAATATCCAGATCTGTTTTCAGTCTTTGATTGTCCGAGGGGAAGATAGCGAAAAATTTTAACTGTGTCCCCAGTAGACTGACTGTAAGCTCTTGGTGGTGCTTCACTTTTGCCTTTGTAGCCCTAACACTTAACACAGTACATAATAAGCACTTAATAGATGCTGATCAATTGACTGATTGATTGATTTATAACAAACTTCCCTCTTATTTTGTGAAATCTCCATTTTAAGAAGATTTCTAACAAATAGACAAGGCAAAGAACTGTGAAGTCACATGTGCCAGTCCCTCGGATACTGACCACAAGATAGAGGAGAACTCAGAATTTGGGCCTTCCCAGCCAGCTTCAATTTAGCTGAACCTTTAGGAGCCAATTTGGGAATGATAGTGAAATAATATGTGAATTCCTTAAGGGAACTTCAGAGCAGGTTTCCAGGGAGCAAACCAATCCAGAGAATCGTGGGGCCATGGGATGCTAGATTTAGGTCTGAGAAAGACCTTGGATACCATTGGGTCCAACCCTCTCCTTTTACACCTGAAGAAACCGAGGCAGAAGAAGGCTCAGAAAATTCTCCCCGCTCTTTCATGGTGCCTCAGGGCAGTCTCGGGGGCGTGATGGCCCTGGCTGTTGAGTAACAAACTGTACTTTTTCTTCTTTCAGGCTTGAGTGATTTGGATGTTACTCAGCTAGGAATCCCTACTGCCGAGGAGTATTTCAAAATGTATTGCCGTCAAATGGAGATCCCGGTGGCTGAAAACTGGAACTTCTACATGGCCTTCTCCTTCTTCCGAGTGGCCGCCATCCTGCAAGGGGTCTACAAACGCTCTCTCGAAGGTACCCAGAGCACACTGCTGGGTGTGAAGCAGGAAAATGGGCAGTGATCTCCGGGAGTCTGTCAGCGCTGGGGACGCCAGGACCATGGGGCCAGGCCCTGGGTCCCAGGGGAGCCCCCAGCGGTCTGGGGGAGGAGTCCTAAGAGCAGGAATGCACCGCCCACTCTTGGCTCTAAAAACAAGCTCTTTCCTCCTAAGGAACCAGAGAGGGGAGGAAAGAAAATGACTGCTGAGCATTCACTGCCTCAGCTTTAGCCTAATGGAAAAGTTCTTTTGCTGGGAGTGTCCCTCAGTGACTTCCTCTAAGCATTAGTATTGTTGCCCACGTTGGCAGGCGCCGTCTCTGGATTCACATTCATCCCTCTAGCGTGCTCACCTGCACCTATGGATTTTTGTGCAGGGTCAGTGGATAAAATACTGGCCCAGTCATTTAACCCTAGTCTCAGTTTCCTCATCTGTAAATGGGGACAGTACTAGCACCTGGCTGACAGCGTGTGGTGTTTGCAGAGTGCTCTCTGGGCCCCACAATTAGCCTGACGGAGTAGAGGGGGGCATTTTCATGTCCTTAGAGGAAAAGAAAAGAAAATCAGGTTTGGAAGAGTCCCGAGGACCCCTGATTCCCTCTAGATGTTTTTAAAGGATTCTCTCTTGGACTCTGTGGTCTGTTCCAGAGTCCCTTGTAACCCGGGAAAACTTCATCTTCCCCCTTGGGCTTAGGGAATAGAGCAGGTCCTTGGGCTCCCTTTCCAGCTGTAGAGCTGAGCCATGATTGGTCATCTAACCTCCCTAGGCCCTCATCTGTAAAATGGGATGATTGGACTAGATCTCTGGTTAGCAATATTCTTTCATCATCATTGATATTACAGTTATCAGAGCCTCCTTGAACCTCCATTTCCCAGCAAAGGGCTTGGACTAGATGAGCTCTGAAGGCCCTCTCTGCTCCAGACCCTCATCCCAGCTTTCTTCATTACAAAAGTCTTTGATCTTTGCAGACAATGACCCAGTGAAAGAGCCCGTCTGAGTAGCCAGTGTCCATCCTGGATGGCATGGCTGCACAGATAAATGAGAGAGAGAGACAGACAGACAGACAGAGAGAAAGAGACAGACAGACAGACAGACAGAGAGAGAGACAGACAGACAGAGAGAAAGAGAGAGTCTGGGTGTATGCACATCTGACCCCCCCAGATTCAGCTCCTCCATCAGCTTTTGCTGAGTGATTCTGGGGGACATCAGGCCTTCCAGCTTTGCAGGGCGGGGAGATTTAGCACATGTGCTCCCCACTCCCCCTCAAAGACCACTTTGGGGAAAATCCCTCCAACAGTAGGGACAGTAGCCATCCGTCAGTGCCTTCTGAAGCCCCAGCTTCGGCCGTGCAGGGATCAGAATTGATTGGAGTAAGAACAATGGGCTAGAGAGAGTGACTTATTAAGATGGGAGTCTGAGAGGTCTGAAAAAGGGAGGGACCTAATTACAGAGCAACTTTAAGAGGCTCCTCCTTGCCCTCTGCTCGAATAAGACTGGATTTGAGAATTAGGTCTTTTCCTTAGCTGGATCAAGGGTGTCCCGATATTGATCTAGAAAGGAAGTGAATCCTCCAAGTGCAGGAAGATTTCAGTGATTTTTGGAGAATGTGGCTTCCTGCTGAGGAGCTGCAGGATTCTGCTCCTAACCCAGAGCTGCAGAAATAATGTTAGTGCAGCCAAGAACTCTAGAAGAACTAGCCATGGGAGGAGATCAATGAACTTAGGAAGGAAGACACAATCTCTTTAGGGTGCGTGGCCCTGGCCAGACACAGGGGAGTGGGGGGATCCGAGAGGAAGGGAGGCCATTCTGGGGGTGTCCTAGAGCACCTGGCCTGAGCTACCTCCAGTCACTCAGTCACTCAGCAGCTCTGGAACCCGGGGCTAGTCACTTAACCTGTTTTGCCTCAGTTTCCTCATCTGTAAAATGAGCTGGAGAAGGGAAGAAGATCCCTCAAAAGGGATCCTAGAGTCAGACACGACTGGGATGGCTCAACACCGCCCACAGTAATGGCCAGCTGAAGCAGACGGGGGGATGACCCTGCTGGAGTCAGTGGAGGAGTGGTTTGGGATCCCTAACCCTTTTTGTCTTGATTTTGGTCAGGTCAGTCGAGTTCAGCAGCTGCAGAGCAAAGTGGGAAGCTGGTTGAGTTCATGTCTAACCTGGCGTGGGACTTTGCTGTCAAGGAAGGGTTTCGGATTTTCAAAGGGCTGCCGACCCCAAGGCTGTCGACAAGAGCCTACGGTCTGTGGGCCTCCCGGAGGCCGCCGCTCCTCCCGGGCGGAACGAGATCTCTGGCCACCGCTTCCCAGGCGCCTCAGGCCGCTGGCCCCAAAGGGGTCCTGATTATCTCTCCGGAGGGCCTCCCAGAACCGGTCCGGGAGCTCCATGGCAGGCTGGAGAGATTCATAGAAACCCACGTGTATCCCATTGAACAAGACCTGAGGAATCACCAGATGTCCGAGGCCAGGTGGACGCCGGCTCCACAAATCGAAAAGCTCAAGGTAAATAGGTCTCCTTAAGACCCACCTCCTGCCACAATGGTGCGGAATAGTAAAACATCACTTTTGTGTTCAAGAAAGTTGTGTTTGCTGCTCCGTTATTTTAATTCGCAAATGTAATTTCCCCCCATCCCTATCCAGAGAGCCATTCCTTCAGAAGGTAAAGAAAAAAGAAGAAAAGGAGTTAAAACTAACTTTTCTCCCGGGGCCACTCTTCTTACCCAGGGTTCACTCTGGTGGTTTTGCTCTTCACTTCGTTCTGCTTGTGTTGCCCTGGCCCTGTTCATTTGGCTCTGCGTCAGTTCTCACACCCGGAATTCTTGGGGCATCTTTCCTTGTGGGTGGTACTTCTTCTTGTGCCCCCCGGCCCGGCCGTCCCCAGCCCCCCGCGTCTGTGTGGGCCCCACGGATATTTTAGTGCACATGGGAGCTCTCGTTCGGCTTGAATTTCCACAGTGGGCACATGGCTAGCAGCTGAATCACGGCGTCTTCTAGTCAGGTTTTTTAAAGCATAATTCCAAATTGTTTTCCAGCATGAAAAGTCTGAGCTTCCGCTGAATCCAGATGTTCAGCGCCTCTAGCACTTCTGCTCTTTTGGCCGTGCCTGATGTTGAACACCAACAGAATGGTTTCCAGTGATACTAGAGACATTAAATTAACTTGAATCTTTTTCTCTGTGTCTCTGCCTTCCCTTCTTTTCCTCCTTCTCTTTTTCTCTGCCTCTTTCACACTCTCCCTTTCTCCTTTTTTTCTCTCCCTGTCTCTCCCCCTCCCTCGTTTTTTCTGTTCTCTGTTTTTCTCTTTTCTTCTTGCTCCTCCTCTTCCCCTTCTCTGCTCTTTCCTCCCTTTTGTTCTCCCTTTCTTCTCTGTCTCTCTGTCCTCCCTCTTTTTTCTTTCTTCTGTCACTGTCTTTTTTCTTCTTGCTCTCCCTCTTCCCCTTCTCTGTTCTTTCCTCCCTCTGGTTCTCCCTCTCTCCTCTCTGTCTCTCTCTGTCCCTCCCTCTCTTTTTCTCTCTTCTTGCTTTCCTTCCTCCCCTTTCTCTGTTCTTTCCTCCCTCTGGTTCTCCCTCTCTCCTGTCTCTTTCTCCCTCCCTCCCTTTTTCTCTCTGTCTCTCCTCCATCTCTGTTTCTGTCTCTCCTTCCCTCTGGTTCTCCCTGTCTGTCTCTCTCATCCTCCCTCTGTCTCTTTTTCTGTCTCTCTATCTCATCTGATAGTTGAGAGACCAAGGCCCAGGGCCTCAAGCTTCTTGCCTTGTCCATCCTTTTGCAGTGGCTTGGATTGCAGGTGGCAGGATCAGCTGCTTGTTTGTCCCTGGACCTCCTCCCACCAGTGCTGGAGAAGCCTGGGAATGATCTTGAGGAGCTGCTGTAGCTGGTGGGGACAGGACCGCAGCTGGCCCCTCCCCCCACTGGCCCATCCCCAAAGGCTCGGCGGCTCCGCTGGCGGAGATGGATCTTCAGGCCACATTAAGATATCGGGAGGATTTGGGTGGATTAAACAAGGAGCATTTGCCAAGTGCTGGAGGCAGGGAAGGGAGGCAGGGCTTGCCTCGGTTTATACAGGGCTTTGGAGTCTTCCAAGTTGACAGAAGTCAAGCCTTCTGTTTGTTAGTCCCCCAAAGGGGCCTGGGCGGGCTCTGTGGAAGGTCCCGGGGGGGCACCAATTGTGGAAGGTCCCGGGGGGCGCGATGGGAGATTCTAAGGGGGATGCCAGGGAAGGTCCATGAGGGGCACCAAGTATGGAAGGTCCTGAGGGGGATGTCAGGGAAGGTCCCAGGGGGATGCTGAGGAAGGTCCCAGAGGAGGCACCAAATATGGAAGGTCCTGGGGGGGATGCCAGGGAAGGTCCCGGGGTGGGGGGCTGTAGAAGATCCTGAGGGGGATGCCAGGGAAGGTCCCAGGCAGACTTAAAACGGGCACTTGGTACCTCACTCCTCCAAACAGGCGCCCTCCCCCATTTCTCTCTTACCTTCCTCAGCTGCCTGCCCACTTTGCCTGGCAGTGTTGGCTCAGGTCCCCAGTCCCCCTTGGCCCACTCTACCGGGGCCAGCTACGGCAAACTGCAGTGAAGGGAAAGTCTCGCTGGGAAGGGGCGCTGGGCAAGTGCTGGGTAAAGGCTGCCCTCTCCTTCTCGAGGTCCGGGCCCTCCTCCGTCCTGCTGCTAATCATTACCTGGAGCCCCCTTTGCTTCCTGGGGATGCAGGCGTCGGGCGGCCGGACGATGAGCTCAGGCAGGATTTGTCGTCGCCCTCTGCCCCGTTTCCTTGGATGGGGGTCTCTCATGGGCTGTCAGTCCCTGATGTTTGTGCCCCTTCTGCGCAGGAGAAAGCCAGGTCTGAAGGGCTCTGGAACCTCTTCCTGCCGCTCGAGACCGACCCCGAGCGCAAGTACGGCGCGGGCCTGACCAACCTGGAATACGCGCACCTGTGCGAGCTCATGGGCAAGTCCCTGCCCGCCCCAGAGGTACCTCAGCCAGCAGCCGTTAAGCTCCCACTGTGTGCCCTGGGGCACAAAAGGGGCAGAAGGCCCTCGCCGCCCCAGGGAGCTCGCGGTTCTGTGTGGGAGGTGACTGGGGAGTCGGGCGGGAAGGGGGCGGCCGGGGAGGGAGGGCCAGAGCACTGACCTGGGGGTGAGCGGGAGCCCCAAGGTTGGGTAGGGCTGACGGGGTCAGGCCTGCTCTGTAGTTAAACACCTTGGTGGCCAAAGGGGGGAGGGGGAGAGAAGGGGCAGAGCCACCGTCTGCTGGCTGCCCGCTGCTCTCCGAGGGAAGGAGACCCAGCCGCCTCTGCCCGGGAAGGGCCGTGGCCGTCACCGGCCGGCTTCCCGTCGGCAGATCTTTAACTGCTCCGCCCCGGACACGGGAAACATGGAGCTGCTGGTGAGGTACGGGACCGAGCAGCAGAAGACCCGGTGGCTGCTGCCCCTGCTGGACGGGAAGATCCGCTCGTGCTTCGCCATGACCGAGCCCCAGGTGCGGAGCGGGCGCCCCCTCCCCCGAGCCAGGGCCCCCATCTGGCCCCCGGCCCGGGCGAACCCGCGTCTGCTCCTTGTAGGTCGCTTCATCGGACGCCACCAATATCGAGTCTTCCATCAGGGAGGAGCGCGGGGGCTACGTCATAAACGGCCACAAGTGGTGGATATCAGGTACCTTTCCAGAAGGGCTGCCCTAGAAGGGCCCGAGCCCTGGTCGGGAGAAAGCAGGGGCCTCAGAGCCCTCTGCGGGAGCCCCGGGGGCACCTCTGCCCCCACAGAGGAATGGCTCGCTCAGCAGGCCCAGAGCCAGAGCCCTTTCCCTAGCGCAGACTCCGAGGCCCTTCCTCCTGCCGCTGATCTCCTCCCTCCCGCGGACCAGGAAGCCTGGGCCCGGCCCCCTGCCCCCCAAGCCCGGGGCTCCACAGCCCGCTCTGCCCCTTGGGCCCTCCCTGCGGCCCCTCTGGGGAAACCCCCGGGGTCCGTCCCTCGCCGACAGAGGGGCCGGCCCGGGGCCGCGCGGTCTGGCCGGGCTGTTTGTGCCCTGCTTGTGGCACGGAGCCGGGATGGACTCGGGCTGCCGCCCCCTCTCCCGGCAGGAATCCTGGATCCCCGGTGCCAGCTCTGCGTGTTTATGGGAAAAACAGACCCACGCGCCCCGCGCCATCAGCAGCAGTCCGTCCTGCTGGTGCCCATGGAGACCCCGGGCATCAGGGTCATCAGGCCGCTGAGCGTCTATGGGCTGGAGGACCCTCCAGGTAGGGGCAGGCGCCTGCAGGGGTCCGGCCCAGAGACGGCTTCGGGGCTTCCCAGGCTGCTGGCGGCACCGTGGCTGGGGGGGGGTAGGGGTCCTGGCAGTGGTGCTTAGAGCTCCGGGCCTCGGGGACGGCCCCCCGTGAGACCTGCCAGACTAGGGAGAAGGAGGCACCCCCTGCCTGGGCTGGGACCCTGACCGCC
Organism: Antechinus flavipes; assembly: GCF_016432865.1. Classification (NCBI taxonomy): domain Eukaryota; kingdom Metazoa; phylum Chordata; class Mammalia; order Dasyuromorphia; family Dasyuridae; genus Antechinus; species Antechinus flavipes. The sequence continues at coordinate 696,849,719 of NC_067398.1, forward strand.
GGGGGCGCCACGGCACACAGAGCCCTCCGCCCGGCCTGGGCTCTCTCCAGCCTCAGAGCTTCCCAGCTGGTGATGTCAGCGAGCCCCTCCCCCCGTCTGCCTCAGTTTCCCCCACTGTAAAATGGAGGAGGGAATGACAACTTCTCCAGGATCCCTGGCCAGGGGACAACCCCAAGGGGATCGTGGGTCACAAGGGCCTGCACCAGAATTCTAGAGATGATCATCATCTGTGCCAGTGTTCTTGTCGCCGTCACGCTGGCGTCATCATCGCTGTGGTTGTCATGAGTAATGACTGTTTGGGCCCCATCACAACCATCACCCCTGACATCACCCCTGACATCACCCCTGACATCACCACTGACATCACCCCTGACATCACCCCTGACATCACCCCTGACATCACCCCTGACATCACCCCTGACATCACCCCTGACATCACCGACATCACCCCTGACATCACCACTGTCACCCCTGACATCACCAATATCACCACCGACATCACCGACATCACCACCGTCGCGGTTGCTTTTCCCATCACCACTAGTGACTTCACCGTCACGGTTGTCATGAGGAGTGACCGTTTCTCCCCTTCACCATCACCGCCATCCTCCTTTTCCCCAGGGGTTCTCTATGGAATTCACACGTACAGCCCCCCTTTCAGTCTGATCTCGGGTGGATTTCTTAGGGTCACTCAGGGACTCCCTTCTCCACGAGAGGGGTCTGCCTCCGAGGGGACCCCCCAGGAAGGCCCCGGGGCACCACTCATGGCTTCCAGAGCTCCGTGTGGAGACTCGTGCCCCTCAGTGCTTGGGTGGTGCGGCTGAGCTGGCCATTTTCCCGCCTTCCTGGGCCGTCTCTGCTCTCGGAGGCTCTCCCGGCAGGTCAGGCCCCTCTCTCCAGGTGCCTCGGCAGCGACCGCTTGGTGCTGGGTAGCTACGGGCAGGGCAGTTCTCCCCGCGGCCTCAGTTTCCTCATTTGAAAGGTGAAGGGGTCAGATCTGGTCCCTTCTATCCCAAGTCTGCTCGCGGGGGCCTCTGATGGTACCCAGACACCGCCGCCCCCTTCAGCCCCGTCTCAGTTTGGGGCGTGAGCCCCTCCCTGAGGCGGCCAAAGCCAGACAGAAAGCGGGGGGACGGAGCACGAGAATCGTGTCCCGCTGCGGGCTCCGCCCGGGGGCCTGACGGGGCTCGCTTCCCCCTCCGCAGGAGGCCACGGGGAGGTCCTGTTCGAGAACGTGCAGGTGCCTAAAGACCACCTGGTCCTGGGCCCCGGCCGCGGCTTTGAGATCGCGCAGGGCAGGCTCGGCCCGGGCAGGATCCACCACTGCATGCGCCTGATCGGGTACTCGGAGAGAACGCTGGCCCTCATGAAGGAGCGGGTGAGTGGGCGCCGCTGCCTGCGAATTAGTGGGGGAGGCGGGGAGACCCTCCCCGGGGAAAGCAGGAGGGTTCCAGGCTCAGCTGCCCCCTGGATGCCAGGCTTAAGGCAGAGGGACAGGCCCCATCCCCCTCCCTTTCTGCCCCATCGGCCCCGAGCCCCAGGAAGGCCGTGCGGCCCTTGTCCCAGCGCCCGGGGCGGGCGGCCCTCTCCCAGACGCCCCCCTCCCCACACACACCATCGGGCCGGGAGGCAGGGACCGCAAGTTCCTCCTTCACTGCCTGTGGGAGCCTGAAGCCAAAGGGTGAGCTCTTAGTCAAGCCCGGAGCTCTTTACCGGGGCGGCCTGGGCCTCAGGGATGAGGCGGAGACCAGGGAGCCCTTTCTGAGAGTCTGTGCAAAGTGGGTGTCCAACGTCTGGCTCCCCCCACCCCCGGCTGCTGCCCCGCCCCCCCAACCTCCTCCCGCAACCTCCCCCCACAGTCCCCCCTCCTCCCACAGCCCCCCCCAGCCTCCTCCCGCAGCCTCCCCCCCATTGTCTCCCCCGCAGCCTCCCCCCCATTGTCTCCCCCGCAGCCTCCCCCCCATTGTCTCCCCCACAGCCTCCCCCCCATTGTCTCCCCCGCAGCCTCCCCCCCATTGTCTCCCCCACAGCTTCCCCCCCATTGTCCCCCCTGCAGCCTCCCCCCCATTGTCTCCCCCACAGCCTCCCCCCCATTGTCTCCCCCTGCAGCCTCCCCCCCATTGTCTCCCCCTACAGCCTCCTCCTGCAGCCTCCCCCCGCAGCCCCTCCCTCCTCAACCTCCCCCCGACAGCCTCCTCACCCCCACCCCCCACTTCCTCCTCGCCCTCTGTCCCCCCGAGCCTCCCTTCAGGCTTCATTCCGGGGTCGCAGGTGAAGTCCCGAGTGGCCTTCGGGAAGCCGCTGGTGGAGCAGGGGACGATCCTGGCCGACATCGCCAAGTCGCGGGCCGACATCGACCAGGCCAGGCTGCTGGTGCTGAAAGCCGCGCACCTCATGGACGTGGCGGGGAACAAGGTGCGCGCTCCCGCAGGGGGGCCCGAGCCTCAGGGTGACGCGGGGGCCGGGGGGATCCACCTCGGGAAGCCCTCTGACCTCAGAGCTTCGGGGAGACTCCTGGAGTTTGTAGGGGCACTTGGGCACAGAAAGGCCCCGTTCACCCATATCAGGAGGGAGCGTGGTTAGTCAGCAGTGGTCCCCAAAAGCTCTGGGGGTCTCGGAGGACCCCAAGCTCCACATGAGTCAGTGTGGTGATGGGTGGCTAAGAAGGGGGCACATTGCCAGGGGCCCCGCAGGGGAAGGAGAGCCCGCCATCCCCCGCCTTTGTCCGACCGCCCTCGTGGCCGTAGGGAGCCCCAGAAAGGCCATCCCGCCCCTCCCTGCCCGGGTCTGACGCTTCTAGTTGCGCCGCTCCGCTTTCCAAGGTTCTGCCTCCCGGGCGCTCACGCTCCACCCTCCGCTTCCTTTGGTTTGTCCAGGCAGCCGCTTTAGACATCGCCATGATCAAAATGGTGGCTCCCACCATGGCCCTGCGAGTGATTGACCGCGCCATTCAGGCGAGTGTGGGTGCGGGGATGGATGCGGGGCTTTCAGAGTGAAAGGGAAGGAAGTTCTGGTTTTTCCCCCTCAGCTGCCCCCAAACCAGAGGGATGGAGCCCTAACTCACGGGCTTGGGGGTCCCCTCCCGGGAGGAGTGTCCCCTGTTAGGATGTGGGACTTTCCAGGCCCAGGCTCCCCAGCGTCCCCGGCAGTGTTTCCTCATCCTGAGCAAAGCGGCTCTCAGTGACCCTTCCCCGTGTGGGGCTGCTCGGTGCAGGCCACGCTGCCGGCCCCCCGCAGCCCCCCGCCCGGCCTCAGCCCCAGAATTTATCCCTGAGGGATTCCCCGACGCTGAATCCGGGCTCTCGGGCCCGGTGCGGTTCTTCCTGGCGCTGCCCCCTCACCTCCCGCTCTGGGCGTTTCAGGCCTTTGGAGCTGCAGGACTGAACAACGACTCCCCCCTGGCCCAGTTCTTCTCCTGGGCGAGGGCGCTCCGGCTTGCAGACGGCCCCGACGAGGTCCACCGGGCCACGGTGGCGAGGATGGAGCTGAAGCGCTAGCCCTCGGCCGCGCCACGGTGGGAGGAACTGGGGAGCTTGGGGGTAACTCGGGGGGCGCCGCTTTCGTCGTCGTGCTGGCAACGATCTCTGGGGTCTCTTACCCAGGAAGCCCGGAGTCTGATGATGGGGCAGAGCCTGGCCCTCCCGGGCCCCTGCAGAGGCCTCAAAGCCAGCCTTGGGCCTCTGGGGGCCTGCGCGCGAGGTCAGTGGATGGGGTGGGCACAGACCCCGGGACTGGCCAGCTTTGCCCAGCGGTGCCCTCCTCTGCCCCCGAGGAACGCCCGATGCTTGAGAGAGCATGGGCAGAGTGTCCAGGGGCCGGAGGGCGTTCCTGACAGCCCCCGCTTAGCCGCCACAGGGGCTCCCTGGGGAGCAAATCGTGTGGTCCCAGACAATGGAAAGCGGACCTAAAAAATTAGGAAAAAAATCACACGGTCTTGGGGCGCATCCAGGGAACATGAAAGATGTTCAGAATAAAGCATTTTAATTTGGTCCAGCCTCTGCATCCGTGCCTCAGTTATGGCCACTCACGCCTCTCGGGGCCTGGCCCTTTTCCACTACCCCAGCCTCCACCCAGCCCTGTCGAGAACCTGCCCGAGGAGCTAAGCCCCGAACCCCAAAATCCTTGAACCTCGTGCCTTCGTCTTACCCGGTCCCCCACAACCACCTCGGATCAGGATTGGGTGCCCCCAGACCAAAGCTCTCCTGCGTCCCTCCCCCCATTAGGATGTCAGCTCTCTGAGGCAGAAACATTCTCACAGGAAACATTCCTGCCCGAACTTCCCGATAGCCCGGGAGGAAGGTACTACAGGGCTTACCCAGGAGGAAACTGAGGCAGAGAGGGTCAAGCCCACGGCTGGCCAATGCCCCAAACGGGGTTTGAACCAAGCTGCCTCTCAGTGGTTGGAGACCTTGGTGGAACCCCTCACCTTCTGTTATCTTTATTTTTGCAGCATGGATTGGGGCTAAGTGACTCGCCCAAGGTCACTTTCTAGTGAGTGCTAAGTGGCCAAGGGAGATTTGAACTCAGAGCCTCCTGATCCAGCACCGCCTAGTGGCCCCCAACTTTCTGTTACTCTTCATGTTATTGCTTGGTTTAATAGTCATGATTTGTTGTTTAGTCTTTTTGGTCATGTCTGACTCTCCATGACCACTTTTGGGTTCTTTCTGGCAAAAATACTAACCTGATCTGCCATTTCCTTTTCCATCTTATTTTACAGATGAGGAAACCGAGGCACACCAGGGGAAGTGACCTGTCCGGGGCTAGTCAGTGTCTGAGGGCAGATTTGAACTCAGGGCTCCAGCCCCAGGCTCTATCCCCTGCGCCACCCAATTTCCCAGTGTCCATGATAAATGCCCTCCAAGAAACGATCATTTTTTGGCACACGAGGGGTTATATAGTAGACAAGAAAGAACCTTCCCAGCAGCCCCAGATTCTTAGGAGCTGGGATGAATATCTTCACTTCTGTGGGCCTCCGTTTCCTCATTTGTAAAACCGGGCTAACAATGCTTGTGCCGCTGCTCCTGGAACCTCAGAGCCTTTTCCTTCCCTGCCTTTGCTTGCTTTGAACTCGGCCCTTGACGGCGCAAGGAATGGAGTGGAGAACTTCCCATCTGGCAAGTCGCTTCCCCCACAGAGATCTCATCCCATTGAGAATTCAGAGCTTGTGTTGGAGGCTGTAGAATCTCCCAATCTCATTTTACAGATTAGGAAGCAAACATTTAGGGATTAGCTGCATAAACTAGCATTTGCCAAGTCTTTACATAATTTGTAAAGCATTTGCAAAGTGCCAGGTGCCCTTATCTCCATTTTATAGATAAGAAAACTGAAGCAAAAGAAAGCAAGTTGTTGGCCTGCAACTAATGGCTAATAAGCTATTATTATTATTAATATTATTAATTAATTTATTATTAATGAAGAGAGTTATTCTCTTAACTTTCCAAGAGTCTATGCAAAGTGGATGTCCAATGCCCGGTTCCCCCCCCAGAGGGCAGAGGCAGAGTTTAAACTTAAGTTTTCCAGACACCAAGTCCACCACTCTGTCTCCCGTGACCCACTGTTTTTAGAGGAAAAAACAAAACAAAACAGTATTCAGTTGAAATGATGAGATTATTCACCTCCGAGCAGAAAATGAAAATGTTTTCCTTAGTCCACTTTTTGGGAGCCCAGACCTACCTGGAAGCCATGAATCTCTCCCAGAGTCGTGTGGTAAACGAGGCCCTTCAAGGTGAGGTGGAGCCTTGGGGACCCAAGGACGTAAACGGGGAGCAACTCCCCCTTTGCGGAAGCCACCACAGACTGAGCAGGAAGGGAGAGACTTCAGTCTCCTATTCACAAAGCCTGACTGAGAGTCTCTGTAAAATTGTCAAATGGGAACCGCCGTGGCACTTACCCACCCGGGGAGGATAACGAGATGATAGTTTTTGTAAACACAAAACTTTGGCACACAGTAGGCACTCAATAAATGTTCATGCCCTTCCTTCTCATGATCTGAGTCTTAAAAAAGTCTTGAAGAAGTCTTAAGGAGATTTGATAGTTGTCTTTATATATCTAAAGTCTATGCTATGGAAAAAGAGTTGTTTGAACATGGAATTAGTCATCTAGCTAGTAAACATTTATTAAGCACCTATTATGAGCCTTATGGGCTATAAAATTCCAATTTGTGACAAAAGTCACCAAGAACTCTACGCATGATCGATCAATTTATTATGGTGTCGGGGGATCCCTAATTCATTGGATCCAAGACTACCCTCCACCTTGGATGCTGGCTATTTTTATTTTACTTATTTTTGCTGAGGCCATTGGGGTTAGGTGACTTGTCCAGGATCACACATCTAGGAAGTGTTAAGTGTCTGAGACCAGATTTGAACTCAGGTCCTCCTGACTTCAAGGCTGATGCTGTATCCATTGTGCCACCCAACTGCCTTGGTGCCGGCTATTTTTGTGCATACAAAAGCACTAAAAAGTGGAAGGAGAAATTATAATTCACTGCTAGTCAATTCCAAAAGTGGAAATCGGTTAAAGAAAATGTCCATCAGTCATAGCGACTTTGTCAACAGACCTTCAGCTCCCCTTCAGCTCAGCTGGCACTTTCTAACACTCATAAGACTCAATAATATGGAAACCTTCAACAAAGCCTTGAAGCCTTCTCCACATCATGAGATTCTATTGTTTAACCACCAAGATCGAGTCCTAGAAAGTTGTGGATTTAAAGCCAGGGTCACTAGGGAATGGATAGTCGTGATTCTTAGGAGGTGTCGTACCAACAAGTGAACCTTATTGTAGAACACAGTGAAAGGTGGCAATTACGCTCTCATTACATTTCTTCTTCTTTTTTTTAAAATAACTTTTTATTGATAGAACCCATGCCAGGGTAATTTTTTTACAACATTATCCCTTGCACTCACTTCTGTTCCAGTTTTTCCCCTCCCTCCCTCCCTCCACCCCTTCCCCCAGATCTCATGACATTTTTAACCAATGTGAACTTACTGATAAATATAACTAACCAATGCCTAGCGGATTAATCATAACTCCTATCCTGACAGCATTAACATACGCAACTAACCCTTGGTCCTATTCTGCGTAATTCACAAAAACAATCACCGACAGCCTTCCAATCCCAATAAACTGAGTAAATGCTAATTCATTTCAGTAGAAGCATCGCGGTAACTGGCACAGTCAGGCACGATGCTAAGCCCTGAGGATACAAAGCAAAGGACTGTTTCTGGGACCTGACAGCGGAAGGAGGGAGACTAGATGGGAACAGCTACAGAGAACCTAGCTCCAGAGAGAATCAATAGGAAATAATTAGCGGAGAAGGTTGAGTTAGGAGGGACTGGAACAGGCGCCTAGAAAAAGTGGGCTTAAAGAAAGGCAAGAGGCAGAGATGAGGAAGGAGAGTGTCCAGCAGGAAGGGAGCCAATGAGAGAGTCAAGAGAATCCTCTGACATCCAGCAAGAGAGAGCCAGAGATAGAGAAGCAGAAGAGGGGATCATGAACACTTAGAAAGAAGAGAACATCAAAGGAAAGAGAGCGGTTGACCAACAAAAGGCTGCAGAGAGCACAAAAAATGAGACTTGAGAAAAGGCCATTGGATTTGGCTATTAAGGGATCATTGGTAGTTTGGAGAGAGCAAGTTTTGATTGACTGATGAGAAATAATAATGATAATGAGAGGAAATGGAGGGGCAGCTAGGGGGCGCAGTGGTAGAGCACCAGCCCTAAAGTCAGGAGGACCTGAGTTCAAATCTGCCCTCAGACACTTAACACTTCCTAGTCTCTCTCATTCTCAGTTTCCTCATCTATTAAATGGGGGTAAATAGTAGCACCTACCTCCCAGGGTGGTTATGAACATCTAGGGAAATCATATTTGTAAGTGACCCTGGGCAAGTCACTTAAACAATTGCCTCAGAAAAAAAAATTAAAATAAATAAAAATAAAAAAGAACATTGGTTATAAAACATATGCCACACTTTCTCACAATTATAGCCAGAATCTGTGGTGGGTCAGGGAACACAGATTTAAAGGGTAGTGGTAATGGAGCCCATGTGGCCAAGGCAGCTCACCACCCTGGAAAAACGGACTCAGTGCCGTTTCTCCAGAGTCCTTGTTTGTCTAGAAGTATCTCAGATCTTTGTTGTAAAGGATTTAGCACCTGGAACTGACATTCTCTTACTAGGGAAATGAAAAGATGTAAATGGGACAGGTGTCTTAGTGATACAGATTTGTCCACTTTCTTATCTAAGTTGTCCATATGAGGTCTTTGCTGGCAGCCTTCCTTTTGTATTTCCTTCACATCGTAGGATGCCACTGGAATATGCAGACAATTCATTGGCTCTCCTTCACTCTAACTACATGACTGGATGATTTTTTTCCTTTCCTACATTTGAGGATATTCATTCAATTAATCTGTTTTTAGTTATGATCTTAACACCTACCAACAAATGCATAAACAAGAATGAAAAACTCATACCCGTTATTCTTACCTATTTGTGCCCATCGATGGATGTTGAATATAATTTAAAATAATGAGAAAGGGGCAGCTAGGTGGCGCAGTGGATAGAGCACCAGCCCTGAAGTCAGGAGGACCTGAGCTCAAATCTGGTCTCAGATACTTAAGACTTCCTAGCTGTGTGACCCTGGGAAGGTCACTTAACCCCAATTGCCGCAGAAAAACAACAATGAAAAAACGAAAAATTTAATTAAAATAATGAGAGAGATAGACTTGATGGGGCTTATTCTTGGAGGAGCAGCTAGGTGGCAGTAGATTAGAATGTGGTGTCAGTCCTATCCCAGCTACTCTTTAGCTGCTCAAGTCGTTTAGTCTCTCTGTCTCAGTTTCCTCATCTATTAAATGGGGGTAAAGAGTAGCATCTACCTCCCAGGGAAATCACATTTGTAAATAACACATTTAGAGTAATTTTCTAACATGATGTGCTAGGAAAATGTTGTTTATTATAATTTTCAACCTGCATCATCAGGGATCAATGAAGATATTTACCCAGTCATGGTTAATTCACTTTCTTTTTTTTAAATTTTGGAGCCACTAGACTCCTGAGGATTAATTGAAGAGAAAAGGAGCAGAATGTCTTTTCTGCTAATAAAGCCATCACATAACTCAAATAACCTGGAAGGAGCACGATACTAAGTAAATATTTGCAAGAATACCAAGGCAGTTTGAGAAAAAGGAAAACAAAGCCGATCCATATATATTTCCTTGGGGCCCAGAAGTTTCCATATTTAACCTCTGCAAAATTGTTAGTGTTTTACATTGATCTCTGACTTTTACTTCTCCCTAAGAGAAGGTTGAGTGAGACTTATACTTCTCCCTATTCATTAGGAGTGCATGAATCTTAATGAAGATTGAGAGTGAGGATCAGTCTGATCATAAATGGGCTCAACCAGCTTGACTCCAAAATTTATAACATTTCACTTCCAATCTTTTTTTTTTAATTATTCAAGTTTTTTCTTTTCAAAACATGCGTGGATAATTCTTCAACAATAACAAGGCCTTGTATTCCAATTCCCCTGCCCCCCTTTCCCCACTTCCTCCCTGAGATGGCAAGTAGTTCAATATATGTTAAACACGATAAAAATATATGTTAAATCCACTATATGCATATATATTTATACAATTATCTTGCCGCACAAGAAAAATCAAATCAAACGAGAAAAAAAATGAGACACAAAATAAAATGCAAGCAAACAACAGCAAAAAGTGAAAATGCTGTTTTCACTTCCAATCTTACTTGCCTCGGCCTGTCCCTGTCTCTGTTGGGCAAAAGGATGGAATGTAATCCCGGAATACCATGAAACTCTTGTCCTTATTGTTATTTTACATCCCCATCCAAAGACAACTGGAGGATAGAGGAAAGAGAGGGCTGAATTTGGGGTCAGGAAGACCGGGATTCAAAACCCATTTCGGACGTTGACTTACCTGTGTGAACTTGAGTAACTCCCAAAGACCTCTCTGGACCTCAGGTTATTCCCCCAAATCTAGAGACAGGCTTCAATCTGTCTCGGTCATGAGAATTTTCCCACTGTAAACTCCCACACTGATATGATCTCAGATTCTTGCCAAATTGCTGTATTGTCCAACATCTCTAAGATTCCATTGAAGAATCCCTCCTGTCCCATATCCCGTTTCCAGAATTTCAGCTCTAGAAGGCTCCGACAGCAGCTCCTGAGCTGTGGCTTGAACGGCCTACTTCAGCATGTCAATTCTTGCTTCCCAAGAATCACCTCCTGATGACAAATGTGCCTTCTGCTCTTGAAGCGCCAGCTAGTGTCGATAGAACAAGAAGACCTGGATTCCGCGGCCTCAGACATGTATCAGTTATATAAACTTGGGCAAGTCATTTAACTTCTGTTCGCCTCAGTTTTTTCATCTGTAAAATGAGGATCATAATAACATAGATCTCCTAGGATTGTTGTGAGGATCATATTTGTCACTTAATAGTATTTTATTTTTTCCAATTACATGTAAAGATAGTTTTCAACACTCATCTTTTTAAGATTTTGAGTCCCAAATCTTTCCCCCCCCTCTTTCCCTCCCCAAGAAAATAGGCAATCTGATATAGGCTGTATGTGTGTGATAATGTTAAATATATTTCCACATTAGTCGTGTTATGAAAGAAGAACCAGAACAAAAGGGAAAAACGAGGAGAAAAATTAAAAAAAAACTTGCTTCAATCTGCATTCGGATTCCACACTTGGTTCTCTGGACGTGGCCAGCATTTTCCATCACTTTGTCTTTGGGAGTTGTCTTGGATCACTGCATTGCTCAGTCTATCATAGCTGATCATCCCACAAGGTTATTGTTACTGTGTACAATGTATGAGACAATATTTGTAAAGTGCTTAGCACAGTGCAGCAAATGGGGCCTCTAGGTGGCGCCATAGTGCCCAGAGCTCCACACCCGGATTCAGGTAGGCTCCTCTACCTGAGCTCAAATTCCACCTCAGACACTACCTGGGTAAACCTCGGTAAATCATTTAGCTTTATTTGCCTCAGTTTTCTCACCTGTAGAATAAATCGGTCATGGAAATGGCAAACCTCTCCAGTTTCTTTGCCAAGAAAACCTCAAAAGGGGTCAGAGAGAGTGGGATAACATCATTCTTATTTACCTGTAGGATTTCGGGTAAGTTATTGTAGCTAGATGCCATGGGAAATAACGGTAGATTTGGAGTCAAGAAGATCAGAGTTCAAATTCTGCTGGAGACACTGGAGACCCTGATCAGGTCATTTGACTTATTGTATAAATATGTATACATATATTGGATTTAACATGTATTTTAACATATTTAACATATATGGAACTGCCTGTCATCTAGGGGAGGGAGTGAGGGGAAGAAGGGGAAAAGTGGAAACAAAGTTTTGCAAGGGTCAATGCTGAAAAATTACCCATGCTTATGTCTTGTAAATAAAAAGCTATAAATAAAAAATAAAAAAATCTTCTCTCTGAATTGTCTGAGAGATTCGGGGTAGATTTGCAGCTTAGGCTTGCTCCAGCTTTTACCTAGATGTTTTGTTTCATGTAATGCCTTACCCAGCTGCTTTATTTCTTATTTACAAAATAGGAATAATAATGGCACCTCCCTCACAGGGTTATTGGAAGAGCCACAGGAGATAACATATAAAAAGAGCTTTGCAAATATTAACATGCTATTTGAGGCTAACCAAATTTAGTCTCATTTTCCTTATCTATAAAATGTTGCAAATGGCCTCTCCTGGCACAGAGCCTGGCATACAGAGGGCACTTGATAAATGTTGATTGATTTACTGACCATTTCCTTTTCCAGTCTGTTTTATCAGTGAGAAAATTGAAATAAACAGACTTAAGTGACTTGCCTAAGGTCACCCAGCTAGTATCTGGGGTGGGATTTGAAGTCATGAAGATGAGCCTTTCTGACTCCAGGTCTGGCTCTTTAGGCACTACGGAGCTACCCAGCTGCCCCACTTGCGGCATAATAGGCATTTAATAAATCCTATTGGCTTGATTTCCAGCTCCAAGCCTGTGGGGCGTCAGCTGGAAGCGAAAGCCATCAGCCATTTGGTTCCATACAGTTCTGAAAGATAGAATTGGATTTGCTGAGTTCCAGGCATCTTGCTAGGCTGGGCTCCCAAAAATAACATCTGGGTGTGAGTCCAAGAAACCGACTCTAATGCAGTCTCACAAAGACTGCCTTGTGCCCATAATCACTGGTCGACTTCTTCCTGTCAAGAGTGCAAATAACCGTGGCAGCTGAGCAAGGCATTTCATGAATCAAAACATCTAGGTAAAACTTGGAGCCAGCCTAAGCTGCAAAGTCAACCCCAAATCTCTCAGACAACTCAGAGAGAAGATTTTTATTAGTATAGATTTTTATGTACGAAACATATGCATGGGTAATTTTTCAGCATGGACAATTGGAAAATCTTTTGTTCCAACTTTTCCCTTCCTTCCTCCTCCCCTAAATAGCAGGTAGACCCCTACATGTTAAATATGTTAAAGTATATGTTAAATCCAATATATGTATATATGTTTACACAGTTATCTTGCTGCACAAGAAAAACTGGATCTAGAAAGGGAAAAAAAAAAAAAAAACCCCGAGAAGGAAAACAAAATGCAAGCAAACAATAACAGAAAGAGGGAAAATGCTATATTGTGGTCCACACTCAGTTCCCACAGGCCTCTCTCAGAGAGATTAATAAATTAGCTCTTCAGAATCCTCCTCTATGCTTCCAAACTGTAAAAAAAATTCTGAACAAAAAGAATAGAGAGAGATTCATGATTCAAATCATGGGACTTTAGGTTTGGAAGAATTCTGGATGAGATGCGAGGAAGACCTAGATTCAAGTAGCTGTGTGGTCTGACCTCAGTTTCTTCATCTGTAAATGGGGATAACATACCCCTCAAGGAGATTATGAATATCAGATACAATCATGCTTCAAAATGTTTTACGGAAACATAAGTTATTATAAAAATATAAAAATATCAGTTAGTATTACTATTCTCTTCTCCCTATTTTAAACTCATTAGGAACTCCTCAGAGACCTTGAGGAAGACTTTTGTTATTTCCTCTTTCTGATGAGATAAATTTGAGCAACAAAGAGAAACAAAAAGGCGCCAACAATATTCGCAATTATCCCCAAGCCAAAGGCTGGAGATAACATAATAGAATAAACTATTAAAGATTCAAGGCTCTATCCCATAATACTCCTTCTATCCAACTTATGAAAATCAGCTGGTTGACAGAGGAGGAGGAGAAGCTGGCAGGAAGCTGATTGTAAGTAACATTTTTGTTCTGCGCCAGCCTGGAGATAAGACTTGGGTGGAGTATTTGGACTAATAATAGCAGTTCATATTTTCACAATATTTTAAAAGCTTACCCAGAGATTCCCTCAACCAACAAACCCAGCTTTGTTGCATTCAATTTATGAGGTCTTGTTATTACTTAATAATTTTCTTAATTAAATTTAATTAATTTCTTAATAAAATTCTCAATAATTTTCAGTTGCATTAGATTCTTTGTGACCCCACGTGGGGTTTTCTGGGCAAATTCACTTGCTGTTTTCTTCTCCAGTTCATTTTATTAGATGAGGAAACTGAGGCAAAGAGTGAAGTGACTTGCCCAGGAGCACACAGCTAGTAAGTGTCTGAGGACAAATTTGAATTTAAGTCTTTCTGATTCCAGATCCCAGCATTCTCTCTGCTTAGGCATGTCAATTTCCTTAGGTATGTCCGTTTTATTAGGTAAGTCAGTTTCCTAGGTATGTCAGTTTTATTAGGTAAGTCAATTTCCTTAGGTAATGTCAGTTTTATTAGGTAAGTCAGTTTCCTTAGGATATTAATTTCCTTAGACAAGTGAGTTTTCTTCCATGGGCTTCCCCTCTCTCAGACATAAAATGAAAGGTTTGAACTATATCAGAGGGTGTCAAACATACCTCTGTGTGATGGGTGGGGGCATGGGGCCACAACACTCCAGAATGCTCCCAAACCAGATTAAAAAGTAACTGGAAGATATTTAATAAAATAAATAAACGTAACGTCCAGGCTTGCTTTCTCAAGGATCTCTCTCGAATCTGCTTATTTCAAATTCTCTCAGCCCTTACATACCTTAGTACAATTACATCACTACAGCATACTGAGCATGTGCCAATTGTAGAACCATTACATCACCATGGTAAGTACTAAGTATCTGTGAACTAGAGGACCATCCTCTCATCAATTCCACTGAGTTAACACCTTGTTGTAAGTATCCTTATTTCAAGTATACTTCTCCAGAGTTCTGGCCCTTTACAAATAAAAATATAATAAAGGATAGATAGTATTAGATTTTAAGACTGAGTTAATATGTGTCCCGCAAGAATTTATGGTTTATATGAGTTTGACACCACTTGACAACATGTCATAGTCAACATATACTCTAGTTGGCTGAGCTCCTTCCTAACCATAAATCTGGAATTCTATAAAGCAGGCAGCACAAGAAATAATTTCATCTATTATTATTGATTAGGTCCCCAGAGAAAGGCTGAAGGTCTCTCTCATTTATGATTCTAAAGGTAACCCTGTGGAACTATACATTTTCAATATTGTTGCTCCTGAGCCCCCACTGGTATGTTCCCTATTAGTAAAGAGCTAGCCAGGCAATTAGTTTTTACAAAATGTATTTACCAAGAACACATATCTGGTACAAGCATTGCACCCAAACTTGGTGTGCACTTCCCCCTTTACACACACAAGATTTGTGAGATGTGGACTCAGTACAAAGTAAATGTGGCAAACATGTAAGAAGCACATGTGGTAAAGGGGTCCCTTCTCAATTCCTAATCCAGGAAGCGATGATCTGGAATAAGCCAAGGCATATCTATGTATGTTTCAAGGACTAGCCCTCAAAGGTCAAGATACTTCAATCTTTTTAACTCACCAAGTTGCCCGTAAGGGTAGCTCCTCACAGACTGGGCAGCCTAGCAGGACTCTGTTCCTTTGCTGAGTCCCAATCCAGCATTTATAAGGGGTCCCATTCCCTGAACCCATCTTTCCTCCATTTACAATCATTCTTCTTCCACTACAGTTTGTTCAACCATTGTCAGTTCCTGCTCCCATGGCCATTTACTTCTGATGTCCCACATCACAGGATCACCTATACATTTACATCTTCAAATACCCATTTGCTTAAGATCAGAAAAATAAACCCAAGATTCAGAGGCAGCTTTATATTCACAGCTAGGTGAAAGATAAGGCTGCTGTTCCTCCCTTACAGCTACAAAAACATGAGATCAATAAAGGAGTCCCTTTTATAGACTCATTCAGTTCCAACTCAGCAACTTCTGAGTCACCAGTTCTTCTGGTTCTATTAGAAAACTTTTCAGCATCATACAACATAGGCCCCTTAGTCATAAATGGCCCAAAACAGACTGACTGCAAGTTTCTACAAAATCACTTAGATATGAACCAAACAATATTTTTGTGTGCTTCAAGGACTCACTCTCAAGGCCCCGATAACTTAAGAATTATTATCATCATTTTACAGAGAAAGAAATTTAGTTGAATAAGTAGCAATCTTATCTAAACCACCCGAAAAGTACAGGGGGAAAATGAGTGATATTGGAGTCAGTGGACCTATGTCTAAATATTGTCTCTAACCCTTGACCTTGAACAACCTTGCTGGGTCTCAGTTTCCCCAATAGGAAGAAAAAGAAGTTGTTGATTGATTTAGGAAGTGCTACTGCCATAGTAAAGTAGGAAAGCTACAAAAAACAAACAAAAACCCCAAAAACCTCTCCTATCTGTAGGAAACTGGAACTGTTACTTGTTCCTCTTAATGCCTTTCCTCTGTTGATTATCTCCAGATTTATCCTGTAGATTTATATAGATGGTAGTTCCTTGAGAGCAGAAACTGTATTTGCCTTTTTTTGTATCCCCAGCATCTAGATCAATGGTTGGCAGTGCTTAATAAATGTGTGCCCACTTATTTACTTGACTTAGGTATATCTCTATCTCTATCTCTATCTGTACATATATATGTATATATAGTTGCTGTTGTTGTGCCCTTTAGGGGCAGCCATCCATGCTGCTGGGTGGGACTGGGGGAGGCAGGGAATGGAAAAGGATTTTTTCCCCACTTTTGCTGGAAATTTGTGGGAGAGGCTGCCTGAGGCACAAGGAACCCCTCAAACGAGGAGATCAGGCTTTTCTATGGCTCCAACTCACTTGCCAGTCATACAACCCCCCCCCCCCAACTTCCCTCCCCTCCCCACCACGCACACAGGGAGAACAACCAAAAGATGCTGGTCATGAATGACCTTTAGCAAGGGCCCAGCCCACATATCTTACCAGAAGGGTTCAAAGTCCTAGCCTGGCTGGGAATTATTCTACTCCAAGATCACTCCTCTAATTAACTCAATGGCCTTGGGTGGGAACACCTGTCTGGGCACGTTTTCTGTAAGATGAGGAGTTTGGACTTCCTTCTCTTCCTGATGTTCTGCCTGCTAAGGCCCAACCCAGTCCTGCCAATTTACATTTTGAGGTCTCATCAGCCCTGATGTCCTGTGTGCCTCAGAGAGCCGACATTCTACTCTGGGAGGTCCCTGAAACACAGACATTCTGTGGCTCCTGCGTCCTCCGTCCCAGTGTTAACATTCCAAAATGCGCACGGCAAAAGTCAGGCCCAAGAAGGAAATTCTGGATGCCCATCAATTGTGGAAGGATTGACCAAGTCGTGGGATGTGATTACTAGAATATCGTTATGCTGTAAGAAATGAGCAGGATCCTTTCAGAAAAATCTGGACTTAGATGAACTGACCCAGAATGAAGTGAGCAGAACCAGAACGTTGTACACAGTAACAGCAATATTGTACGACGAACAACTGTGATTGATTTAACTATTCTCAGTAAAATAATCCAAGATGATCCCAAAGGATTAATGATGAAGCATGCTGTCCTCCTCCAGGGAATGGCATCTGAATATAGCCTGAAGAGCCTTTCTTTTCTTCTTTCTTTCTTTCTTTCTTTCTTTCTTTCTTTCTTTCTTTCTTTCTTTCTTTCTTTCTTTCTTTCTTTCTTTCTTTCTTTCTTTCTTTCTTTCTTTCTTTCTTTCTTTCTTTCTTTCTTTCTTTCTTTCTTCTTTCTTTCTTTCTTTCTTTCTTTTTTCTTTCTTTCTTCTTTCTTTCTTTCTTTCTTTCTTTCTTTCTTTCTTTCTTTCTTTCTTTTTTCTTTCTTTCTTTCTTTCTCTCTCTCTCTCTCTTTCTCTCTTTCTCTCTTTCTTTCTCTCTTTCTTTCTTTCTTTCCCTCTCCCTTCCTTCCTTCCTTCCTTCCTTCCTTCCTTCCTTCCTTCCTTCCTTCCTTCCTTCCTTCCATGAGTTTCCTTCTACAAAATGACTAATAAAGAAATTTTTAAATAAGATTACATAGATATAACCGATATCAGATTATTTACTGTCTCAGGGAGGGGAAAGGTGAGGGAGGAAAGTATAGAATTTGGAACTCAAAACTTAAAGAAAAATGTTAATTGTTTTTATATGAATTTGAGTAAAAAATAAATATTATTTTTAAAAGTGAATGAAGCAAAAAACTTTCAAAAATTAAAAAAAGAATGAAATTCTGAAGACACAAGCTGAAAAAAAATTCTTAGAAAGGGAAAAAAAAGAGAATTATCTATTATCCAATAGAATTTAAACTCTTTGAGGAATGACACTTTTTCATTTCAGAATTTGTATCCAAGTGACTAGCTCAATGCCTTGCACATAGTAGGCACTTAATGCTTCTTGAAAGTTTTGTTGTTGAATACAACTTATATTTCATTATTTTTCCATTGGAAGCAAATTATTTAAAAATAATTTGTTTTATTTCAATTTTGTTTTTTATATCACATTTGTATCTGAATGTATCCCAGTAAATCATACTTTGTAACAAAAATTTTAAAGAGAAAACAATTGAGCAAAACTAACCAATCTGTTGATTGTATCTGGCAATATGTGCAATCTTTTACACCAAAAATCCCCCAGTTCTGTGGTAAAAGGAGGGAGCTTTATTGTCTCAGCTTTTTTCTGAGACCAAGCTTAGTTATTCCTATGACCCAGCATTCAGTTTCTTTTTTCTTTTGTTTTTGTTTTTGTTTTTTTTACTCTGCACTGTCATAGCCATTGTGTATATGATTTTCTAGTGCTGTTTACTTCCATTCATAAAAGTCTTGGTGTCTGAATTCTTCTGTCACATTCATGTACCCCAATTTGTTTATTCCCTCAATTGATGGAGATCTGTTCTACTTCCAATTTTTGCTAGCACAAAAAAGAGTTGCTATGAATGTTTTAGCATTTTTGGAACTTTTTAATTTTATAGCTTTTGACATTTTGAGGGCATATGCTTAGCTGTGAGATGTCTAGGTCAAAGGGCATGAATGTTTTAGACTCTTTTCCACCATATTTTAAAACTGCTTTTCAGAATGGTTCAGAACAGCTTCACCAACAGTTTATCAGTGTATCCATATTCTTTGATGACTCTAACATTGAGCATTTCCATCTTTTTTTTTTTATCTTTGCCAATTCATTGAGTTAGATGTGTCAGATTTGTCCTGATGTGCATTTCTCTTATCATTAATGATATTATGTTAACTATTTGAAAAAAAAAAAGAAAAAAAAGAGGTTCTACCAAGTTTCTTCTATGACATAAATTTGGTCTTTATACCCAGACAAGAGAATCAAAACAGAGAAAGGAAATTATAGAATTTCTCTAATGAATACTAATGAAAGAATTTTAAGCAAAATACTAATGAGACTATGACACAATATCACAAAGTTGTATACTATGATCAGACTAGATTTAAATTAAGAATGCAGAGCTGGTTCAGTGTTGGAAAGACTACAAATATTATTGACCATATTAATAAGAAAACCTACAAAAATCATCTGATTATGTCAATTGATGCAGAAAAAGTTTTTGACAAGATATAACACTCATTTCTGTTATGAACACTAGAAAACATAGGAATAAATGGAGCTTTCCTTGATATGGAAGATAGAATCTACCTAAAACTAAGAACTAGCATTATCTGTAATGGGAATAAACTAGAAAACTTTTCTGTAAGATCAGGGGTAAAACAAGGATATCTATTATCATCATTATTATTTAATACAGTACTAGAAATATTAGTTATCACAATAAGGCAAGAAAAAAATCTAAGGAGTAAGCATATGCAAAGAGGAAATAAAACTGTCACTTTTGTAGATGATATGACAATATATTTAGAGAACCGAAGGGAGTCAACTAAAATTTTAATTGAAACAATGAACAACTTGAGCAAAATTGTAGGATGTTAGCAGACTTATACAAATCATTGCTACTTTGGAATATTATCACCAAAATCCAGCAGGAAGAGCTAGAAAATTCCATTTAAAATAACTGTGGATGGAAGTTTGCCTGTTGAGATATACACACAGGAACTATATTAATATGATTACAAAACATTGCTGACACAAATAAAGATATATTTAAAGAAGCAGCAAAAGACAAACCAAAATACAGAGGACTAATGATGAAACATGCTACTCATCTCTAGATAGAAGGATGATGAAATCAGAGGGCAGATTGAAGCATATTTTTTTGGAAATAGCCAATGTTAGATTTTTTTTTTGGCTTAATTATGCATTTTTGTAATGGTTTTATTTTGTTTTTCTTGCTTTGTCAATGGGAAAGAAGAGAGGAGGAAAGCATGTTGATCTGAAAATAAATTTAATTTTAAAAATCCTTGACATTTGAGCATGCCTTTCACTGGTGTGAGAGACATAAGACATAATGACAACAATAACAAAACATTCCAAAATTTTGGGGATGCAGCCAAAGAAGTCCTTATGGGAAAAATTAAAGACTTATTCAAATGGATAAACAGTGAATTAAACTGTATTAATATTTTACTTAAGTGTTTTATTTAATCACGAGTGATCTCTCAAAAGTGGGACTAAGCTTTAAATATTGGTGATATAAAAACAAAGCACATCAATAAAAGTTTTTTAAAATGTAGAGAGCTTTTTCTGTTGAATGATGAGATCAAATACCAGTCTGTAGAAAGTTAAAAAAAAAAAAGAGAGAGAGAGAGAATATCAGAGGAAGGAGGGAGAAGCAACAATTGTAAGTGAACTTCTTGAGGAGTTTAGCTTCAAAAAGAAAGAGAGGTATGGTTTGATCACTAGCTAGGATGGACATATAAAGTAAGATTTTTTGAGGATTGGGGAAACCTGAATATGTTTGTAGGCAGAAAGGAAATGGTCAGTAAACAAGGAGAAATTGAAAACAAATGAGTGCGTATACATATATCGTATTTAACATATACTTTAACATATTTAACATGTATTGGTCTTTTGAGGAAATGGTAGATTTTGACTTTGTCTTTATCCTTGTTGTTGGGGCAATTAGACAGTGCCATGGATAGAGTGCTGGTGCTGGAGTCAGGAAGACCTAAGTTCAAATATGGCCTCAGATATTTATTATTTGTATAACCCTGGGCAATCTCTGTTGGCCTCTGTTTTCTCATCTGTTAAATGTGGATAATAAACCCCTTCCTTCCAGGATGATAGTGAGGATCAAATGAGATAATAATTGTAAAATACTTAGCATAGTGTCTGGCGCATGAGGCATTATATAAATACTTATCCCTTTCCCTCTTCCCTTTATTGTTTAGTAATACAATTTTCCTTTCTCTTCTATTTGATCAAGTTAGCTAAAGTGTTGTTTTTTTTTAAATCTCAAAAGAATTCGACTTTAGTTTTGTCTTTTATTTCTATTATTCTATTAATTTTATTTATTCTCTGATTTTAAGATGCTCTCTATTTTGCTTATTTTAGGTTTGGTTTTTTTTTTTTTTATTCTCTAGCTTTAAAAGTTATATCTTAGTCCTATTATTTCCTTCTTTCATATTTTGTTAATATATGTCTTCAAATATATACTGTTTTTATACTCTGGTTTCTCTTTAGATTGTATAAATCTTTCACCTTTTACAAATATATACTGTTTTTTTTCTGAATATATCTTCTCATCTGAAGTTATTTTAGCTACTTCCCAGAGTTTGGGTACCTTATTTCACTTTTATGCTCTGTCATAATTTTAAATTGTTTTTGTTATTTGTTAACTGAGAAATTTTTAAAGAATGTCATTAAGTTTCCAGTTAGATTTATATATCTTACTAATGTTTTCCATATTAAATATTATTTAGTCACATTATGATCTACAAAGGATTTTTAAAATTTTGCTTTCATAATTTCTTTGTACACCCTATTACAGTGTCCATTTTTGGAAAACTAACATATCATGCTTCAGTGTTCTATTTGGAAAAATGACATGTCTCTCATCTCTAGATTCTCCAATAGTTGGCTGAATTTACTTTTTTTTCCATTTTGTTTATCTTTTTTTAGATTTGGCCTGCTCTGAGAAAGGAACATCAAAATCTCTTTAAATTTTCAGTGCCTTTTCTTCTTTTCATTTACTTAATTTTGCAAAATCAGTGTCTGTCCTCTTTTATGGAGTAGGGGTAGTGGTGTGCTGAAGCTAATTCAAATTGGCTTTCAAGAGCCAATTGGTAAATTTTCAGAGTGATCACCTTAAAAATTAGCAAAATTATAAAATAAATTATCAAAAAATGGTTAGTGAAATACAGACTTTTTCTATGTTTCCTTAGAAATATATAAAAACAAACAGTTGTCATAATTTCATTATGGATTCATCAAGAATAGCTCATGATGCTTTTGGTTAAAATAGCAGTGTTTAAATATATAATAAATTTGATTGATGTGCTGTTGGTAGAGTTGTAAATTGTTTTAACCATTCTGGAAATCTTTTGGAAATCTGCCCTCAAAGTTAATAAACTACCAGGCCTATAACCAAAGACATCAAAGGAAAAGGTAAAGGACCAACGTGTACCAAATATTTATCTCAGAAATATTTATGACAGCTCTTTTATAGCAAAGATTAATAACAAAGGAAACAGTCACTGATTTTGCAAAATTAAGTAAATGAAAAGAAGGAAGCATAGAAAGCCTTAAGAGATTTTGATGTTCCTCTCTCAGAGCAGGACAATGGATATTTTCAATCAGACAATCAACAAGAATTCATAAAGTGCATACTGTGTACCAAACACGGTGTTAAGTACAAGGAAATACAAATAAATACAATTTAAATACAAATGAAAGATAAATCTTTCTCTTAAGGAGCTTACATTCTAATGGGGAAAGATGATGCATGAAAGAGAGAGAAGAGAATGTTCCTTCTGAGAGAACACTGTGTCAGTCAGAAGATGGGCAAGGAATGAAGAAGGAAGCCTGGACTGGACTCAGAATAGAAGTCTTAGTAGGAGATCATTGGTGAGGATAGGGGAAGAAAAGATGGAGAAATGTTTCAGATTGAAAAGATCACAGGCAATGAAGGAAGTTTCAGGATAAGAAGGTGGGTGAGACATGGTAGTGAAGTCCCAAAAGTCAGTACGAAAAAGCTCTGTTCCCAAATTTCCATATATGTAGATTGACAGAGGAAGAATATATGAATATAATAGAATAAGATTGAGCCATAAAAAAATACATAAAGGACAGTTTCAGAGAAATCAGAGAAAACTTGTATGAACTGATGTAAGCAGAACCAGGAGAACAATTTTTACAGCAACAACATTGTAAAGAAAAACAACCTTGAAGGAATTAAGAACTCTGATCACAACAATGATTGACCACAACTCCAGTTAATCAATTAATATTTCTTAAGTGCCTACTATGTGCCAGGTCCTGTGATAGACTCTGGAGATATAAGTATAAAGATTTGCAAAGAACTTGCATTCTAAAGGAGGAGGAATAACAAGTATACATATGCATTTATTCAGGATAAAGATAAAGTGAAAACAAATATATACATTGCTAAACTATGGGTAATTTGGGAGGGAGAGTGCTAGCAGTTGGGAGGGATTAAGAAAGAACTTCCTGCAGAAAATAGTGCCTGAGTTTTGTTTTTTGTTTTTTTGCTTATTTGTTGTTGTTGTTTTTTTTTCTTCAAGGCAATAGGGTTAAATGACTTGCCTCCGATCAGTGTTTGTTTTTTTTTTTTGTTGTTTTGTTTTGTTTTGTTTTTGTTTTTGTTTTGTTTTCCCAAGGCAATAGGGTTAAATGACTTTCCTCCGATCAGTGTCATTTGAAGTAGAGTCCTCCTCACTGGGACTGGTGTCTATCCACTGTGCCACCTGACTGCCCCCTAGGTTTTTAAAAATACATTTTTGTTGAATTTTTTAAAAATATCACCATAGTTTCCCCCAGTATCCTCCCTGTGCCCTTTCCAGAAAACCATTCCAGATAGCAAATAGTATTAAGACAAGAAAAAAAAATCATCAAATGATCAATACATCAAAAATCTATGACTATATATACAAGTGCAACAGCTGTGGACCTCTGCCTTTGCAAAGGAATAGAATTGGGAGTAAAATTGATTTTGCTTAGAACTCATTCCTCTTTTAATTTATTTTCCATTTAATTCCCTCTCCCCTCTTCTTCCCTTTCCTCTTAATTTCACAGTTGAATGTAATGGATTTCTGTATTCAGTTATATATGTGTGTTTGTATTCTTCTTTCTTTCAATTTACTGTCAATAACTCCTTTCATGCTTTCCACCTTGTTTATGTAAACTGTCTACTTGTGCACCCTCATTTGTTGTTATTGTTCAGTCATTTTCAGTATGTCTGACTCTTTGTGACCCTACTTGGGGTTTTCTTGGCAGAGATATTGGAGAGATTTGCCATTTCCTTCTCAAGCTCACTTTACAGATGAGGAAACTGAGACAAGACAGTGTTAAATGACTTGCCCAGGATCACACATATAGTAAGTATCAGAGCCCGGATTTAAACTCAGGAATCTTCCTAATTTCCACCCAGTTGCTCTATCCACTGTACTACCTAGCTGCCCCCATTCCCTCATTATGGGAGCTAATTTTCTCTAACCTTTCTGCCCACATCTCCTCCAGCCCCAGGTTATTCTTCTTTCTTCTTTTTTTCTATTCTTAAGATCATTAAGCCATAACACTAGACCTTGTCTATGAACTCTGATGATAGGGATCAGAGGAAACCCATGTATCATCTCCTTTTATTTGAATGTAAAGAGTTTATCCTTGTTTAAATCTTCTATAGTTCTTTGTTCACATTTTTCTCCTTATGTTACTCTTCATTTCTATATTTGAACTTTAAAGTTTTTTTGTAGCTCTGATCTTTTCATCAGGCATAAGTGGAAATCCTTTATAACACTAAGGGTTAATTTTTCCCCTCCTATGTTGCATTATGTTCTGTTTTGCTGGGTAAATTATTTTTGCTTATGAGACCACAACTTTGACCTTTTGAAATATGGTATTCCAAGTTCTCCACTTCTTTATGGCAGTAGCTACTAAATCTTGTATGATCCTTAATGTGACTCCTTGCTATTTGAATTCTTTCTTTCTGGCTGCTCTCGGGATATTTTCTTTGATCTGGAAGTTCTGGATTTTGTCTATGATATTCCTGGGAGTTTATGGGGATTTATCCCAAAAAGTAGACAATGTATTTGTCCTATTTTTACTTTGTCCTCTAGTTCTAAGAGATTTGATAAATTTTTTTTTTTGAAGATTTTTGGAGATAGGATGTCTAGGCTCTTTTATTTTTCATGATATTCAGAGAGTACAATGACATTTTTAAATTTTTTTGCTTTATTCCTTTTTCAGGTACTTCTTTTTTTTTGCTTTGAAATATCTTATATTTTTAATTAAATATTTAAAATTATTTTTGAGATTCATTTAAAAACATTTTGAATTCCAAATTCTTTCTTTCCTTCTCTCCCCTGCCCATTGAAAAGGCAAACAATATGACATCAATTATATATATACATATATATAAAGTCATATAAAGCATATTTTCATATTAGTCATGTTTTAAAAAAAACTCCAAAAATCAAGAAACATAAAGTGGAAAAAAATGTATGCTTCAATTTGCTCTCAGAATTAATCAGTTTTCTGGAGGTGGATAACATTCTTCACCAAGGGGCCTTTGGATCTAATTCTTCCTCAATTCTCATTTCTTTTCCATTTTTTCCCCTTTAAGCACCATTCAATTTATTAAAAAAATTTAAGGCTCCTTTTTAAAACTCTTGCTTCATTGTTTCCAGGAATTCCAGTTGAGTTTGTGCCCAAGTTATGTTTTTGTTTTTGTTTTTTTTTCCCCACCACTGGGCTGGACAAAGGACTCACTATTGCTGTTTCTGGATTTCCCCATCAGGATTTGCTTTGGTACATTTTCTAGCCCTGTCAGGAGGAGTTTGTGAAGAAGAACTCATGGCTTCTTATCACTATTTCATTTTGTCTTTACCCTTTTTTCCTCTGGATGGTTTTGATGACTGCTACTTTATAATATAGTTTGAGATCTAGAAGTACTTGTTTCCTTTTATAACCCCTATGTCTCTTCATAATTTCTCTTAAAATTCTAGATCTTTTATTTTCCCAAATGAGTTTTATTATTATTTAATCAAATTCTTTGAAATATCC
The DNA here is from genome assembly GCF_016432865.1 of Antechinus flavipes. NCBI lineage: Eukaryota > Metazoa > Chordata > Mammalia > Dasyuromorphia > Dasyuridae > Antechinus > Antechinus flavipes. The sequence goes on from NC_067398.1 coordinate 696,875,221, forward strand.
ATTTGATAATTTGATTGGTATAACATTAAAATGCCAATTAACTTTAGCAATTTTGTCATTTTTATTGACATGGCCCAGCCAAGAGCACAAATATTCCTCCAACTATTTGTGTTTTTTATTTCTAGAGAACACTTTGTAATTGTGTACTTTAAGGTATTTTGATTTCCAAATACTTTATAAACTTTGAAGTTATTTGGAATTATTTCCTTTTGTATTATTATCACATATTATAATATAATATTTTATATTACATCATATTATCATATATTACAATATTACTAATATTATATTATATTATTTATTACTATTGCTCAATGAGTATCTTTGTTGATTCCTAGGATTTTTAAAAGTAAACCAACATATGATCAACAAATGAGGATGGTCTTATCTTTTTTTTTTCCTCTTTCTAAACCTTTGTTTTCTTTCTTATCACTATTAATGCTAGTATTTTAAGAACTATGCCAAATAATAGTTGGGAGAATGAGCACTTCGCTTCATACCTGTATTTACTGGGAAAGATTCTAGTGTATCATCATTGAATATGATGCTTGCTTTGGGGCAACTAGGTGAAGCAGTGGATAGAGTCAGCAATTCCTGAATTTAAATACAGCTTCAGACATTTGCCAGCTGTATGACTTAACTCTGTTTACCTTAGTTTACTCATCTGTATCTTTGCCAAGAAAATCCCAAAAGGGATCACTATTAGTCAGACATAACTGAAAAGTGACCAAACTTTGAAAAACCTTTGAATTTTAGATACATATTTTTTTTAAGTATGAAAAAGTTTCCTTAGTTGTAACTGAAAGGAAGAGAGGGAGTCAAAGAAACAAGTGAAGAGAATGCATTCTAAACAAGGTGTATAATCATTGAAAACCTATGGATTTAGGGAGTAGAGTCTGCAGAACAATGAGAAGGTAATTTTGCCCAGATTGCAAAATGTAGACGGGAAAATAATGCCCAATGAGTCTGGAAAGACAGGTAGGAGTCAGTTGTTTAGGGTAGCATTGGGTTGAGAATGATAAAAATAAAAGCATCAGAGAGGAGAGTGGTGAGTAGTTTTTGATCACTGATTAATTATTAAAGAGATCTGGAGAAAAATTATTAAAGGGATAGCAGAGTGGCTAGAGTGGGGTGCAGTTGGTGGGGTACCCTCAGACAAAACTGCATCTGATTTCATTTGAGCCCCAAAGGGTACAGGTAACTCTTTATATCAGTGATTGATAAAGCATATTACCCACTCCCTAACAGAGAAATGATGGACTCAAGGCATAGAAAGAGACATATTTTCAGGAATGGCCAAGGTGGAGATTAGTCTTGTTTGACCATAGTGGAAATATAATTTAAAAAAAAAAACACTTCATTTTTAGTTGAAATAAATACATTAAGTAATAAATATTTCTCTTAAGCCCTTTTTATACTTTTCTTCTTTCTGTTAGATCCAGCCTCTTTCTTTTAATAAAACTATATTGGTTGTTTTCCTTTATTCTTGAAGAGGACCAAAATGACATTACTATATTCGAGTGGAGTTATTGTGTCCAATTATGGCTGATCAGACCAACATGAGCTCAGAATGCTCTGCCACAGATGGTGCACAAATAGTACCTATGAACATGTGGGGTGCATTGTCTCTCCAGTTTCTTCTGAGTTAATTCAATTCTGCTTTGCTCATAGAGCACAGAGTGTGCTCTGATGAGGGCTCGCCATTTTGGGCAGGCCTGTGCCAGGATCTCCCAAGTAAAGGACAAGAATGGATGTTAATAGACTTCAGAAAATGGATTAGAAGTGGTAGACAGACCTAGAAATAGATCTTTCTCACTTCTAGTTAAGATTATTATCTTCTTTCAAGCTTCTTAGGCAATCAGAGTAATTAGGGATTACCTAAAGGCCATTCCCTATTTCTCCATTTATTGAAGGGAGTAGGGTATTGAACACAGGGCATAAGTCCTTTTGATGATTTCAGGTCAGCTGCTACCAGTTGGGCAGAAAACTTTTGAGGAGAAGATCAATTAATTCTCCAAGTGCTTCTCAGAAAGATTAAGGGACTATTTTTCTGCTGGAAAGAACAGTCTGTTAACTGCTTATCTGTGCTTTATCATATTGCAAGATTTGCCTTGTTCAGTACTCCTACACATATTACTTCCAAATGTCTCATGTTAGAGAGATGCTTTGCGGGGCATGGTAGGCTCTTGTCAGTTGAACCAACCTCTTTTCTCTCTGAGATAGTTAATACCAAGAAAACACAGGTTCTCCATCAGCCAGTGGCACATGGTCCATGTGTGGAACCACTGTTTACAGCCAATGGAGAAGTTTTGAATGTTGTGAATAAGTTCTCTTACTTTGACAGTATACTTCCCAGGGATGTCACATTGATAATGAGACTGACACACTCATTGCTAAAACCAGCTCAGTGTTTTGGGGCTCCAAAGAAAAGTGTAGGAGAGATATTAGACTGACTACCAGACTGAAGGTCTACAGAGCTGTTGAGCTGAATTCAGTGTTATATACCTGTAAAACCTGGATAGTATATCAGCACCTTGCCAGAAAAAAAAATACCGAATCACTTCCAGGATAATGATAAATTAATTAAAATAATTTCTGGCAGAATTGTACCTAAAATGTGGAAGACAGTATATACATATATATATTTTTTGACAAGTCAAGTCAATAATCATTCATTAAGCATTTGCTGTCCACCAAGCATTATGCTAAATGCTGGGCAATATGAATATAAGCAAAAAGAAATAATTTCCTGCCTTCAAGGAGCTTACATTTTAATAAGGTAAGACAACAGATAAAAGGGAGCTGAAAGAGGTGAAGGCAGAGAGAATAAGGTAGAAGATAAAAAGATTTCTCCAGCAGGTGGAAAAATCTATAGCGTAAAGAGCAGAGCTGAGAGAGGAGTGGGGGGAGCATGGCTGATCTGGACATTTCTTCAAAATGGAGTTTGTGGGAAGAATTTTCCAATCAAAGGAAAGGGCTGCAGGAGCTTAGGGATCTACTAGGAAGAAAAAGCTTACTCTGCTTATTGAGTTTTTCCTTTTTCTTTTCTCTTCTTTTTTTTTCCCAGTGGGAAAAAAGATTTTCTTGTGGAGGTGGGGGAGGCTAATAATAATATTACCAAAAAAGAAAAAGGGAAGAAGATCAGAAGAAAGCACAGATGAGCAAGACAGCTTTCAAAGCAACAGGATGAATTTATTACATACATTTTAAAAAATGAGCTATACATACTACCATTTTACACATAATTTGCTTTATTTGCTTTACTTTGAGGATTTTTTTTTAGTGTTTGTCACATTTATAATAAAAATTTAAGGAGAAATTTAGGAACAAAAATAGGAAATTTGGGCAAAAGCTTAAAAAAGAATTACATCACTTTTCCTTATCTCCTTTTAGAAAGCAGAAGGAGGCAGTGGGTAGAAATTGAAGGGAGGCCAAATTCAACTCAATGTCAGAGTAGGGAGAGAATTGATCTTTGGTTTCTATTCCTTTCTTCTCTCTCCCCCAACTATTTGATGTAGCCAAAGCAAAGAACAAATAGCAAAATGTGAAAACATTTCTCTCCACTAGAAGGAGAGTTTAGGATTGACTGACTAAAAATTAGTCAGACCTTCAGAGGCTTTTAAAATAGCTAAACAGTCCAACCCTGAAGTCATTTTGAGAAGATGGGGGAGAAAGATCTTTCATTTATATAGCATTTTAAGGTTTGCAAAATACTTTACAAATAATATCATGCTTATTTTCTTTGCAAACATTTTTTAGTCTTGTTTTGTTTTTCTAAATACATGCAAAAATAGTTTTCACTATTTACCTTTGCAAAACCTTGTGTTCCCAATTTTTTTCTCCCTCTTCTTCCCTTTCTCACCTCCCCAAGACAGCAAGCAATCTGATATAGGTTAAACCTATACAATTCTTCTAAACACATTTCTGTATTTGTCATGCTGCCCACATACAAAAAAAACAGATCAAAAGGGAAAAAAAAAACATGAGAAAGGAAAAGCAACAACAATAACAAAAAAGGTGAAAATACTGTTTTGATCCACATTTAGTCTCCATAGTTCTCTCTCTAGATATGGATGGCACTTTCTATCCCAAATCTTGAATTGTCTTGAATCATCTCATTATGAAAAAGAGTCAAGTCCATCACAGTTGTTCAACATATAATTTTGTTGTTGCTGTGTACAATATTCTTCTGGTTCTGCTCATTTCACTTAGCATCAATTCATGTAAGTCTTTGAAGGCTTTTCTGAAATCAGCCTCTTCACTGTTTTTTTATAGAACAATAATATCCCAATTGTTGTGTTTGATTCTCATAACAATCCCAGGGATTGTAGGGACAAATATTATCATCATTTTACAGATGAGGAAACAGTCTAAAGTTAAATAACTTATATCAGGATCCAAAGGCTGAATTTGAAATCTGGTCTTCCATTCTTTTGGTTCAGGAATCTATCCACTGAGCCACCTACCTGCCGCTAGAAAACATTTGAGAGTTCTTTAGGTGTCCAGACAGTTGAACAACTTGCTAAAAAATGAATAATTCTTTCCTTCTGCTATTTATTTTTTGATCTCTATGGTTACATCTGAGGGTTGAGGTAAAAACCAATTATTCAAAGCCAACTACCATCATCTCCCAAAGAGGTGGCTTTGGAGGTGTGGTAGAGTGCTGTATTTCAGATCAGGAAGATCTGAATTCCAATCCAGCCTCAGAAACTAACTAGCTGTATGACTGTAACCAAGTTATTAACTCCTCTATGCCTGTTTCTTCATCTGAAAAAAAGGGAGTTGTATTTGATGGCCTCTAAATTCTCTTTTAATGATTCTACAGAAAGTTGTTTTGTTTCTAACAATAATCAGCCATTTCACTTCCCCGTGGATAAATGTCCAAAAAAGAATCTTACTCTATGACAGCCATATTCATCAATATTGTTTTAGACCATTTAAAATAACAAGGTAATATAAGGTTGGAATATTGCTGTAGTGTAGGAAATGATGAGATGGTGGATTTAGAAAAATATGGAAAGACTTGGATTTATGCAGAATGATTTTATCCACCTTCAGAGAAACAAAGGACAAATAAACATAATATGGTCTTACATAGATGCTTATGAATGTATACATATAGATACATAGATATATATAATCATAGATATCCATCTATATGAATATATCCCTACTTAATTGTAGCCTTCATGGGAGAAGGGAAAGTTGAAGAGGACAGAAAGGGAGGGAAAATAAAGTAAAAAGTGCATAGTAGAAAACAAACAAAAATAAAACCTGCAAGGAAGCAAAGAAAAGGTGGGTAGCTCTGAACTTAATGTTTACTCTTTATTTATTTATAGATATGTATAAATATATATATTTATAGATATAGATAAATAGAAATTCATTGTCTCATATTTTGAATCCTCTCTCGTTAAAAATGTGCTGTGCACATGGCACTGTTTTTTTTTTCTTTCTAGTTTGTATTTAATTTCTAAATAAACAAATATTTTTTAAAAATCCCGAACTCTAAAGAACTATGAGAGAAAATGTAACAAGCCACCAATAATAGAATGAGATGTATAACATCCATAAAATTGTCAAAAATGATTAAAGACAAAAATAGTGGATTTTTCAGGGACCATGGGAAGCCTGGCTTGTTACAATTGGTGTGACAATTGTGGTGACAATTGGTTCAGTCATTCTGGAAAATAATTAGTAATTATGGGGGAAATGTCTGTTCTTGCCTATTGACTCAATGATTATATTTGTCTCCAGTGAAATTTGACAAAAAGGTAAACTGAGGCAAATCTGAATGCAAGAGAGTATTTATTAATTTATTAATTATTAGTTAATTATTAATTAAGTCATACTGCCTGCCAGTAAATGGCTCAGTGGATAAATGGCTCTGATTGTGCCAAAGACCCCTGAGCACAAGGACAATTTCCCTTTTATAGGCTTTGGGGAGTACAAAATAAAGAACAAGGTGAATGACATCACAGGATAAGAGCAGCATAATTAGTTTTTTTTTTTTTTTTTTTTTTTGCTGAGGCAATTGGGGTTAAGTGACTTGCCCAGGGTCACTCAGCTAGGAAGTGTTACGTGTCTGAGGCCAGATTTGAACTAAGGTCCTTCTGAATTTAGGGCTGGTGCTCTATCCACATAACTGCCCCAGGCTAATTAGTTATAAAGCTGAGACACAGAGAACAATATGAAAGGTTGGATGGAAAGAGGGATGGGAGCTAGCAATAATACCTTCCCCACCTTCTCTTATGAAACTTAGAAGTGCTTCTAGTTTGAGTCCACATGCAAGGTAGCAACTGACACTTCTGGACAACAAGCTAGACTTCCTTGAAGAATAGCTTGGTGCCGTAAAGTTATCATGTCCAATTCCTTTGCTTTTGCCAGTATTTTCCAAGATTAGTTAAATTCCTTAGGGCAAGAAGAGCTGGATTTTAAAATATAACCCATTCCATGACAGATGTTTAATACAAAGACAAAGTACCATGACTTATGACTACTTATAAACAGGAGCAATAAATAAATGACAGGATAAATTTTAATCTTCTCATATGTTGTGGTTATTTAATCATTTTTCAGATGTGTCTCTTCATGATCCTATTTGGGGATTCATTTTGGCAAAGATACTGGAGTATTTTGCCATTTCCTCCTCCAGTTCATTTTACAGATGAGGAAACTGAGGCTATCAGAATTAAGTGAGGTGCCTAGGGTCACACAGCTAATAAGTACCTAAGACTAAGGGTTTAAGCATCTTTTCTTCTGTACTTTCTAGCACACAGTGACTGCCCACTAATTCAAGTAATAGTCTCTCTAGTTCAAATGAGTTAGCGGCCAGAGATTTGGTTTTCCAAAAAAACAAAAAACAAAATAAAACAAAAAACCCCCAACAGGTCTGACCATATCACACCCCACTCAATAAACTCCAATGACTCCCTAATATTTCTAAGATCAAATAGTAAGCACCTTGTAATTTAAAGGCCCTCAAAATTCTGCTCTAGTCTAGCTTTCCAAGTTGATTTACGTCATTCTCCTTCACATAATCCTCTTCCTCACACACAAATTCTCTACCTCCAAATTACTTTCCATTTCTTTACTTTATATTTTTAAATTGTGTATATATTTATATATAATAATTACAGATATAATATACACACAATATATCTTTAGAATTATATGTAACACATACATGATATAAACAAATACACAAAATAAAAATGTTTGCATATAATAAACAATTATGTCATATGTATATAATAATTATGTGTTATACATATAATCTGTTGCATGCATAATTATATATATGCATATAATATAATAATTATATATAACATATTATCATAATCATATATATTACATAAATTATGAAAATATGACAGTAATCATAATTATATATACATATATTACATAAATGTGTGGCATCATATGAATCATAGTTTCATATATATTACATAGGTGTGATAATATAATTATATCATATAAAATATAAATACATATATATTACAACTAGATCTCTATCTATATACATCTATACATCTATATATCTATATATTATAGGTGTGTATGTATGTGTATGTATGCACAGATCTATATGCAAGAATATACTGATGTATAACTGGCTGACTCTAACACATCCTTGATATAAGTATATATATAATATACTCTCTAAATATGTATATATGCAATACACATAAGTGTGTGTGCACATACTTATATGCAAGGATATACTGGAGCCAGCTTGTCCAGCACTCTATTTTTTTTTTTAACTTTTTATTGACAGAACTCATGCCAGGGTAATTTTTTACAGCATTATCCCTTGCACTCACTTCTGTTCCGATTTTTCCCCTCCCTCCCTCTACCTCTACCCCCTCCCCCAGATTTGTCCAGCATTCTAGAGGCCTCTGTGAAAATTTTTTGTGTGAATATTTGTATCTCAGAAATAATTGGCAAATCAGTGCTTGCTTTATTGTTTTATTGGTTTGAGCTGAAAGAGATGAAGAAAATGTCAATTGTGCAGATTAAACTTAAATGTGCATGTATTCTACACTTTCCCCCAAAACTGGTTTCTTTTTAGCCTACGTGCACTCATGTTTTTTGAAAGGCAGGGCCTGTTCCACCTGTGTCTTTGGATCCTCATTTCTTATCTCATAGTGTCTGAATGACTCATGGGAGGAGCTTAGTAAGTACCTGCAGATTGAATAATTGATGAATAAAGGGTGATTATACAAATAACAGCACCTTAAGAAATTATGAATATATGAGACATTCAGAGAAACTTGGGAGATCGTGTACAAACTGATGGAGAGATGAGAACAGAGCCAGGAGAACAAAATACCCAAAGAGACCACAGTAAAGTAAATGAAAATGACAGTAAGAACTAGCTTTGCTTCCCTGGAACAAGTGATAAAATGTATTTCTCTAATTTAGGTATAGAGGCTGGGGATTGGAGGAATTGACATATTATCAAATAAGGCTTTAGGTCTAATAGATTTTGAGATTGGTTAAAAAATTTTTTTTGTTTAATTTTTTTTCTTTTTGGTTTGTTTAAAAGGGAAAGTTTTTGATGTTGGGGACAAAGTGTAGATTGGGGAAAATGGTGCAAAAAAAAAAAACCCAATCAATAAAATTTCAGAAAAAAAATAACCCAATGAAAGCATTTCCAAATGGAACAGAGAGCCTTGGGAGATAGTTTACCCTCTCTCCCCCCATTTCCTCAAATAAAGGCTGGACAAGCACCATCTGGCCCTGGTGGGGGCCTTCTCCAGGTATTCTTAGATAAGAGAGCCTTGGAGGTCTCTTTCCATTCTGACATTCAATAATATAATAATAATTATCATAACAATACATTGATAATACAAATGATAATAACTGACATTTATATGGTGCTTCATGTTTTTAAGGTGCCTTGTACATTGCTCTGAATCTGACAACAAATCTGTTGGGAGCGGAATTAAAGAGATTATTCCCATGGTAAACAAGAGAATACGCACACTCTGTAAAGATCAGTAAAATATCTGTGTTTGCCAAGCCCAGTGCTTTCTATTTTGCCTTATAGTCTCTTTCTCAGTTCTGACATTCCCTAATCTAAGGCCCTCCAGTCCTGACATTCTGTGTTCTAAGGCGTGGCCCCCCCACCCTACGCTCTGACATCTCCTGATCTAAGGCTCTCCCAGCCCTGATATTCCCTTTTCTAAGGCTCCTCCAGCTCTGACAGCCCTGTTCTAGAGGACCCCCCAGTTCTGATAGTTTATGTTCTATGATTCCTCCCAGCTTTGCCTTTTTTTCTTTATTTTATTTTTTAAATTGATCAACGTCTTCTGTTTTTTATATCATATTCCTGGTATCCTTCCCCTGTCTCCTCCCAGAGATCCATTTCATATAACAAATAGCATTTTTTAAAAGAGAGGGAAAAATCAGCATGATTGATTGATGGATAAATTGAAAAAACCTGAAATCATGTGCACTCTGTAACACCTATGGACTTCCCCCCTTCCTGAACGGGTGGGTTGGGGAATGTCTTCCCCAATCTCTTGTTTTGACTCCTGATTGTTCTTTATAATATTATCAGTTTTACACCAAACATCGACTTGGGGTTTTTGTTGTTCTTTCTACTTGCATTGTTGTAGTTACTGTTAATATAGTTTTCTTGGCTGTGCTGACTTCACTCTGCATCAGGTTATATAGATCTCTTCATGCATCTTTGTATTCATCATATACATTGTGTCTCATAGCAGAGTAAATTATAGTGGGGAGAGTGGGCAACCTTGTTGCACTCGAATTTATTGGAAAATAATTTTCATGTAATATCTGCTTTGGGTTTTAGATAGATGCTTTTTATAATAGTTTAAAAAGTTCCCTCTAAGCCTATATTTTGTAAATTTTGTTTGTTTTAGTTGCTTTTCCTCCATCTATTGAGATGATCATATTGGGATCCTTTGATTTTCATATGATTAATCATGTTAATTGTTTTCCTAATGTTAAACATTTTTGCACCACTTGATCATGATTGATTTCTTGGATAAATTGCTATCGGATTTTGTTTAAATTTATTGTGTTAATGATATTGCCTTATAGTTTTCTTGTTTGATCTTTTCCTAGTTTCTGTATTAGGGCTATCTTTGTCTCAGGAGAATTTTCATAAAGTTCTTTCTCGATTTTTGAGAATAACTCATGAGATATGAAAAGTTTGATAGAATTTCTCCTATGAATCCTTCTGGAATGGTATTTTTTCTCTTTACATCTAGATCTATTTCCATTAATGAGACTGGGTTATTTAAGATCTCTCCCTAGACTTCTGATAGTTTGGGATATTTTAGATTTTTGAAGCAATTCCTGTTTCTTTTGCGTTCTCGATTTTATTAGCTGTAAACGAACACGATAAAATCTGATTGTTCTTTTTATTTCTCCTACTTTTGCTGTGATTCCACATTGCTCATTTGGTTTTTTATTGATTCGATTTTCTGCTCTTTTCTTTTTAATTAACTAAGGATTTATCAGTTTTATTTTTTTCCAAAGAACCAGCTTTCAGTTTTATCTATCATATCTGTTTCTTTCCCTAATTTCCCCTCTGATTTTTAATAGCTCCTCTTGTTATTTTAGGTTTATTTATTAGTTTTCTGATCTTTTAAACTGCACATTCAGTCCATTCCTCTTCTCTCCCCATTTTGTGAATGTACGTGTGTAAGGATGTGCTTTCCTCCCTGAGGACTACTTTATCCCAGGAATCTGATATCTTGCTTCATCCTTACCTCTTTCTTTTCCACAGCTATTAGTTGTTTCTGTGATTGTTCTTTGACCCGCTCATTATTAAGGATTCCATTGTTAAGACTCCATTTGGGACTAAGCTCTGACATTCTAGGCTTCCAGGGCCCTCCCAGTTCTGACACTCCCCCATCCTCTCCCACGTGGGCGTCCGGGGGTCGGTGATTGACGTCCAGGTCTCGACACCAGCGGTCCGGAGCGCTCTCCTCAGCCCCGCCCCAGATGTCGCTCCCTCCTCCCATTGGCCACGAGTGCAGATGGGCGGTGCGGGCTCCGCCTCTCTCTGTGCCCGGAGGCTGAGTGACGGCCCTCGAGAGTCAGTTGCGCGTCTCACGCCTTTTAGGGACGGACGTGGGACCTTAATCTGCCTCCGCTCCGACCTCCGGCCTCCCGCCTCCAACTCAGCATGCTTCGGGCCGCCGCTCTGCTCGGGCCCCGTCTGGGCCGCCGCTTTCTGTCCTCGGCCGCTCCGGCCGCCGTGCCCATCCCCAACGAGCACCCCGAAATCTTCTACAACAAGGTGGGATGCCCCGGGCCCCCGCTGGCCTGGGCGCCGGCCCCTCTCCCGCATGCAAGCCTGCACCCCCATGCCCCCTCCCCCGGCACCCTTTCCCTCTTGTTTCCGGCTGGTTCTGCACCCCTCGTCTGTGTCTCCTCTCTCTTCCCCTGATGCACCTCCTAGCCTTCCTTTTCACCCGCTCTCCTCTCTTCTCCCTCCTTTCCATCTTTTTCCTTATGTTCTGCACCCCACACCTCCCTTTTCTGTCTTCTGTACCCTATGTCTGCCTTTCCCTGCTCAAAACCCGACGCTTCTTTTTTCTTTCCCTTTATACCTCATGTCTCCCTTCCTCTCCACCCTTTCTGCAACCCTCACTGATTCTTTCCCCTCTCCTTCCTCTTCTGTGCCCCTTCTTCCTTGTGCACTCCCTTTTCTAAACCCCACACCCCATTTTCCCCATTCTTCCCTAGCCTTCCCTCTCCCCTCCTCCTTTCTCAATTCTCCCTTCTGTTTTGCACCCTATAGCGTCCCTTTCTACCAACACCTCTTTTCTCCCTTGCACCCCATAACTCCCCTTTTCCCCCCTGCATCCCATGTCTCCCTTTTCCTCTTGCACCTCCTCCTTCATTCTCTTCCTTCTTTCCCTGCCACCCTGCTTCTCTTCATGCTCCCTTGTGTCTATTCTCTTACCCTCTTCCTCCCCTCCAGTCTGCCCCTTTGTAACCGACCCCTCTTTTCCATCCTGTGCTTCCCTTTTCTTACCTCCTTTCTTTCCCATTGCTTAGTTCAGTGCCTGGCACACAGTAGGAGCTTAATCAGTGCTTATTGACTGCTCTTCCTTTGTCTTCTCCTACACTCTCTTCTCCCTGCCCCTTCCTCCACCTCCATTCCCTGTTCCCCAATTTTTTCACCTCATGGCTAATTTTCTATTTTCTTGGAGTTGTCTATTGCTCCTCACCTTCTCTCCTTCCAGTCGGAACTTTTTTTCCTTTCTCTGACCTCCACTTTCCCTCCTTCCTTTCTGGGAGGCTTCTCTCCTGCCCTTCTTCCTTCTTCCCTTTCCTGCCAACATCTTCCCTGAACTGCTCCTTCTGGGTTGTGGGAGAGGGAGTACCTGTTGTCTTCTTCAGTTTCCTCATCAATCAAATGAGAGGGGGATGGGAATTAGGCTCATTCAGGTGGGACTGGTCTATAATTCAGAGCTTCCTCCCCCCATCAAACACTACAGCTGTGAGCATCTATTGAATTCCTCATTAGGCAAATGTCTTTCATCTACTTCTCCAGAACTAGAGTCTCTTTGGACCAGAGCCTTGGATACAAACAAGAAAGCGCCATCATTAGATAATGCCCTCCAGACCACTCTTCAGCAATTGCTGCTTCCAGCAGATTACAAAATATATCAGAAAGGGAAAAGCATCAGGGAGTAACTACTCTCCTAATAAGCCAATGTTGACTTGGTTTGCTATGGGAAGTTTCTATCCTCCTCTCTGCCTACTGCCCTGACTTCCTTTAAGTCGCATCTTAGATCCCACTTTGTACAGGAAACCTTCCCCAATTCCTCTTTATTCCAATGCCTTCCCTCTGCTAATTATTTCCTATTTATGTAGCTTGTTTGTAGATAATTGTACGATATCTCCCCCATTTGAGTGTAAGCTCTCTGAGGACAGGAACTGTCTAGTGTCTGGCACTTAATAGGTGCTTAATAAGTGTTTATTGATTGATTATTCTCTGAATTACCAAATTTCAGAAATGAAAGAAGCTACATATATTTTGGTTCACAGTCCCCTCCTTGAAAGCCTTGACTTCCAGCCTGTTTCTAGGGATCCCTCTTCCCTTCAAAGGAAGTCCATTTTCCTTTTTGGCTAGCTATATAACTATCAGAAAGTTCATAGAATCCCAGGCAATCCCAATAAACTTTGAATAGAGAAAATGCCATCTGCATCCAGAAAAAGAACTTTGGAGATTGAATGGAAATCAACACATGCTATGTTCATTTCTTTTTTCTGTTTTTTTTTCCCCTTCCTCCAATAATATTTCCTTTTTGTTCTGATTTTTCTCTCCCAACATGATTCATCAAGAAATGTGTATTAAAAAAATTGATTAAAAAATACATCAGGAAAAAAAAAGTTAATAAGATCATAGGTCCAGAGATGGGAGGGACTTCAGAGACCATCTGGTCCAACCCCCTTCATTTCACCAATGCAGAAATTGAGTCCTAGGAAGTGATGTGACTTGTCCCAGTCTGCACAGCCAGTAATGTCCCTTGGAGTTTGAACTTGCTCCCTCAGGCTCCAGCACTAGCCTCCTTTCCACTATATCTTCAGTTCAGATGTCCTAGATTTAAACTGCTAGCATCCTTAGAGTCTAATTCCCTTATTTTACAGATGGGTAAACTGAATCTGGGAGCGGTTCAGTGATTTGCTTAGGGTTACAGTTAGGAAGTAGCTGAGTTAGGATTTGAACTCAGCTCATCCGGACTTCAAGCCTACTGCTCTATCCACCTCACATTTGAAATTTTGGGTGAATTTTTCTCCACATTATTTCTTGCTGAGGCAAGTGGGGTTAAGAAGTGTTAAGTGTCTGAGGTCAAATTTGAACTCAGGTCTTCCTGATTTCAGGGCTGATGTTCTATCCACTGCATCACCCAGTTGCCCCAGTTTTTTTTTTTTTTTTTTTAACATTCATTCTTAAACATTTTGAATTCTAAATCCTCTCTCTTCCGCCCCTCCCCCACCCACTGAGAAAGCTAGCAACTTGATTCTTTTCTTAAAAACAACAACCCTTCTCTCTCCTCCCCCCCTCCAGATTAGCTCAAGGACCTTAAATAACCAGAATCTTGTGTTTTCAAAGAGGGAACATTATTGGGTTCTCTGAGTTCTGTTATGAAAGACTGGGCTTCTCTGACCTTTTGTCTTCTTAAAAAAACTTGGACTAGTTTCAATTTTCTTTGGTTAGGATTGATAGCTGTACTCTTGAGTTCCTCCTCCAGTCTTTTTTCCCCCCCTTTCCCTGCTGTCTCCTTTTAATCTGGGCAATAGTTAGTGAGGGGGAGAGGGACTTGTAGAAGCCATAGTTGGCATCTGTTGCAGCAACATTACAAAATAGATGAAGGCCAGGAACTAAAAAGAGGAAATTGTCAGGGAGTAACTCTTGGTCTCTCCTCCACTGTACCCAGTTGCCTTTATCTTTCTGGTTCTAACTGTCTTCTGGGGTGGGATAGCCTCAGTCCTGCTTCTGACACACCTTGGCTGTATGGACATGGGGAAGTCACCTCTCCAATTAAGATGACAGATTTCCAAGACAACACCAATTTTCATTGGAGAACTTGTTTCATTTGGGAGTTCTTTGTTATATAGGAGTAGCCTCCAGTCAGGAGCACCTACTGTATGCTAGTCAGTCAATTGACTAGCACTTCTGAATCCCCTACTGTGTCCTGGGTCTTGTGGTAATTTCTGGAGAATGCAAAGACAACAATCTAAAGGGTTCTGACCTGCCAGGAAGAGGTCTTCTGGAAGAAGCGCTAAATTTTAGGGTCTTTCCTAAATTCCCCCTGCTTGCAGCCACATGGTAGCATTGCAGACTAACAGTGGAATAGGAGATCAGAGGTCAGCGTTCCACCTCCCTGTTTTTCGCAGCTAAAGAAATGCAGACTCAGAGAGTTTCCTCCAGTTGCCAAGGGTCACAGAGGGACTGGCATTGGAGCCTGCTTTCTCTGATTCCAAATCCAGCCCCTTTCTCTGAACTCCACAAATTAGAAGGGCAATAAATCCATTGCAAGCTCCAACTCCTTTGTCTGCATTTTTTTCCTTCCCACATTTTATTGGAAATGAAGGATAAGAGGAGGGGTAGAGCCCAGTTTTTTAGCTTTAACACACTGTTGAGTGGGTTGCTTTCACTGTAATTATGGTTTAGCCATTAAGTTATTAGCAAACTAGGGCCTGGACCTTTTGATACTTCAAGGATCCTGTGATTTCTAGGCTCCTCCTCCCTCCACTTTGCAGATTCCCAGCCTTCCTAGATGGTTTTATGAGTTATCCAGGCCCAAATCATCCTTCACCTGATGACCAGCTTTTTGTTCAGGAAGTCTTTGGTCTTCAGCTCATTTCAGAATCACAGCAGTTTCTAGTTATGGGAAAGAATTCTCTCTATAACGATTGAGTCAAACTCAGATAGGGGATAAGTGGGAAGTTAACTAGTCACAAAAGATCTCATATTTACAGTTTTAGAATGTACTGTTATCTATGTTTTGTATTTTTATTTATTTTGTTAAATGTTTCTCAGTTTTTGCTTATTTTCAGGAGTGTTGTAGCTATGTGTGGGATCTATAGCATAACTGATAAGTGGATGCACAGCCTTTAAAGGCTTGGGGCACCATGGATTTGGAGTCAGAAGACCTGGATTCGAATTTCCCCTATGCTACTCAGTAATTTTATAACAGTAGACAATCACTTCACTTTTCAAGGTTCATCTGTAAAATTGCTTATAAAGCAGTAAGGTGGGGTTACCTCCCCAAGGGCAGAACTGTAAAGCTGAGCAGCTCCTGGTCAGTGCCCTTCCCTGCTAATCTCAGGGAGTAATATAATGAGTATTTCAGGCTTTTCCCCCCTCTTCCCACTAACTCAGTGATCCTTTCCTTGACCTCCTAAAGCAGGTTTTTAAAATGCCTACTGAATGCCAGCGTGGGGATTAAGAAACAAAAACAACAGTTTCTGCCTTCACGGAGTTGGAGTTGAATTCTACACATAATTGTGTAAATATAAGGAGGTAATTTGAGGAAAACTTTAATGATAGGAGAATGTCCTTTCTCTATCCTTTGCAGGGGTGGAGAAGTGGGGATGAGGTAGGTGTAACATAGCATATCATGTCAGTTTTTTTTAATCCATGGATCAGTTTTGTTCATTTTTTTCCTCTCTTTTTAAAAAAAATTCTTTGTTATAGGAGATGACTCCCTGGGACTGGGAAATATATAAATGAAAGATTTCCTTACAGATCTCCCCAAAATAGTAGGGGATGGATTAGTCAGGACTTCTTGTAGGAGGTGGTTCTGAACCTTTGAAAAATGGTAAAAATAATTCTAAGAGATGGAGGTGAAGAGGGAATGCATTCTAAAGAGATATGGCTTGTTCAAAGATTAGGAACATACAAAATGAGGGGAGTCATGGGAAGTGAGACTGGAGTAGTCTTTACCTGAGATGAATCCCTGAATTAAAAGGTTGGAGAAATATTCTTTTTTTTTCTTAATAATTTTTTAAAACAAATCCCAGAGAACTGAAGACTTTATTCAGATCTTTGTTTAAGTCAGTATTGGAGAGAGAGAGAGAAAAAAAATTATATAATCTAAACAGAAAAATTTAAAATTGTGTCATCACAGTAAGTTCTGGCTCATCCTGGTTCATTAGATGGGGTTGGCAGAGAAAGCCTGAAATACTCATAATATTACTCCCTGAGACTAGCAGGTGATGGGGAGCTGCTCAGCTTTACATTCTGCCCTTGGGGAGGTAACCCCACCTTACTGTATCCAGTCAGAAAGCCAAATTATGTCAAATACCTGAGATTATATGTCCCCTCTAATCTGTCGCTGGCCCAAGCCTTGTAGGTAATTGACACTAAATGTTGAGATTTGGTCATGTGAAGAATTCACAATGGTCTTTGGCTTTAGCAAAAAGTAGGTTTATTTATGAGAAGAGGTTATAGATGTCAGAAACATAATATCTTAGCACGAACTCCACAGACTCACTGATGAATGCAGGAAAGATTTATTTTACATTCTTGCAAGCTGAGGAGACACACCTTTGAAACTCCAAAGGCAGCATCTCATTTCCTATCCTGAAGCACAAGGGCCTCTCCTGCTTCCCCATTAATTAGATGTTTCAGAAGTTACAGGACATGAATCTCTATCCTTCATGACATAGCCAGTCCCTGCCCCAAAGGAGCTTGTTTTCCATTAGGGAGAAGGTAACAGAGAAAGGCTAAGGGTAAAAAAACTAAAGGTTAATATATTATTAATACAATGTAGAATATACAATACACACAATATGTAATATAGTAATGTAAAATATGTAATAAACTATAATTAATATATATTTTAAATATTTATTTATTAAGCACCTACTGTATGTCAGGCCTTTATACTAAGACTTTCCAAAAATTATCTCCTTAGAATCTCACAACAACCCTGGGAAGTAGAGGCTAATTAAATCCTTATTTTTAAAAATAAAGAAAAGAGGCAGGCAGAGGTGAAATGACTTGCCCATGCATCTTGTGAGTGTCTTCTGGCCAGATTTTTTATTTTATTTTTGGAGGGTAGACAATTGGGGTGAAGTGACTCATGCAGGGTCACACAGCTAGTAAGTGTTTGAGGCAGGATTTGAACTCAGTTTCTCTCTATTCCAGGTCTAGCATTCTGTTTGTTGAGCCCCCAGCTTTTTTGTTTTTTTCATTACTGCGAGGGCTTAGGAGTCACCCAGAGCACTAATTGGATGCAGAACTTATCCCAGATGTTTCTGACTGAGGCTGGCTGTGTTGTTCCTTCCCCCCCTTCCATCCCCAAGACCACAGTTGGTATCTGTTTCCCTGCTTCTTATGGTCTAACCTTTTGTAAAGGTGTGAAGGAGCTGGCTTCCCTCATTCCCAGCTCCAACCCCACCTTCTACAAGAAGTCTTTCTCAGGCTCCCTTGGAGATTATCTCCAATTTCTCCCATCTGTAGCTTGTTATACAGAATTATTTTATTATCTTCCTCCCCTTTCTCTCCCCAGCAGGGGTTTTTGCCTTTCTTTCCTTTGTCCATACCTGGCACGAGGCAGGTATATTTATAAATGTTTACTGACTTGGGGAACAATGCTCCTTTTCAATCCAAGCTGGGTTCTGACCACGTTAGTCAAGGAATTATGGGATAATTTTGAAGGTGTTCTGCTGTTCTGTTTTGAAGCTCACAGATTGGATTGTTGGCAACCCCCTGGAGACAGCAGCAGGGACTACCAAGTCTCCTGTGTGTGAGCTTTTGGAATATGTGCTTGATCCATGTATTGGGTCCCAAGGCTTTAGCTCCTGCCTCTATTTGGAAGGCACCCTTTGTTCAGGTCAGACCTGAATTTCTGGGCAGCTGAATCATTATTTGCCCCTTTTGAAATAATCTTATCTCCACAAGTTTAGAGGAGCCCCCCTGGGCTGGTTGGGAATGGGGAAGGCTGCTGACTTCATTGCAAACCTCTATATCTGGCTTGTTTTAGTCTTCTGTTTGGAAGGCAAATCTCAGAACAATGGATCTTGGGGGAAACTCCCCATCCTTGGAGCTGTCCCCTGGTGGTTTATGTAAAGCAGAATGCTAGGAAACCTGGTGGTCACCTGGAATTGAGTAGGACTTTGAAAGCCAAATGAGATGTTTCTGTTTGATCTTTGAGGGAGCAAAGCCCTGGGGACATCTGGGGCCTTGGGCTTGCTGTTGGCTGCCAGCCTGTGCTTTAGGGACATCATTGTGCAGGTTGGGGAGAACTGAAGGGAGATAGACCTGGGATCAGTCTGGGGGTTCTTAACCCTCCCTATGGACCCCTTGGGCTGCTGCTAGTGAGACCTATGGCTGGACCCCTTCTTAAAATCTATTTTTAAATGCACTAAGCTAAATGAACAGCATGACAAAGGAAACCAATGATATTAAAATAGTTATCAGAAAGAATATATATTTTTAATTTATATTTTTAAACCTACACACCACATTAAGAACTCCCTGAACTAGATGATTTCTCTATGATTCTGTTTCCTGGAACCACATTTTAATGTTGGGAACCTCTTCCAGCCCTTCTCTTGAGTGCTTTCCCTAAGATTCCATTCTTTGGTTTCCAAGCTCTTAAGTTTTACATTAGGTCTGGTCAGTGTCTTCCCATCCTCATATTTACTTAAGAAGAGAAGATTTCTGGTCTGGAGAACTTTCTCTGAGTTACTTTTCAACTAGCAAAATAAAGCTCTTTTGACAGGATCTTTTTACTTTTGAATTCTAAGCTTTATTTGCTCTGTCCTGGTATGAGGGGTGGAGATTACAAGCTAGGGAAGGTAGAACATCCAGGGGAGAATCTGCCTTGGCTCAAAACTTTAGGACCAAGGACTCTGGAATCTGAGAACATTCTGATCCTATTGTCTGTATGGTTCAAGTGCTTCCTGTTTAAAAAGACTAAAAGTTAAAAAAAACCAAAACCTTAGGGTGTTGGCCCTGCACGTTGCAAGCTCAGGTCTGCAAATGGTTATCCTGTGGGGACCTCTTTCTAGCTCTTTGTAGCAAATTCCACCCTTGGGTGGGACCCAAAGATCTGGGTTTTTTGGTGTAGATGGTTTCCCTGCAGAGATCCAGGCCATCCTCTCTCCACAACTAAGCATCTTCATGGCTCTGCGCTGACCAAGGGTCTCCCTGGACTAGGTTAAGCTGGCTCTCAGCATGAATCCAGGGAGGGGGTAGGGAAACCTCATGGGATCCTAATTGTGATGAGAAGCAGAACTTCTGGGAGGGATAGGAGATATGTTCAGAATCAGGATGGCTTCAAAGGCTCAAGAGCAGAGGGATGGAGTCTGAATCAGGATGGTTTCAAAGACTGAAGAACTGAGGGATGGATTCAGAATCAGGATGGCCCCAGAGGCTGAAGAACAGAGTGATGGACTCGGAATCAGGATAGCTTCAAATCCCTGCCCTGCTACTTGTGACTTCCCTTGGGGGCAAGGCTCTAAAGTTCAGGTTTCCCCTGGACTAGACTGCCCTGAATCTGTGAGGGAGGAGGTCACTGCCAGTCGTTTCCTCTGCCATTGTGAGGGCCAGGCTTTGCTTGGACAGTGGATACTGCCCTGCACTGGGTCCATCCATACTCAAGGGTTTTCCAGGCGGGGGAACCCCCCCTACCGGACTTTGTTCTCTGCTGGCATTGCTCTCTTGCATCCAGATTCACCAGGAGTGAGTGGAAAAGGGAAGATGTTGCTGCATCTTACTGGGTCAAAGGCAGAAAGTTCTAATGATTCTGATGCTGGGTCCCTGTGGGTCAGAGGAGCCAGAGCAGAGTGAGGTTGGACTTAGTGACCTCAGGTCACAATATGATCTATAGAGTAAGTTATCAATGGCACCTCATATAATTTCTGGCTCACTCTTGCCAGGTAAAGACAGGATTCAGCAAACCTGATGATGAAGATAACGATAGCATTTATATAGAACTCTAGGGTTTGCAAAATGCATTATCGGGTTCTTACACCAACCCTTCAGAAATTTCCTTTTACAGATGAGGAAACTGAGGCAGACAGAAGTTATGTGACCTGCTCATGGTAAAATACAACTAGTATGTTTGAACTTGGGGCTTTTCTACTCCAAATATCATATATTGTGAAAATGGAGATCTGTAGGTTAGAAGAGAGTAAATTAGAAGCATTGACTGGTTGGATATCCAGAATCATCAGGAAGTTGTTAAGAGTTCATTGTCTCAGTGGCAGGAGGGTGAGAGACCAGCATCCAACAGGTTCCCCACAAGTGTGAGCTTCGGGCCAAGCATCATAAGGTGAAATTCAATAGGGAGGACTTCCATTTGGGAATAAGATACAAGCCCAAAGCTCCCTGTCTTCAGGAGGTTTATGCTCTAGTGGGGAACAGGACATAGCTGAGGTGGGGTGAGGAAGGGAAGATTCCAGTGAAGGGGCAAAATGGGCTAGAGAAAAAAATGGCCCATCGCTCCTATATCTCTGCCAAGAAAACTCCAAATGGGGAGGACTGGAAGAACGACTCCACCACAACAAAAATTTTCTTTTGTTGGTTCTGACCTTAATTATTCACCTGAGCGGACTTAACCTCCAAGGGCCCTTTGTGTTGTGAAATTCCCTTTCATATTCTTTGTTGAAGAAATCCTAGCCCACTTGGAGCCTGCTGAATCAATATATTATATAACACTGATTGAGCACAACCAGCTGAGCTGGGCTGCAGGGTGGGGCCCTCCCCAGGGGAAGACTTTACACCCCGGAAGAGCCTTGATCTTGGCCCAGGTGCCAACCCCCAACCCCGGCTCGTGGAGCAAATGCAGTCCAGCCTGAACCCCAGTGAGGAAAGACAGATGGACCAACATTGGGAGGGGGGAGGGGAGAGACAGAGAAGGCAGACAGATGGGGGGGATAACCAGCCACCCAGAGTTGGGGGGTTCAAATCCTGTCTTGGAGGCGCCCCAATCATTATACTTCTCAGTATCCTAGACCAGCTCTAAGACTCTTAGATGGCAGACCAATATGGCACCCATCTACATTTATTTGTGGGCTGAGTTTTCTGGGAGCTCCTTATACAGATGACATCAATCAAGCAGCATTTATTAGGCTCCTACAGTGTGGTCAGACACTGAGAATAAAAACAAAAACGAGTTTCCAGTCTCATGGGGGAGTCAACATGCAAATAACCGCGTTCCAACAAGACAGATGGAAATTGGGGCTGGTCTCAGAGGGAAGGTACAAGATTAAGGAGGAATGGAAAAAAGAGGCCTTTGGGCAATAGGGAACTGCATGTATGTCATTAAAAATAATTTTAAAAAAAGATTGGGAAAGGTTCTTTAAAGAAAGGGGGAATGCAGGAAGCCAGGGTGAGGAGAGAGTTCAATTTCCAGGCATGGGGTCAGCTCCAGGGACTGCACTGAGCCTGGAGAGAACATCATGTTTGAGGGAAGGAATCGAAGGCCCGTGCTACTGGATCACAGTGCTTGCAAGGCAGTCTCAGGTGGAGGGGGCTAGTTTATGGAAAGTTTTAAAAGTCAGACACAGAATTAAAAAAATTTTTTTAAATGATTTTATAATTCATCCCAGAGCCACTGGAGTGTACTGAGTTAGGGCATACTTGCTAATAATTGTAACTGTAAAATGGGAGAAATAGCTTTTATCTCTCAAGATTGTTGTAAAAATTAAATGAGATAATATTTATAGTGTGCACAACTTAATGCTTGGCACACAATAAGCACTTAATAAGTGCTGATTTTCTCTCTCCTTTCTTGATCCCTGTAGGGAGGGAGGATGGGCTGGAGTTGGGAGGGACTCAAAGTGGGCAGATCCACCAGTGTTACAGTGATCTGGCCATGAGGTAATGAGAGCTTGTACCAGGGCAGGGGCAATGTCAAAGGAGAATGGGGGTGCATTTGAAAGATGCTGCGAAGGTGGATGTCACCGGTCCAACAGCAATTACAATGAAAAAAGAGTTTCCCTTCTAGGGACGTGGTAAGGCTCAGACAGAATTAAAGTACTTTCCAAAATGCTAGATAAATGATCATTAATAATAATCAATAATGACGGTGATAATTCTTTGAATTTAGTTTGGATAGTGAGGTGGTATAGGACTCAGGATAAATGATCATTATTAATAATAATGACAATAATTATTCTTTGGATTTAGTTTGGATAGTGAGGTGGTATAGGACTCAGTCAAGAAGACCCCAAGTTGAAATCTCAAATACTCACTAGCTCTAGATACGTCAGTTTAATCTCTATCTGCCTCAGTTTCCTCATCTGTAAAATGGGGATAATAACAGTATCTTCTCTTCCTCTCCCAGGGTTGATATGAGAATCAGATGAAATATTGTTTAAAAAAGCACATAGTAAGTACTATTGAAACGCTCATTCTCTTCCTCCTGATATTGGATACAAACTAGATTACCACTTGTCATCCAGGTCATGGAAAGAATGCTTTTTCAGGTTTTTGTTGTACTAGTTCAGAAGTTTTTAGACTTTTTTGTGTTCTAGACCCCTTTGGCAATCCAGTGAAACCTATGGACCCCTTCTGAGAATAATGTTATTAAATGCATTAAAAGGCGCAGAATTAGAAAGGAAACCAATTATATTGAAATAGAGATAGAGATGGTCAAGTTGATGGAGTCCCTTAAATCCGGCCATAGACCCCTTGGAGGGCTCCAGGTTAAGAATTCATGGCCTAGTTGGGAAATACATTCCTTTCTATCAATAATACTTTTTTTTTCCAGTTACATGTGAAGATAGTTTTCAACATTCTTTCTAAGAGTTTGAGTTCAAAATTTTTTTCTTCTTCTGTCCCTTTCCTCCCCAAGAGGGCAAACAATCTGAGATATATATGTATATGTATATATATGTATAAGTATGTATGTATATATATGTATACACACATACACACATATTCCTGTATATATGTGTGTACATATATATTCCTGTGTATATGTGTATGTATGCATGTATGTATTTGGGTCATTATATATACATATATAATATATATACATATATGTAAATTCCTGTTTAACTGAAATTTACAGCTCTTAAGTAAGGGACAAATGGCCCATGGACATCATCTTCTGAGCTAAGGACAGTTTCTTGCTGAGGGCCTCCCTCCTGGGCACATTCGCCCAGTGCAGATTTGGTCTCTTGGATGCTCAAGCCGAGACCAGTTCAGATAACACTTGTCCAGGTGCCCCATCCATTCATGGCGGTTGATCAGGGTCTTTCTTGTTAATGGCAAGTCCCAAAGCTTAAAGACTCAGTGCCTGGAACATAGTAAATGTTTAATTAAATGACTGACTGATGGAGAGTTTTTTTTTCCCCTATGGCAGATTTTTATAAACAACGAATGGCACGATGCTGTCAGCAAGAAGACTTTCCCCACCATCAACCCATCCACCGGAGACGTGATCTGCCAAGTGGCCGAGGGGGACAAGGTACAGAGAGCCTCGTCCTAAACAAATAGCAAGTCTGGATTCTCTAAACCAGGCCTTGGCTCTCTATGTTCTAAAAAGAACTGAAGTTTTACTTGTTGCTGTTGTCTCACTGGGGGAATGACCCTGAGGGGACAGGAAACAAGAGGGATCTGGTACATTTCATATTCTTCTGGAAAGACAGCTGTTCTGCTTTTGAAACATTTATCATCTTTTTCTTCCTTAGAAGGGGGGACAAATTGTGGAATCCCAGAAATATCTGTGTCTAGAGTTGATTATTATTATTATTATTATTATTATTAATTACTTAATAATAGAGTCTGGTTAGATGGTCATTCCCACTATGATTTAGAAAGGGAAATAGAGAGCAAAATCTGAAGTTTATAGAACTAAAGACTAATTTTATTTACACACTTACTGAGCTTGTTGGGAGCAGATTGGGGAAATGTTTTAGTGTTGAAAGTATTTTGGCTTTCAGATAGAAATTTGGAGGAGTCAGATCACCAAGTATGTATTTACTTATGTATCGAGAGGTTATGTAATAAGCTGGCTTGGGAGTCTGGAAAATCTGCTTTCAAGTCCAGCCTTTGAAACCTTCTGGCTGAGTGGTGCTAGGGGAGTCACTTTACTTCTTGTGTTCGAAGATTATAAATGGCAAAGCAGTAGAGAGAGTTTTCTCACTGTCTGTTTCTCGTTCCCCTTCAGATAAAATTCACCTCGTTGAGTTTGAGTTTGTGGAGGGAAGGTTGGGGAGCTGTATTAGTTGGACAGTTCTTAGGCATGAGTGTTGATTATCATTGATAATTTTATTGATTCTTTTTTTTTCCACCATGTTATTTCTCCATATATTATGCCTCCACCATAGTTTCCTCTCTTATATGAAGGAAAATCAGCATTTCAAAACTGACTCACATGTCCCATACATCCATCAGTTTGTAGTCTATAATCTTCCTCTCAGCTCTCCTGAGGTGGAGGAAGAGAGGTATGGTCAGCCGTCCCCTGGAATTCATGTTGGGATTCCAAGTTCATCTGCGTTTGAATTTTACTGAATATATATTATACATATATATACATATATATGTCATTCTCTACAGGTTGTCTCCTGGGTTAGCTTTTTCTTTATTTTGCATCTGTTGATACAGGTTTTCCAAAGTTTCTCTGAATTTCTCATATTGGTTTTGTCTGGTAATAGTTCATTCAGTAGAATTTTTTTTAATCTGTTTGGACCCTTTTTCAGTTTTTATTTTCTTGGCTTGATAGGTATTTATGCATACCCAGGATCTGGGGAGGAACACATATGGAGAGGAGGCTGGGATATGGGGAAGAACAGATATGGGGAGGAGGCTGGGATACGGGGAAGAAGATATGGAGAGGAGGTCTGGGATTTGGGGAGGAATACATAGAAGGAGAAGGCTCTAGAAAGGGCAGTGTGATATGGTAGAAAGAGCCATAAAGGCTGGCCCCTAATCTAGAATCCCATGAATAGCAGTCCCTGGTCATCCCCCTTCTCCATCATCCCCGTGCAAAGGTGGAGCTGGGGCCTGGTCTTTGTTTTCCAGGCAGACGTGGACAAGGCAGTAAAAGCCGCCAGAGAGGCGTTCCGCCTGGGCTCTCCGTGGAGGAGGATGGACGCATCTCACCGAGGAAGGCTCTTGAACCGACTGGCGGACCTGATCGAGAGGGACCGGGCTTACTTGGCTGTATGTGCCCCTCCCTGGGCCCCTCTCTGCCTCCCCTCCCCCAGGTGCCCCCGAGGTAGCACTGGGGGCCACAGTGGTCGCAGCCACTAATCGCTTCTCTCTTCTCAGACGCTGGAGACCTTGGACAACGGCAAGCCCTACGCCATCTCCTACCTCGTGGACTTGGACATGGTTCTCAAGTGCCTTCGGTAGGTCCTGTGGTCTGTAGCGCTCCAGGAGAGAGATCTAAAAAGACCAGGGTGCAGCCATTTGTGAAACATCATGGTGTGGGGGAAGGGCTGTCTTTGGGAGTGACTTATGGGTCAATTGCACTTCCCAGATTAACTCATTGATTATATTGTTGCCCCCATGAAACAGGCAGGATGGTCGTTCCAGAATGAATTTCATTTTGTGTATGTTTAAAGCTGAGAAGGAAACTGCTGGCAGTCATCCCGTCTTCCTTCCTCTCAGTTTTCTGATAGATTTCTATTGGCAACCAATAATCTGTCAAGTACCAACTGTGTACGATTGCCTGTATTTCACTTTGTCTTATCTGTAAATAGTAAACTGGCAGATCGGGGGGGAAATGAAAAAGAGACAGAGTCAGAGAGAGAGAGAGAGAGAGGGAGAGAGAGAGAGAGAGAGAGAGAGAGAGAGAGAGAGAGATAGAGAGAGGGAGAGAGAGAGGGAGACAGAGAAAGAGACAGAGAGACAGAGAGACAGAGAGAGGGAGAGAGACAGAGAGACAGACAGAGAGAGAGAAAGAGAGAGAGACAGACAGACAGAGAGACAGAGAGAGACAGAGTGTCAGAGAGGGAGAGAGAGAGACAGAGAGACAAACAGAGAGACAGACAGAGAGAGAGAGAGAGGGGAGAGAAATAGGGAGGGAGAGAGGGAGGGAGACCATTCCCATCATTACAGTCATTGGAGTGGTTAGCTATCAGCTGGTGCAGGTCCTCCCAGATTTCTCTGAATTCTGTCTTGTGATTTAGTTGATTTGTATTTTAGTTCAGTTGTATTCGCTTGCTGTGGATAATAGATGCTCCCCGGCTGATGGGAGAAGAAATTGCTGTAATTGTTCTCTTTCTTACTTTTCCTTTTTGTCTCGGACCTCCAGGAGTTAATCTCGTGGGTGTTAACGATCTAGAAAGTTAGGCTAGGGGAGTCAAGACCCAGAAGGCAGGTTCTGATAAGCTGGGCCCAGGAACTTGCCTCAGAGGCTTAGGAAACAGTTCTTACTTTCTGTAACGGCTCCTTTTTATTGAATAAACTTTTTTTTTGGGGGGGAGGAGGAATGTAGGGACTATTTTGTGATGCTTGACACAGCCGGCGCACAGTAGGTGTTCAGTTGCACGTTGCATGCCACTTACTAACTGGTTCTGAGGAAGGCAGGGGGATGAGAATCGTTTTGCCCTTTAGAACAGATGGGGGAAGTGGGAATGGGGGATGCTTATACACACACACACACACACACACACACACTTTTTGGTCATTTTTAATTTTCGTATTTCTTTTGGGACTAGTCTAGTATTTGTTACTGGCATTTAGTAATATTTGGGGAATCCAGAGGCTGTTTCTCCAGAGTTGATTCCCTCATGGTCTAATATTAATTTGTTCAGACACATGCATATATCCAATGTATACGTATACATACATACACATAGCCCTTTCTCTCTCACTTTCCTCTCTCTCCCTTTCTTTCTCTTCCCTCATTCTCTCCTTTCCTATTCATTACCAAGGAGCAAGCATTAATTAAATGCCAAATGTATGCTAGGCCCTGAGGATTAAAAAAAGAAACCAGCTGTGCTCCTGTGCGCGTTTATATGTTATATTTATGTGTATAATATAGCTTAGTGCAATACGGATGATGGCGTAGCGTTAGCGAATCGAGGTTTGGGGCAGGAAGCTCCAACGGGAGCCTTTCAGGGCCAGAGGCAACGCTCAGAGGGCCGCGTGGCGATCTGCATCAGCGCAGGGATGTCCACCTCCAGAAATCCCTGGGCCTGTGGAATCTGATCTCCAGGTTTTCTCCTCCGTGTTCATGACTTTCCTTGACCTTCTGGAGGGTCGGGAACATGTTGTTCTGGTGGCTGCGGGGGACTCGGTGCTCCCCAGAGCCAGGTTCTCGGGGCTGCTTCCCTGGGAGGGGCTCCATGAGGAGGCCCCTTGAGAAATGGGGGGGGGCGCCCGTTTGCTCCGTGGGAGCTTCCCGCGGTCCGGTACCTAAAACCACGGTGTTTGTTGGCAGGTATTACGCCGGCTGGGCTGACAAGTACCACGGGAAGACCATCCCCATCGATGGGGACTTCTTCAGCTACACACGCCACGAGCCCGTCGGGGTGTGTGGCCAGATCATTCCAGTAAGTGCCTCCCCAGCCCCCAGGCCGTGAGGAGCCCCAAGCTTCTGCCTGGGTGCCGAGAGCGCTCACGGTCCCTGGGGGCCGGCGTCCTTCCTCGTTGGGGGGGGGTGACCGTCGGGCCCCCGTCCTGCCGGGCTGGAGGCTCCAGGGGTGGCCCTGGTGACCTGCGGTACCTGGGCCTTCTCTGTACGAGACTGGAAACTGTGGTTTAAACAAAAGTGGGGGGTATTCTTAGGGCCTGCCCGGAACTCACCCTTATTTTGTATGTGTGAGACGCAGCCCGGGGCAAGGGCAGGGAGAGCCAGTGTCAGAGCGCTGCAACTCGCTGGCCCGCTGTAAGCTGGGCTCCCGGTGCCTCCGGACACCTCCAGACTCTGAGCTCAGGGAGACGCCCACTGCCCTGGGCGGACCCAGGAGGACCCAAAACCTCCAGCCCTTTATTTTAAGAAAAGTCCTCCCCATCCCTTTGGCAGTCAGCAGGCACCTGCTCATACGGGCTGAAAATTCCAGGGAAATGAATGCTTCTCTGGGGGAAGGGCCCAGCACACAGTAGGTCCTCAGTGAACAGGCGGCTTTTTGGACACTTGGCTTTGGATGTCCAGCAGACATCCTGAACTCCACATAACCAAATAGGATCCATTCCCTCCCCACAAGTCTCCTCCCTCCTGGACTTCTACCATGAAGGACAGTGCTGTCCTGCCAGCCCCTGGAGATGTAGGGTCACCCTCAGTTCCTCATTCTCTCCCCCCCACACCTAGATGCCCACTGATCCCCCTTCTGCAACATCTCTCAAATGTGCCCTCTCTCCTTTCCCCTCATCCCTAGATTAAACCCATAGCTGCTGGGGGGTCAGCCTGCCTCTTAGCACCCCCCAACCCAACCTTTGTGCATTTCCAAAGGGATTTCCCTAAAACACAGGTCTGATGGTGTCTCCCTCCCACTCGGCAAACTCTCAGGGCCCTTCTTGCCTCTGGAGCAATTATAAAATACCATTTGGCTTCCAAAACCTGTTATAACCTGATCCTCTCTTACCTTTCCAGTCTCTCTCTCTCTCTCTCTCTCTCTCTTTTAAATTATAGCTTTTTATTTACAAAACATATGCATGGGTATTTTTACAACATTGACCCTTGCAAAACCTTCTGTTCCAAATTTTCCCTTCCCTCCCTCCACCCCCTCTCCTAGATGGCAGGTAGTCCCATACACGTTAAATATGTTAAAGTATATGATAAATATAATATATGTATACATATTTATAGTTATCTTGTTGCACAAGAAAAATCAGATTTAGAAAAAAAAAAAAAAAACCTGAGAAGGAAAACAAAAATGCAAACAACAGAAAGAGTGGAAATGTTATATTGTGGTCCATACCTTTCCAGTCTTAGACCTCGCTTCCCCCCATGGCCTTCGGGCTGGTCCAACAAGAACTCCCTAGGGTCTTCATGGCTGTCCCTTAAACCAAAAAAGCCCTCCTTTCTGCAGGAAACCTCCTCCTCTGGCCAGATGACCACCCACTGACAGATTCATTCTGTCTCTGTCTCTCTTTCTGCTTTCTATCTCTCTCTCATATCTCTCTGTCTTTATTTCTGTATCTCTGTCTCTGTTTCTTTCTGTCTCTCTGTTTTTCTCTGTCTCTATCTCTCTGTCTGTGCATCTGTCTCTGTATCTGTTTCTGCAACACTCTCTTTCTCTTTGTGTCTCTCTGCATCTCTTTCTATCTCTCGGTCTCTGTCTCTTTGTCTTTCTCTGTTTCTCTCTATTTCTTTCTGTCTCTATCTCCCTCTTTCTGTGTCTCTTTGTCTCTATCTCTCTCTGTTTGTCTCTGCCTCTGTCTTTCTCTGTCTCTGCATCTGTCTCTGCAACACTGTGTCTCTTTCTCTTTGTGTCTCTCTGTATCTCTTTCTATCTCTGTCTCTGTCTCTATCTCTCTGTCTCTGTTTCTGTCTCCATCTCCCTCTTTCTGTGTCTCTCTGTCTCTATCTCTCTCTGTCTCTGCTTCTCTGTCTCTCTGTCTCTTGTCCCTCTCTCTCTCTGTCCCTTCTCCTCATCCTCTGTCTCCTTCCTTTCTTCCCTCTTTCTCGCCCCCTTCCTTTATGTCTGTTTTTTTCTGGGTCTATACATATACATACCTGCACACACATTTACGTGTTTTCTCCAGTTTTGCCTGTTTGTGGCCATTTCCCTCTCCCCGTATCCCCGCCACTTACTCAGCAGGGCCTAGCACAGTGTAAGGGCCTAATAAATGCTTGTCAGCGAGCCCCGGGAGCCAGTTGGCCGCGGGGGATCCGGTTTTTCAGCGTGACATCTCAGACCGCCTGGGCACCGGGCCTTTCGCCTTCCGGACAGCTGGCCGGGCAGCAGAGGGTTGTGGGTTCTCAGAAGGGCACCGGGCAAAGGCCTTGGGACAGAGCTGTGCCCCTGAGTGACTCTGTCCCCATCCTGCCCCTGGTCCCTGCAGGCTGAGGCGGTAAAGGCCTCCAGCTTCTCTCCTGACCAGAGGCCTCAGACTGGGCCCGGGGTCAGCGGGGTGGCCCAGAGGCACATGGGCCCTCCCAGGGGGGCTGGCTCCTCCCACCCCAGGGAAGGCTCTGGGCCCTGGGTTACCCTGAGCTCCAGCTCCACTGGAATAAAAGCACTGCAGAGAGCAGCTGATCTTAATATTCAAAGGCCGGCCGCCCTCCGCGCTTAGGCTGGGAGCCTGTCAGAGAGGGCCGGGCCGGGAGCCGGTCAGAGAGGGCCGGGCTGGGAGTCTGCAAAGCCTCGGGCCCTCCCTGGCTGGGTGACCCTGGGCTGCACACGTGGGGTTGTGGAGAGCCGGCCGTGGAATGACTGGACGACGTCTCTCCTAGTGGAACTTCCCCCTGCTGATGCAGGCCTGGAAACTGGGCCCAGCCCTGGCCACGGGGAACGTGGTGGTGATGAAGGTGGCCGAGCAGACCCCCCTGACTGCCCTCTACGTGGCCAACCTGATCAAGGAGGTGAGGGACACGGCTCTTCCGGAGCGACATGTTGGACAAGGCCCCCCTCCTTTAGTGTTGTGATTGTGTCCATCCATCTCCTCTTGGGTCTATCTGTGGGAATGTAAGGTCCTTGAGGGCAGGGACCGTTTTGTAAGTGGCTGGCATACAGGAGGCGCTTAATAGATGCTTGTGAGCTTCCCTCCTCTCCCCTTCCGCTCCTTTGGGTTTGCTCCCCCTGCTGTACCAGGCCCCGCTCTCTGAGAGGGGGGTGGAGGGGACCCATTCATTCCCAAACACTGATCAAGCCCCACTTCATGCCGGCCCCTACGTGACTCTGGCCCGGGATCCCACTGCTCAACAAGGGGGTCCCCCCGGGGGGCTGGAGGTGCTACCTGGTTCTTGTGTGATGGTGCCCTCTTGGCCCAGGGAGAAGCCCCCAGGCCTGGCCGAGCCCCCCGCCCCCTTCTTCCTCCGGCACGGGGGGATACCCCAGTCCATGCCCTGGGCTGTTCACCCACAGGCCGGCTTCCCCCCCGGAGTGGTCAACATCATCCCCGGGTATGGCCCCACGGCTGGCGCTGCCCTCTCTTCCCACATGGACGTGGACAAGGTGGCGTTCACCGGCTCCACCGAGGTGAGAAGCCCCAGGGACCCAGAGGGGCGGGTTTGGCTCCTCGTCGATGGGGTCTCCGAGGAGAGGCTGGGGTCCCCTTGGGGCGCGGAGCCGCCTCCTCCACGAAGCCGCTGCTTCTTATAACGAGCGATAGTCTGTGCGTTACGGGAGACCTGCTAGGGCGGGGCAGGCAGGCAGCGAGCATTGATATCCCACCTGCTGCGGGCACTGGGCTAAGTGCCGGGAACCCGGAGGGGAAGGAACTGGTCTCGTTCACTAGCGGGCTCTGCTGTGAGGTCTCAGCGGGGCCCTCCCCGCCACGGGGCCTCCACAAACCTGTCAGGGAGGGGAGGCAGGGAAGGCAGGAGCTGGTTTCTCCTAACTCACAATCCCAGTCTCAGCAGTTTTACAGGTGAGTAAACTGAGGCACGGCCGTGACTCCCTCGCCCGGGGCTGGAGCCTCTAGCACCTCTGTCTCCGCGCAGGTTGGGAGGCTCATCCAGGTGGCCGCGGGGAGCAGCAACCTGAAGAGAGTGACCCTGGAGCTGGGCGGCAAGAGCCCCAACATCATCCTGTCGGACGCCGACTGTAAGCACTGCTTCTGCAGCTCCTTAGAGCCCGAGTCTGCTCGGACAGACGTGGGGAGTCCTAGGGAGGACACTCCCCCACCTCCTCGGCAGAGCACCAGTCTGGGGTGCTCCCGACTCTGCCCCCAATGGCCCCCCCAGCTTCATCTGCCTCTGATGGCCCCTAGTTCTGTCTGCCCCCAATGGTCCCCCCAGCTCTGTCTGCCCCTGATGGCCCCCCAGCTCTGTCTGCCCCTGATGGCCCCCCAGCTCTGTCTGCCCCCGATGACCCCCCAGCTCTGTCTGCCCCCGATGACCCCCCAGCTCTGTCTGCCCCCGATGACCCCCCAGCTCTGTCTGCCCCCAATGACCCCCCAGCTCTGTCTGCCCCTGATGGCCCCGAGCCCTTCCCTGCCCCTCACACTGACCCGGCGCGCTGGCCAAGGAGCCCTGGCAGAGGGCGCAAGACGGGCACTCGGGGAGGCTCACCTGCTCCTGCCTTCTCCCCCGACAGTGGACTGGGCTGTGGAGCAGGCCCACTTCGCCCTGTTCTTCAACCAGGGCCAGTGCTGCTGCGCGGGCTCCCGGACCTTCGTGCAGGAGGACATCTACCCCGAGTTTGTGGAGAGGAGCGTGGCCCGGGCCAAGGCGCGCGTGGTGGGGAACCCCTTCGACAGCCGCACCGAGCAGGGGCCCCAGGTATGTGTGCCCGTGCGAGCCCAGGGTCGGGGCCCAGGACCGGGAATGGTGGCTCTCTGTAGTTACTGCGTTTTCTGCCCTTTCTATGCCTCCTTTTGTCTGTGAGCTGTATACCATAAGTAGTCAGTCGGCTGGCAGTCATTAAGCACCTACTGTGTGTGTGTGTGTGTGTGTGTGTGTGTGTGTGTGTGTGTGTGTGTTTGTCTTTGTGCCTGTGTGAGCCCCAGGGATCCGGAATGTCCCTCCCAGAGGCCAGCTCTCAGTAGTTACTGCATTTTCTGACCATTTTGTGCCTCCTTTTGTCTGTGAGCTGTATACCATAGGTAGTCAGTTAAGCACCTACTGTGTGCTGGCCACTGAGCTAAGTTGGGGATATAACGAGAAACAGCTCAAGGTTCTGGTTTAACCTGAAATTTTGCCCAGTCCAATCCAGAGCTGGGCACCGAGCTGCACGTTTCCCTCCACAGGTGGACCAAGAGCAGTTTAAGAAGATTCTGGGCTACATCGATTTGGGGAAACAGCAGGGGGCCAAGCTGCTGTGCGGAGGGGGGCCTGCCTCCGACCGGGGCTTCTTCATCCAGCCCACCATCTTTGGGGATGTGCAGGACAACATGACCATCGCCTCGGAGGAGGTGAGCCCGCGGCCCCCGCGGTTGACCGTTCGGACCCTGCAGTTGACCGTTCGGACCCCGCGGCTGACCATTTGGATCCCGCGGCTGACCATTTGGATCCCGTGGCTGACCGCTTGGACCTGTCGGCCCACTTTGGGCCGGAAGTCTGGTCAGGGGGACAAAGTGGGGTTGGCTCGGCCCCAAGGGCAGAGCCGGGCATGGGGGGGTCGGCATCCCCCACATTGGAGCTCTCCCTCCCTCAGATCTTTGGGCCAGTGATGCAGATCTTGAAGTTCAAGACCATCGAGGAGGTGGTGGAGAGAGCCAATGGTTCCACGTACGGGCTGGCTGCAGCCGTATTCACCAGAGACCTGGACAAAGCCAACTACCTGTCCCAGGCCCTGCAGGCCGGCACGGTGTGGTAAGGAGCCCCTGGATGAGAGTCTGACCCTGCGAGCCAGGGACCAGCCAAGGGGCCCTTGCTCCGGAGCAGAGGCAGTATCATAAAGTCCAATGGCCAGGAGGGACCCCAGAACTCGGACCTGACTACAGTTCTGGGGGCTCTTGGCCGAAAATGTCTGCCATCTCCTGACAGACATGGCCACTGTGGGAATTTATTTTCCCATCATTTCTTACAAATTTTCTTTTCTTTTTCTTTCAGTTGAGATGGGAGTGAGAAAGGGGAGGGATTTCTTGAAAAATAATTAATTTTTTTTACTAAAGCTTTTTATTTTCAAAACATATTCATAAATAATTTTAAACATTCACCCTTGCAAAATCTAGTGTTGCAAGAAAAATTTAAATTTAAAAAAATTTTTCCCATTTAATAGTATTTTTTTATAGTAAAGCTAGTTTTCAGCACTCATCTTTGTAAAATTTTGAATTTCAGATTTTTTTCTCCCTCCTTCTCCTCCAAGACAGCGAGCAATCTGATACAAGTTATATATAATCAATTACTTTGAAAACACATGCATGGATAATTCTTCAACACTGACCCCAGGATTTTCTGAAATCAGCCAGCTCATGTTTCTTCTAGAACAATAGTATTATCTTACATTCAGGCACCATAACTTATTCAGCCATTCCCCAATTGATGAACATCCCCCCAATTTCCAATTCTTTGCCACTACAAAAAGAACCTCAACAAGTATTTTTGCACATGTGGGTCCTTTCCCCTCTTTTATAGTCTTTTTGAGTTACACATCCAATAGAGATACTGCTGAATCAAAGGGTATGCAAAATTTTAATTTTTTTAAAAAAGAAAAAAAAGACATTATCACTACTTGGAATGGAGATTAGGAGAGCATGAAGCTGGGAACTGTTTTTTAAACCTTGTTCTAAATTGTTAAATTTTGGAATTGCAGGATAAATTGCTATGATGTGTTTGGGGCACAGTCCCCATTTGGAGGCTACAAGATGTCTGGGAACGGGCGAGAGCTGGGCGAGTATGGCTTGCAGGCGTACACAGAAGTGAAAACTGTGAGTTTGGGGGTTAACTTCTAGCAAAGCTGTTTATTGTGAAAGATTTTAAATTTGTTTTATTCATTAAGCAACACTCAAAACTCCTCTTAAGTGCTGAGCATGATGCTAGGGATGCAAAAGGCAAAAACCAAAAATAATCCCTGCCCTCGAGGAGCTTACATTCTAGAATGGGCAGGGATTTATTGAATTTTTTGAGCAGGGCAGTCAGCATTAAGTGACTTGCTCAGTGTCATACAGCTGGGGAGTATCTGGGGGCAGATTTGGGTCCTCTTGTCTCCAGAGTTGATCGGCTATCCTTGTCCCACCTAACTCCCCATATTCAGGGATTCTTTACTTTTTTGTGTGTTTTGGGTCTCTGCCAGCCTGGAGCTCTTCTTAATTGTATTTTAAAATACATAGAATGAGATATACTGAATTGTCAAGGGAACCAATTATATTGGAATATAGTTTGGAGCACCAGTCCTGGAGTCAGGAGAATCTGAGTTAAAAATCTAGCTTCCTTACTGGCCAGTCACTTAATCCCAATTGCCTTGCTCAAAAAAAAGGAAAAAAAATACAGTTATCAAAATATTTTTTAAAAAATCAAATTCATAGAGCCCAGATTTAGAGTCTGTGGCCTGGAGAGAATATTTGAGAGCTGTTTACTTTGTTCTGTACACAGACAAATCAATTCAAAATATGTACCAAGGAGTTTAAGAAATGGGTGGAATGATCCTTGTACTTTACACAGTGGCCTTGGGTAGGAAGCGGCATCTCATGGAAGTCTTGAAGGGAGCTTGAGGGGTTGGCAATTAAAGAAAGAGTTTCAAGCTTTTGGGGAGGGGGAGAGTGTCATGTATAGGAAACAGCGATTAGATCACTCCCTCTGGAATATCAGAATGCAGGAAGATGGTGCATGTGAAGTCAGCCCAGGTGGGAACTGGCTTGTGGAGGATCTAAAATGGGAACCAGAAGAACTTCTCTGTCTTATTTTAGGGGCAGTGGACAGCCATGGGTTCATATCTTTTCCCCCTTCCTCCATATTATTTCCTGTGCTCAGTCCAATGATAAGGGAAGGCAGTAAACCTAACACTTTAGGGCAAGTTTAGCCGAATCCAAAAAGGTCCCCCTATATCTAAAATGAAAAACTTTACTCTTTATGCACTTTTGTTTGAATGGAATTGGTCTATGAACTCTCTAAAGACCCTTTTATTTATTATTAATTTCTAAGGTGAGGTGAGGTTTTTTGGTTTGTTTTTTAAAGTGGTTTTTTTTTTTTTACATCGATAATTTCCCAATATATATTTACCTTCTGCTCCCCAAACACCATTGAATACTCCTTTGTAATGGGGAAAAAACCCAATTGAGTCAGCTGTTTGACCCATTACTGTATTTATTCTCAATCATCCTGAGTTGTAATATAATCATATAATCTAAGAGTATGTTTGGGTACTTTTCACCCAAAATTACTTTTGGGTAATTAACTTAGGGTCTCCACCCCAGTTTATTTATTTTTTCTTTTTTAAGTAGTGTTTTATTTTTCCCAATACATGTAACATTCACCTTTGCAAAATTTTTTTCTCCCTCTCCACTTCTCCAAGACAGCAAATTGTTAGATATAGTCTGTTCAGTTTATTAGATATTATTTAATAAACCAGAGGAAACTCTTCCCATAAACTATTGCTTATCTGTAAGTTCCTACTTTCCTAGGATTAGGTCCATTCAAAGTTAGTTTGTTCAGTTAACATTGTAATTAGCAGAACCTCAAATAAATATTTACAGTATTTTCGATGTTCAAATGAGAATCATCTTAAATCTTCATCATAGCTACAGATAATGTCTCTTCATTTCTGAGAACATGGTCCTACCTCATTTAGTTCATTCAGGAACCAAGCAAAATCTTTTCTCAAGAATTCTTTTCATTTTCTTCACAAGATAAACACTAAAACAGTTCTATCAAGTGAGAAGGCCTCTATCTTTCAAGCTATCACTCTGAATAGTCCCTTTAAACCAACAGTTGAATTTTTCCCTTTCTACAACATTGCATTTGGCTTTTTAAAAATTCATAGTATAATAAGTCTAGCATTGGTTGGAGAGGCTTTTGAAACAGGTGTTACTTTAGGGAATAAAAAAATGAATGTTTAGGGTCATATTCTTTGTATTTGATTTTAAAAGAAAGTTTTTTATTTTTGTACATATCATTTTTAATTATGTCCCTTCTGATAAAGAAAAATCATTAAGCAAAATAACCCATCTTGGTAGAATATACAGTATTCCACACCAAGAGACCAACCTCCCTCCCTCTATTCCCAGGAAAGAAGAAGGGTGTCTTTCCTTGTCTCTTCTCCAGGCTCAAGATTGAGCATTATTATCCACATTCTTTCTCTTTGAAACTTTCTAACTCTTCATTCTATTATTAGGTCACCGTCAAAGTTCCTCAGAAGAATTCATAAAGGAGGATGTGGGACTTCCCCAACCATGCCTCCAGTTGGAGTTTTAATTAGATTGAGGTTAGAACCTGGACCAAGAAGAGACCCGCTGGTTCACTAACATCTCTGTAGAAACAATCAAAAAAGTTGTGAAAATGATAATGTTCCATGGTGGGGGGAAGAACTTTATTTTTAACTGCAATTGCATTACAATCTGTGAGTGAATTTTTATACCTGAAACATTTTAATACGTTGGTTAACATTCTTGTCAACCATTTTTGGCACTTTTTTTGCTTTAGGGCTAAACCTTATTAAAAAAAACAAAACAACTTGATACCTTTGTTTCTTGTATAATTTATTCTGTCTCAGAAGAAAACCTAGTCCTATGTGGCCTGAGTATATGTACACAGTGAGATAACATACATAAAGAACCTTACAAACCTTACAAATTTCCTTCCTCCTTCCCTCCCTCCTTCTTCTCTTTCTTCTTTCCTTCCTCCCTCCCTCCCTTCTTTCCTTTCTTTCTTCCCCCCTCTCTCTCTCTCTCTCTACTCTGTGTGTCTATACGAGGAAGTGGGGTTTGCTACACAACTACTGTCGGCCATTATAGCTCCCGAGCTCTATTTATATGAAATTAATTACCATGATACCATTAAACCTTAAATAATGAAATAATAATAACAAAAGCAATAATATTTACTCAATAAAAGACAAAAGCAGAAATAATCAGTTTTTAGTCAATAGAAGGCAAAAATTAGAATTATCAAATGCTCACCAATCTTGAACACACTTTCCCTCCAATACAGTCAGTGCTGGTTGAGGGGAGTAGACATATTTAGAGAGATATATGAGTGAGGAAATCTATGGGCCGAGAGCAACTTGTGATTCTGGATTTCAGGTCTTGATCTCTTTCAGAATCATCTATACTAAGTGAAGGTGCTTCTCTGCTAGTCCCCCTGTTGGCTCTTAAGCTGTGGAAGCTGAGACAGGCTCTGTTATCTCATTGCCACTCTTAATGGACCATTGAAAAAGTGTTAAGCTATTACATTGACTAGCAATTCCTTTAACAGAATTTGGAGGCGGCTTGGAGCTGCAAATAGCTTCGTTCTCAGTCTGCTCCATTCCTATCACAGCAACCACGATGGCAATAATTCTTTTTTCCCCCCAAACTGGAGAGAGCAGTAGGAGGCAGCTCCTAAGAGGTTTC
Organism: Antechinus flavipes; assembly: GCF_016432865.1. Classification (NCBI taxonomy): domain Eukaryota; kingdom Metazoa; phylum Chordata; class Mammalia; order Dasyuromorphia; family Dasyuridae; genus Antechinus; species Antechinus flavipes. Next base: position 696,913,727 of record NC_067398.1, read on the forward strand.
CCCTCCTAGCTCTAAATGATACTAGAGAATAATTAGTCCCAGAAGCTCTTTAAGCAACAGTGAACTCCGAGGACATTGGTCAGGGGGGCAGTTTTCTGTTCTTCGGGACGTGTGCTTCTCCTCTTAATATTTTGTCACAGGTGTTTCTCCATAAACGTATCGGTTTTCTTTATACATGTTCTTTTTTTTAGCCCTTTTTCCCAACCAAATTGTGTACAACAAGGGAGTGCCCTTAAATACACAACTGGGTGACACAGTGGATGGAGTCAGGAAGTCTAATCTTCCTGAATTCAAATGTGACCACAACTGGGTCCCAGTTGTGTGACCCTGGACATAGCTTCACCTTGCTTGCGCCAGTTCTTCACCTGTACAATGAAGAAGGAAATGGCAGACCATTCCATTATCTTTGCCAAGAAAAGCTCAAATAGGGTCATGAACAGTCAGACACGATTGAACAACAAATACGTAACCTAAGACAGCGTTGCTGTGGTAACAAGTGGTTAAGACCTACTCGTGAATGTTTTCATCCTATGACTACATCAATTAAGCTGGGTGGGGCAGGATGGGAACCAAAGATTTCCTCCCTTTAGTACGTATATGTCTTAATATTTTAAGATCGTTCGTGATATTCGTTGCTGATGCATTGGATTTTGAAAAGCTGAGATAAATATTTATCTTATTATGTTCTCTGTGTTTCCCATGGTTCTCCCCAGAAGATTTTCCCATCATGCTTGGGGGCTTCCTTTAGGTGAAGGTTTTTAGCTTAGAGTTTGTGGACTACAAAGGAATCTGTGGAGAGATTTGAGGGGGGTTTGGCAAACATGAATGGGGGAAAACATTTCAGTATAGTTATTTTCTTTTGTAACAATTATTTTATATTTTATTTTTAAAACATATTAATTATGCTTTATTTAAAAGCATGATTCTGAAAAGGAATAGTTTTCACTAGTCTACCAGGTGAATCCTTGATATAAAAAAAGTTAACTTCTGCTCTAGAGGTAGTTCTTTTTATTTGACGAGTACAAGTGGAGCACTCTGTTATCCTCCACTTTTGTCCCATGACCAGTCAATCTCCTTTACCAGGCGGGTATCTTCAAAAATAATCTATAGGATATAGTTGGAAATAGATTAAATCCCATTTTAGTGCAACACATGTCCCTACTTAGGGTTACCCATAACTGATTCCTTAAAGAACATGGTATTCAAATATCTGCAACTAGATATTGCTGAGAGAACAATTGGGGGAAAATGAGTCTGCTCCAAGGGAAAGCTTTGGATTGTTAAAAGAACTGTGATCTTCTTTCTCTTCAATTCTGGATCCAAATCATTGCCAATCTAGAATGTGCCAAATAATCCTGAATTGAATGAATCATTCATTTCCTCAGGTTTTATTTTTTTCATCTATTAAGTGAATAGGTTAGTCTAGGTAACTCCTAAGATTACTTCCAGGTCTACATTTATGATCCCATAGATTTACTTACTCAATGGATTGGTCATCCTATAGACAATAAATATGTTCATCTATTTAGTTTTTCTCATTTGGATTGTTAAGCAAATGTCTGTTTGCAGACACTTTGCCTGTACATATTGTACTAATTTTTCCAAACTCCAGAATATCTCAGTGCCTTCTCAGAGAAAGGTCATGGGTACTCGAGATTTTCCAGTTCTATCATAATCCACAGAAGTATGAATCTGTTGCAAGATCTCAATAGGTCTCATCCCAGCATGATTTCCTCTTCCTTAATTTCATGACATTATGTGGTAGTGAAGAATTTGGATTAGGAGAAAGAAGCTAGTTGAATGAGTCTCATTCAGGCATTTGTTTTTTTTCTGGCTTCTCCATAGTTAAGGTCTACTGTTCAACTTTGATCACCTATTTCTAGGTATTGGTTTCACAGTAACCAGCCTAAAAGCAGAGGCAAAAGAAAAAAAATATTAATTTTACAATGAAAGATATATTATTTTTAATCTGATCACAGATATGAAGCTGGAAGGGACCTGAAAGATCATGTAATCAAACATTCTTCATTATACAAAGATGTACAGCAAGCCTAGGGAGCATAGCTACTATATATTTAACTCTTTCAACTGTACCATACTATTTTAACAGTGGACCATGGTCAGGTGCCTGCTCTACCTTCACATCTACCCTATACCTTCTTTCCCATCACAGATTGATCTAATGATTAATGAGGTCCATCTTGAACTGCCATATTGTTGCTCATTTTCTGTTTTCACCCCAGTTGTATCTCCCCATCCCCAATTTCATCAGATACTCTTCCTTTCCCAATCCCCCTTTCTAATTCCTCTTTATGTTTTATCTTTATTCATTAGAATATAAGCTCCTTTAGAACTGAGACCTTGTGTTCCTAGTACAATCTCTAGCACACAGTAAGCACTTAATAAATGCTTAATTTCTATTCTTGCCATAATACTTATGTTCAAGATTTAGAGGATGCTTTCATGGGTTCAAGAAATGATTGGTCTTATTTAGCAAATGCTCCTTAAATGGATGGTTATTCTGTGTAACTACAATACTAATGAATAGTAAAAGTGGAACCCAACACATAATTTCAGATATTCAAGTGGGATTTACGAAGGACATGAGGTCCTGAGATGCTAGAGAAAGTCAATCAGTCAATCAACTTAACATTGGTTAAGTACCTTCCATATGCCAGACATTGTTCTAAATCAGGGGTCTTCAGACTTTTTAAATAGGGGGCCAGTTCACTGTCCCTCAGACTGTTGGAGGGCTGGACTATAGTAAAAACAAAAACTTTGTTTTGTGGGCCTTTAAATAAAGAAACTTCATATCCCTGGGTGAGGGGGATAAATGTCCTCTGCTGCCAAATCTGGCCCACGGCCATAGTTTGAGGACCCTTGTTCTAAATGAAAGGCAAAAAATAAATGGCCCCTGCTCCCAAGAAGTGCACAGACTATTGGAGACACAAACTACTATGTGATAATGGACTTCTTGCCATCTAGAGGAGAAGGTAGGGGAAGGGGGGGGGGTGGATTGGAACACAAGGTTTTGCAAGGGTTAATGTTGAAGATTATCCATGCATATGTTTTGAAAAATAAAAGCTTCAATGAAAAAAGCCCACTACGTGCAAACAACGGGATGTGGACAGGATAAGTTGCCTCAGAGGGAAGGTGCTAATATTACAGAGGATTTGTGCTCCCTACAGTGGAGAGCAAATACTCTGCCATACTTTCACTTCTGGCCTAAATGGCATCAATACCGAGCCTCTGATTTAGTCTGGAGGATCTGGCAGGCGGTGATTGGCCAGGGCACACACAGCCTGAGCTCGGGGACAATGTTTCCTTGACTCGTGATTGGCACTGGCACAAATTCCACAATTAATGGCACCAGAGTCAGGCAGCTGACTCCAAATGAGAGCCTGTACTGGGCAATTGCTCATATTTACCCGATGGATCCATGTTCAGTAACCTTGGGAAGCAGCTGTTAGCTGAGCGCAGACAACCTGCCTAGGACAGGCAACAGCTCACCCTGGCAAGACCTTGCAAGAAAATAGTGATATTTTAGAATTGGGGAAATGGGAGGCGAAGGAGGGAAGGGGGAGGCAAAGCCAGTTGGACTTTGTGAAAAAATTAGAAAGGGCAGGAAGACTATTGGGACTTCAATAAGTCAACTAAGAGGTCCTATGTAGTAATGATTTACTTTATTCTTTATTTTATTTATATTATATTTATGTTTTAATTTATATTTAATTTATATTTTATTTATACAATATATTACATTATTTATTTATTTAATTATATTTATATTTTATTTTTTAATACCCACTGCTTTATGAATCATGTTGGAAGAGAAAAATCAGAACAAAAGGGAAAAACCACAGGAGAGAAAAAAAAAAAGCAGAAACATTCAATCTCCATGATTGTTTTTCTGGATGCAGATGGTGGTTTCTATTCAAAGTTTATTGGGACTGCCTTGGATTACTGAGGAGAACCAAGGGTTTCATAATTGAAGTTGTGATTTACTTAAAAAAAAAAGATAATAGTTGTAAAACTGGGAGGTATCTCAGAGATCATTTCAACCCTATCAACTTATAGATGAGGAAGTTGAAGTCCAGGGAGGTTAAGTGATTTATAAGATCACAATATCATAATCCTAGAATGGATCTCAGAGACCATTGGTCCAATCCTTTCATTTCACAGATGAGGGAACTGAGGCCCATAGAAATTGCAATTAATAATAATAATGATGATGATGATGATAATAAGAGGCAGCTAGGTGGTGCAGTGGATCCAATACAGCCTTTAAGTCAGGAGGACCTGTGTTCAATATGACTTCAGTCACTTAACACTGCCTAGCTCTGTAATCCTGGGCAAGTCACTTAATCCCAACTGCCTCAACAAAATAATAATAATAATAATAATATATTAAAATAGCTAGCACTTATTCAATGCCTATTATGTGCCAGGCACTGTTTTGCTCCTCACAACAATCCTATGAAGTAGCTGTTTATTTTGATCCCCGTTTTTACAGCTGAGCACACTGAGGCAGACAGAATTTGATGATTTTCATAGTCACAAAGCCATTAAGTGTCATACGCAGAATTCAAACCCAGATCTTTCTTGACCAAATCCAACATTCTTTTCTACTGGCCTACAGGCCAGTATTTTGATGTCAGCACAAGCACAAGCTCAAAAGTATAGTATACTTTTGGTTTGTGAGTCAATTTATTCTTTTATCCAACAAGCATTTATTAAGTAGTTACTGTGTGCTGGTCACAGTGCAAGTTGCAGAGAACAAGGCAGAATAGGAACAACCCAAACCCAGTTAGGATTATTTTTGTATCTTTGATGAAATTTGGAAGCTGTTTTCATCCCTTCTTGAGATTTGGGAAGCATTTCAAGCTCAGCAGCAGTACATTTACTCATCATCTTTGAAGGTGACTGATTTTTTCTTATTCTTGTTCTAAAAATCTGAAGGGTTTACCCTATTTGGGGCTTCCAAAGCCTACATTTTTTAAAATTATAGATTGATTAGTTGGCTTTCTCACCTGGAACACCCCTCCACTCCTTAGACCATGCTCTCCCACTGATAAGTTCCTCCTTGAACCTGCATTTTGAAGAAGCCATCCTTCATTCCTCTTCTGGGCCAGTGTCCGGTTCTCTGAGCTTAGCCAGCATACTTCAACTGCTTTCTTGCCCTGGAACATCTCTTCTTTTCTATGACCTTATTACACACTAGTAGCACCCCTTTACTTTTATCTCTCCACCAAAATTCTCCCCCCTTCTAAACTTTCCTCTTCTTGTAGATGGAAAAGGCCAGCATCCTCCTCCTAGTGCTTCAGGCTACAAACTAAGAGTCATCCTTGACTCGTCCTTATTTCTAACTTCCTATGGACAATCTGAGCTCTCAAATATACCCGCTTCCCTCTTCCATGGCCCACCTCGGGGCAGGCCCTCATCCCTTCATGCTTGGACCATGGCACTAGCTGCTATAGGGCCTGCTTGACTCAAATCTCTCCTTCCCTATTGATCCACCAAAGTAACACAGAGCTGACCACGTCCTCTCCTTAAAAAACCCTAAAGGTTCTCCATCCTCTTCAGAGGATAACAAAATACTATTTGACATCCAAAACCCTTCATACGTAGTCCTCCCCATCCCTTTCCAATTTTCTTTCATCTTCCTCACGGCTACATACTTTTCTGTCTACCTGTCACAGGCCTCCTGTCCATTTTATGAACAGGACACTTCATCTCTCAATCCCACACACTCTCTCTGGTTTTCCCTATTTCTTGGAATATTCTTCTTCCTCAACTCTGTCTACTAACTTCCCTTTAAGTCCCAAGTAAAATCCCCCCTTTTACAGCCTTCCTTGACCTCTCTTAATTCTAGCTCTTTCCTTATACTAATTATTTCCTATTAATCCTGTATATAACTTTGTGCACATTTCTTGTCTCTCTATTTTGTGAGATCTATGAGGGATTGAACTATCTTTTGCGTTTTTAAGTGCTTAGCACTGGCAAATAGTTGACTGACTGCCTGACACAGTTGGTGCTTAATAAATGTTGATTGACTAATGGACTGACTCCTGGCCCAGTGTGGTTCACTACACCCCCTAGAAGCTTATTGATTTCCCCACGACAACCTTTCAGAAACTTGAAGATGGCTATTGTGTTCCCCCTAATCCCTTCTGTTCTTCGTGCTAAACTTCCCCACTTCCTTTACTCCATCTTCATATATTATGACCTTGAAAGCCTTTAACCTTTTGGCTTATATTACCTGTCACAGCATTTCAGAATTGGATGTGGCCTTAGAGGTCATTTGGGCCAACTCATCTCTGAGCAAAGATCCCCCAACAACATCCCCAACAAGCCATCCAGTCATCCAGCCTTTGCTTGAATACCTTCAGAGATGGGGAGCTCCCTACTTTCCCAGATACTCCATTCGTCCCTACCTCTCCAAACACTCCATTCCTCCTTGGGGAAGTGTGAATTATTAGGAAGTTTTTCTTGACATCTAGCATCAATCAGTTGGCTCTAAACTTCCACCCTTTCCTTGTTCGCTGCAGCACTAATTTAGACACTCTAAATAAACACTTGTTTTTCTCAGAGGTTTATGAGTGACAAAAATCCTTGATGGGCTCAAGTGTTCTGGAATATAATTGGAGTTCTCATGTTGAGGGCAACCTAATCTCTGGGTAATTGGAGTGGGGCAATCGCAGGAGTATTAAGTGTGAAGCAACTCTCTATTCTTATAGACGCTTAAATGATAAACAATGCACTGTGAAAATCCATTCCAATTCAATCTGGAAAATAGAGTAGTATTTTCCCAACAGAAAAACTAGCATGTAAAATACTACTCTATTTTACATGCTAGTTTTTCTGTTGGGAAAAGAGGAAGAGAATGGGAATTTAGTTGATAACTGGAGAGCATCCAGAGGAGGGCAATTAGAATAATGAAGGGATCATAGGATCATGGAAATCATCTTTTCCAGCCTCCTCATTTTACAGATGAGGTAACTGAGGTCCAAAGAGGAATCATACGATCAGGGACTAGGATCAAAGGATTATAGATTAAAACTAAGAAGGAAACTCAGAGCCCCATAAATTCAATATTCTCTTTTTAAAATGGGGAAACTGAGGCCTAGAAAGTCTCATAGAATTATATATTAGTATTAAAAAGATCATAGATTTAGAGCAGAAAGGAACCTCAGAAGCCATGTAGTTTAACATCCTCATTTTACAATGGGGAAACAGAGGCCCAGAAAAGTCACGACTTACCCAAGATCACACAGGTAATGTGTCCAAGTTAGGATTCAAACTCAGGAGCTTTGATTCCAAAGCCATTGATTTTTTCTACTATACCATGCTCCTTTAAGATCATTCAGTGACTGGCACTAAGGACAATCCCCTTCCTTTTTAATGGAATTTGGTACATGGCTCACAGTCTTCTTCTCTTCTAATCCTGCCCTTATTTTAGGAGAACAATATAGGTCTCCCTAAATATATGGTGTGGCTTCCACGTTCAACAACCTCCTCAATTCCCAATGTCCTTCATCTTTCCTCCGTCTCCACCATTCACAGAGATGTTTATATCTTTGATTTTGCCAGCATCCAGATGCCATGATCTAGAATTCTAAAATTCCTCAATCTGACTAGAGTGTCCTGTTATTCCATGTCTTTCTCTTTCTAGAGTAAAATACAAGCTTCTTAGCTTGCTATTTAAACCTCATCACTATCTGGTTCTACCTATTTTTTGGGACTTTTCCCCCCAATGTCTTCTCCTCCATACCCTTCCAGCAAACTACCCTACTTATAATTCCTTGATCTCACTATCTGACCTCCTTCCTCCATGTCAAGTTAACAATCACTTATTAAGCATCTATTCTATGTCAGACATTATTTTAAGCTTCTGGAGATACAAAGAAAGGGAGTGGGGAATGGTTCCTGTTCTCAAGAAATTCTTAGTTTAATGGGAGTGACAATAATAAGATAACTAGAAATAAATTGTAGACAAGGTAAATTAGAAATAAACTTAGAGATAAGGCCTCTTTAATAAATATTTTTTTATTTTAATAAAACTCTTGGGATAGACTCAGAAAAAGATGAGACTTTATCTGAGACTTGAAGGAAGCCAGAGGCCAGAAGGTGAAGATGAAGATGGAGTCCATTCCAGGTATAGAGACAGCTGATGCAAATACTCAAAGTTGGGAGATGAAATGTGTTGTGTGGGGACCAGCAAAGAGGTCAGTGTCAAAAAGTACATGGGAAGAAGGGGTGAGAGAATAAAGTGTAAGGAGACTGGAGAGATGAAGTGATGAAGGACTTTAAAAACCCAACAGCCTTGCCTATGCATGGACATTCTCCCATATTTGGAATTGATGTCTTCCTTGTATTCTCTTCTGAGAATCCCTAACTTCCATTTGGGTTAAAATCCTGTGCTTGCCACTTATGGTAGGACACCCTGATCTGCCCAGGTGTTGGTACTCTCCAACTCCTCAAGCATGTTCCTGGGGAATATTTCTGTCCAACCAGTGGCAGAGCACTCTGAGCTCCTATAGGTCTGATCAGCCACTGTTGGATACATTGTACCTGGACTCTTATGTGACTTCATTTTGGTCCTCTCTGAGAATGAATGACAATAATCATCACGAACCAACCAACTCTCTTAACTCCTCCAGCAATAATATATAAACTTATGAGTTACATGATGTATCCACCCAGTACAGATCTACCCACTATCTATCTACCCTGTAAGCTTCTGAAGGGTAAGGATTGTTTTCCATTTTGTCCCTTTTTTTGTCCATAATTAGCCCTTTATAAATATTTGTTGGATTGATTTGGATTGGGTGGGATAAATTGAAGAAGTTGAAGAAATTGACTACATTCAAGAAGCTTTACACTCTAAAGAAAGAAGTTATATCAAAGGAAGCTGAATATCAGGAGGACAGTGAATACCATGTAGAGACATGGCAGAAAAAGTCCAGAAAGTCAGAAGTATATCTTAGAGAGGAGTTTTTAGAACAATGGATAGAAGGTGCAATGAAGGAATTTTAAGTAGAGATAGCCTCTACTCTGAGTGCCTCTACTCTAAAAGCACAGAATTTGAAGACTTTGATCCAGAGTTTAAATCCCAACTTCATCAACATGCTATAAAATAAGAGGTTTTAGCTCCAGATTTGCTGTAAAGAGAAACTTCCTAACAAAGAGAAGCATCCAAAAGGAATGGGTTGCTTTGGAAAGTGATGATTTTTCTCTATCTAGCATTTTCTCTAGCTATCCTTCATGCTTGGAACACTTTCTCTTTTCTGCTCTGACTACTGATTTTCCTGGCTTCTTTTCAGTCCCAGTGAGAATCTCATCTTTTATATTTTTACAGGAAGCCTATTCTACCCCCTCTTCATTCTAATGCCTTGGCTCTATTAATTATTTGATTATTTAATAGTTTGCTTTGTATATATTTGCTTGTATGTTGTCTCTTCCATTAGATTGTAAACTCCAGAGATTGTCTTTTTTTTTTTTTGCATCTTGCTCTGTCTCCAGTGCCTAGTACCGTGCCTGGCAAATAGTAGGCACTTAATAAATATTTATTGCTTGTTTGGTTGATTGACTCCTCCTGTGAAATGCTGTTTTACAGTACTATATTGTATTGTAGGTCTAGTAGCCACCTAGTGGGGACTCCCTGGAAATGCAAACCTAGTATTTAAAACTGAAATTACCTCTTTAAAAGGCTGATCTGATTTACTGACTCCCTTAGGTGAGCTCCCATTGGACAGATTGAAGGATAGAAAAGTTGCTCTTTTTTAATATTAACATAAAATATCATTCAGATCCTGCCCCTTAAAGAAGCTTATAATGTAATAGGAAGAACAGAATGACTGAATCTATCATCAATCTATCTACCTACCTACCTATCTATTTATCAAATTCAGAGAGAGAGAAAATGTATAATATCCCTGAGAACGTTTTGGTGTTGGCTTTCCACACTGACATGAGTGGGAGGAGGAAGGGGACTGTGATTTTTGACCTTTGATTTCATTGATTGGAGAATTCCAGATGAGGACACTCATTCTACCCATGTACTTTAATTCCTGATTCCTCACCTGCTTTATCTCTTTTCTTCCTCTCGTTGGTGAGTTCCTACTGAATTTCTAGTTTTAGGAAAGGCCCCATGCTAGCCATATTTCATTCATTTCCAGGCTTTTCTGACTGAATGGACTTCACCACCCTGTCATTCCTTCTCCCTTCTCTCTGCTCCCTTCCTTCTCAGCTCCTTTTTGTATATTTTCTTCTTAATAGAATGTAAGCTCCTTGAGGGTAAGGGCTGATTTTCTCTTTTCCTTTTATTTGTATTGACACATAGTAGACCTTTAATTAATGCTTTTTTGACTAATCGACTGTTTTGTAATGTGGAATCTTAAGAAAGTTGTGTGGGGACACTAAGACAAGGGTCTGTAAAATTTGACAAACCTGGTTTGTTTTTGTACTCCAGAAAAAAAATTAAAAACATTTTGTGATGTGAAAATTTGTAATTTGACAATATTTCAAGTACCATGCATTTTGCTGTACCTCCATATTTTATTTATTTGTTATCAGTCAAAAGAAGAAAAGGAGAAGGGAAAAAAGTTTAATTACAATTTTTTGAGTTGAGTGAGGAAACTGTTTTTTGGGGGTTTTTTGAGTAAGAACTGCCAATTATCAAATCCTAAATGGTTTTGAAAATGAGCTTTTGCTGTAGATTTGATAATTTCCCTTAAAGAATCCAACCTAAAATTATAAGGCAAAACAGCATCTAGAGGTGAAACCTTATTCTATAATAAAAATAAATTCAATGATAACTCATGCTGTTTGTGTGACCGGTAATGTCAAACTGCTTCATATGTTCTCTGTGCTGCCAGTAATTAAAACAAGAAGCAAGATTTTCACTCACACAAATATCTGAGCTCAAACTTCAGTTCCAGCTGCATTTTTTTGAACCTTGGTGCAAGGGTAAAAGAAAAACAGATCATGAAGAACTAAACACAAATAAAAAATGACTGAACATGTGAACAATATATAGGGCCTATTCTCTGCCAGGTACCATGCTAAAAAATTTTTAAATGTTATCCTATTTCATCCTCATAACAACTCTGGGTGGTAAGTGCCCATTTTACAGGTGAGGAAATGGAGGCTAAGTGGCTTGCCTAGGGTCATACAATCTAAGACCAGATTTAAAATCGGGTTTTCTTAATTCTGAACTCAATGTTCTATCACATAATGATAAATATGCTCAATTAAAGATCAATTAAAATCATAAGCTCATGGATTTACATTAGTATTTGACAGAACTTTTTTTGTGAAAAGACATTTTCAAAGATGAAATATGTAAATCTCTTTACAGATCAGTATTAATAGATGAACTTTGGCAATTGAATTTGTGGCTAGGGAATAATAACTTTGAACCCTAATTAAGTGAAATATCATTGCCAAAAGAATTTTCATTCTTCTTACTAGGAGATCTCCATTACAAATAATTACATTCAATCATTATTATACTTTGAATTTGTAAATAAAAAACTTATGGAAATTTATTTTCTCTTACTATATACCTACACAATGGACTTGATTTTCCCAAATGTTTACTGCCTGATCCTTTGCAGAAAAAGTTTGCTAATCCTCTGTACTAAGAGGTTGCTCAAGGTCATGGTGTCAGTACACATCAGAAATGGGACAAGGACCCAGGGAGATCTTCCTGATACTAAATACTTCCTGATTATAAATACTAATATTACTTTCCTTCCTAACTTTAAATATCATATATGTTATACTGCTTCTCACCTTGATCACCAATACTACTTCCTAACTTTAAATACCATATATGTCCTACTGCTTATTACCTTGATTTTTAATTAATGCTTTAAAAATTGAATTTCATTAAATGGAGATTTTCACATAAAATGCTATGAGAAATCTGAAGGGGGGACATCAGATCAACTGTTTACTTCTGCCCTGAATTTACCTATCAGGGTTACTGTGAGAATCAAAGGAGATAAAATTTGTAAAGCACTTAGCCTAGCTCCTGACATACAGCAGGCACTGGATAAATCTTTATTCCTTTTTTCTTCCCATTTATGTTGAAATGATAGTTTATTCTGCTTCCTTTGAACTCCTTTCCCCACCCCCAACTCCATTTAGTATAGCAAGTTTATATGTAACAAATAAGTCACAAACTTTCCCATAAATTAAAGGACCATAACAATTACTTGCAAACTGTTTCATAAATCAGGAGAGTAAAGGAATCATTGGCAACTGTTTCCTAAACCAACTAAGGTTACATTAGCAGAAGCCAGACAATGTGAAAACTCCTTACTCTTTCCTCTTATTTTATTTTTTCCAATTACATGTAAAGATAGTTTCCAACATTCATTTCAGTAAGATTTTGAGCTCTCCAAATGTTCTCTTTCTCTTTTTCTCTCCCTCTCCCCCAACACAGCAAGAAATCTGATATAATGTGTGCAATCACATTAAATCTATTTCCTCATAAGTCAAGTTGTGAAAAGAAAACTAACAACAAAAGTGAAAAACCACGAGAAAGAAAAACAGAAGAAAAACTTCAAAAGTGAAAATAATAACGCTTTGATCTGCATTTACATTCCATAGTTTTTCTCTGGATGTGTATGAAATTTTCCACCCCAAGTCTATTGGAATTGTTTGGAACACTGTATTGCTGAGAAAAGCTAAGTCTATCACAGTTGATCATCACATAATGTTGCTACTGTGTACAATGTCCTCCTGGTTCTGCTCACTTCACTCAGCATCAGTTCATATAAGTCTTGCCAGATTTTTCAGAAATCCTCCTGCTGATCATTTTTTAGAACAATAATATTCTTTTACATTTATGTACCACAACTTGCTCATCCATTTCCCACTTGATGAGTAGCCCCTCAATTTCCAATTCTTTGCCGCTCCAAAAGAGCTACTATAAATATTTTTGTACACGTGGGTAAGACTCCTCATTCCACTAATGTCCTTGATCTGGAAGCTGCAGATAAGCTTCAAATATTTTCAGTAAAATGTTACGCAAGTGAACTAACCCTACGGTCATGTTGATAAATTTGAGACAATGTTAATGTCAATAAACTAAGCCAAAGGTGACATAGATAAAAATTACCTTCACCTCTAAAATCTATAAAAATGTGACCCCAATCTCTTGCCTCTTGAGCACTTATCCACCTGCTAAGGGTCCATGCTACCCAAGTGCTCCCCAGATGAAGTTGCATAAATGATTCTGTGTTCCTCCCCTTTTCCATTCCTACCTCCCTCTACCACCTCACCCCTGATCCCCATGCCATTTGACTCTGGAATTCTGTGCCTTATTAAAGCTTGAAGCATCACTCCCAGCTTATTGCCATTGTGGTCTTTCTTAGAGAATATCCAAAAATAAAAACAATATCTTTTGTTTTTTGTTTTTGGACCTGGAGTCAGAAATACCTGAATACAAATCTAGCCAATTTACTAGCCCGGCTAGTTCAATTTACTAGACTTTGAACAAGTCACATAACCTCTGTTTGGCTCAGTTCCCTCAAGTGTAAAATGGAGATAATAGCACCTTTCTCCTGGGGTTGTTATGAAGATCAAGTGAAGTGATATTTATAAAAGGCTTATAACATGCTTACTGTGCCAGGGTCTAGTACACAGTTGGCCCTATATAAAATGCTAGCTATGGTTCTATTATTTTATTATTGTTTTGCGAGGTAATTGGGATTAAGTGACTTGCCCAAGAAGTATTAAATGTTTGGGGCTGTATTTGAACTCAGATCCTTCTGACTCCAGGGCTGATGCTCTTCCCACTGTACTACCAAGCTGCCTCTGTATTATTATCATTGTTAGTAATTATTTTCACAAACGGGTGAGACAGCTGCTATTATTATCCTTATTTTACAATTGAGTTCATAGAGACAAATAGATTGATGCAATTTGCCCAAGATCACACAGCTAGCAAGAGACAGAACTTTAATTCAGATCTTCCTCATTCTAAGAACTCTAAACACCATCCTGTGCTATGTCCACAAGTAGAAAGTCCAGCTCTCACATGTGAAGGTTATGGTAGAAACTGGACTCCAAGAAAGGAGCATCATGGTCCTGGGAATGGTGACCCAGCAGTGGCTGTGCTGGGTGGTATACTGGGGAGCAAGGATTAATCTCATTGAGCCCCAATTCCCTCATCTGTAAAATGAAGGAACTAGGATAGATGGCCTTTGAGGTCCCTCTAATCTCCAGTTCCTCTTATTCCAAAGTCACAGTTGTCTCTGCAGGGAGAAACCAAGTCCCCTTTGCCCCAAGTTAGTATTCTGGGGCAAAGTCTTATTTGTTCCAGGCAAGTTATATCTCTGACCTTGAATAAGACGTTCTGCTAGGGTGGAGGGTAGGACAAGATAATTCTCTCTTCAACCAGTTCAAGGGCATATCATGTGGAAAAGTAATTGGACTAATTTTATGTGTTTGGGGGGCTCTTTCTTAACCTCTTGGGGGTTTGATTCAATTGCTGGTGAAAGGGTAAGAGAGAAATTGGATAAATCCTAAGCTTCTTTCCTAAGCTTCTGTGATCTCAATTTTCTGGCCTCCTAATACAACTTTCTCATCTGCTCTCATAAGTTTCTAACTAGAGGATTCTCTTAAGAGATTTCTCTTAATTCTGCCATCTGCACCCAGAGAAAGGACTGTGGGGATTGAGTGTGGATCACAAGCTAGTATTTTCATTTTTTTAATTGTTTTTTGCTTGCATTTTGTTTTCTTTCTCATTTTTTTTCCTTTTTGATCTGATTTTTCTTGTGCAGCTTAATTGTGGAAATATGTATAGAAGAATTGCACAATTAACATATATTGGATTACTTGCCATCTAGGGGAAGGGGTGAAGGGAAAGGAGGGAGAAAAAAATTGGAACATAAGGCACTATCTATGCATGTGTTTTGAAAATAAGCTTTATATAAAAATTGTTTTCTAAAAAAGTTTTTTCTCTGCAAAAGAAGGTGGAACAATGTCTTCTAAGGTCCCTTCCAGCTTAACTTTCATGCTCCTGTTATAACATCTTTCCATAAAGCTTTGTCATTGCCAAAAATCTTTTATATTTATTTAATAAATGTAGATAAATATTTAATAAAGTTTAACAAATATTCCATTTTAATCTAAATTAAATATTCAATTAGATTTTGATATGAAAATAAAATAGTTTAAATAAATACTTAAAATTTGATAGGATTTAGTAAATATTTAGTTATAGGTACAGTTGTGAGATCTTGGGGAAGAGTTTGGACATTTTGCTCAAATAAATGTTTTACAATTTAAGGTTCTTGGTAGCTAGGTGGCGCCATAATGCCCAAAATATTGGGCCTACAGTCAGAAAAACCTGAATTTAAATCCTGCCTCATACAAGTTTCAAGCTAGGTGAAATTGGGCAAGATTGATTTTAACTTCTGACTCAGTTTTCTCAACTGTAAAATGGGGATCAAAGTAACATTATCTCCCAGGGTTATTGTAAGAATCAAATGAGGCAATATTGGTAAATAATCTATCATGATTCTTGGCACATCGTAGATACTGAAAAAATGATTGTTCCTTCCTTCCTTTCCTTCTCTTTGGGAGCAGGAGCTGCCTCATTCTTTTTTTATGTGGCTGTGCTTAGCAGAGGGTCCGGCATACAGCAAGTGCCTAATGGTTGCTAATTCATTCATATATCCTGGTGGTTCTTTGATCCCATGGAATTTAGTGTTCCTTGTAATAATACAGGTCACCCTTTTGATTTCCTGCCCATGGGTGGATCTCTGACACTTGATGGAGGACAGAGGTGATCCTAGAATCTTGAAGGTAACACTAGTAGGGGATAAATTCTTCGAAGCTAGAAAGGTTTTAAGTCCCACCCAGAGCAAGTCTTCTCTACCTGGACTAGCCAAACCAAGATTGGAGCTGTTTGTCCCATGTATGTTGGTCACTTGGTGACGGATTCCTTGGTCATGGCTAGTCATGAATCCTAGGTGAATACAAATTGGATCCCAATTAATCAACAAATATTTATCTTTTTAAAAAAATTATGTTTCTTTAACATTTTACTTTTTGCCTCAATTATATGTAAAATGATTTTTAGCATTTGTTTTTTAAAATTCTGAGTTATAAATTCTTTCTGTCCCTCTTTCCCCATCCCCCTCATTGAGAATGCAATTTGATATAGATTATCTATGTGCAGTCATGCAAAACAAATTTCCATATCAGTCACGTCTATGATAAACACAGCATGTGTTTATCGAGCACTTACCTGCTATTTTCTTGGCACTTGACCAACAAAATGAAGTAGTCCCTGCCCAGAAAGAGCTTCCATTTTATCAGGATCTCTTTTTCTGATTCCTTTCCCCTTTTCTGGTTGCTTTATATGCAGAAAAGGTCAGAGTTTTTTAAATTCCAATCATTTTGCAAAGAGAAAAAAATGAATGTTTGATTTGAAAAAAATTATAAGGAAAGTTTTAAAACCTGCTCTTTGGAACATATTTAAAGGTATTGATACAAGATACAAGCTAGAGATGTATTGTTTTAAAACTGGAAGGGATATAGAGGTCATCTATTATTTCACTCCGTGATCGGATGAAGAAGTCAATCAGTGCACAAGTTTCTATTAAGCGCTTACTATGCGCCAGGCACTGTACTAAGTATAGGATATACTATGCTCCTACTGTGTGCTCTTATGTTCACAGTCGAATGGGGAAGATAGAGTGCAAACAATTATGTATAAAGAAGGTATAGAGACGAAAAATTGGGAGCGAACCCCAGGGAGAAGGAGCCAGAATTATGAAAGACTGGGAAAGGTTTCTTGTGAAGATTGAGTTGAGACAAGAAAGGCAGGGAAGCCAGGGGCGGAGATGAAAAGGATAGACTAATTCAGTTCTATCATTTTTCAGTTTTGTGTCCCATTCTTCATGACCCCATATAGGATTTTCTTGCCAAAGATACTTAAGTAATTTGCCATTTCCTTTGCCAACTCACTTGACAGATGAGGAAACTGAGGCAGACAGGGTTAAGTGACTTTCCCAGAGTCACACAACTACTAAGTGTCTGAAGTCAGATTTGAACTCAGGTCCTCTTGACTCTAGAACCAGAGCTCTATTCATTGCGCTACCTAGCTGCTCCCACAAATATAACAACCCCTCTAGGCTTCAGTTTTCTTCTCTGCAAAATGGAGGTAATAATGATAACTAATTGCCTCTTATATGGGCTTCCTACAGGAAGAATCTTTATTTTCTTTGCTTTATTTAGTACTATGGCTTTCTTGTTATGAAATAATTACTGTGTTTTCTAGGGTTCAGCTGATCATTGGGGATATTTTCTCTTTTTTTCCTTCTTTAAAAAAATAAATTGGTATTGATACTTTTCATTTTTATATAAACTAATTATATTCCCCCCCCCCTTCCCCCGGAGAACTCTTTCTTATGACAAAGGTAAAAAAAAGTTCAATAAAATCAACCACAATATGGAAAAAGCTTGAAACACAAAATGGGAAATATCCAGTGATCCACACCCCAAACTCTCTACCTCTTCAAGGAACAGGTCATCATAATTTCCCATCACTCAGTTTTAATTGTTTTCTCTTTCTATCCATTTATACGATTATACTCATATATAGTGTTTTCATGGTTTGGCCATTAAGATTGTTTTCATTTATTATCTGGTGGTAAAAGTGTTTTTAAAAATGAAGGGTACTTGATTTCATTAGCAACAGAAATTTCAAGTGTGAAACTCTATCCACACAGGGAACAATTGTTTATCATTTAATACAAAGATTTTTGAATTTTTTGATCTAAGGAATCCTTTATATTCCTTTTTAAAAGAAAATATCATATATTTATTCTCAGTTCTTGGAATTAAACTATATGATAGTGATAAAGGGAAATAAAATAAGAATTTATGTTCTTTAGAGATTAAAGTGGACATAGACTATATATACAGAATAGCAAGACATAGGAAGGAAGCATCCAAAATTATATTTCAATGTAATTTCTTTTTTTTTAAAGCTTTTTATTTTCAAAACATATGCATAGATAGTTTTCAACATTCACCCTTGCAAAACCCAGTGGAACTTTTGATAGTCTTAAAAAATTACAGAAGAATTCCTCCACATTCATATACATTTATATGTATTGATATATTAGAAATTAAAACATCTAACATTACTATGACACTAGTTTTGACCTTGGGGACTCCCTAAAAGAGGATACTCCAGAACCAGAGTTAAGAGTTGCTTGAGTCTCACTGAGGTTAAGTGATTTGGTCAAGCTTATGTTAAAATGGAGGACAAACATAAAAATAACTTGAAAAACCAGCTCTTCCTGACTCCATTTTCCATTATTGCATGCTGCCGCAGTGAAAATAGTCTTAAATCCACAGATTTAATATGGCACTCAGGATATAATGAGATGAAGTTCAGGCTCAGGCAAGTTAAGGGAATCTCTGAGGGATACGAGTATCTCAGGTGGGCAGATGAGCCATTATCCAAATGTGAGGATGTGTTCAGTTTCATGGAAGAAAGTAACATACCTTATCCAGCTAATTGGTCCTCTGAATCAGAGAGATACTCTCTTTCTGGTCAGATGAAGGAAAAAACCAATCCCCAGGAAATATCTATTTATGAGTATAAATGGGAGAACACCTGAAAAAGAATTATATGTATGTATGTATATATGCATATGTATGTAACACAATTAGCCTAAAAGTCTTTTTTATACAAAACTTTTTATTTTCAAAACACATGCATAGATACTTTTCAACATTCACTCTTGCAAAACCTTGTGTTCCAATTTTTCCCCTCCTTTTCCTCTACCCCCCCCCAAAATGGCAAGTAATCTATGTTAAACATGTGCAATTTCTTTTATACATATTTCCACCATTATGCTGCACAAGAAAAATCAGTTCAAAAAGAAAAAAAAAAGAGAAAGAAAATACAAAACAAGCAAACAACAAAATAAGTGAAAATACTATGTTGTAGTTCACAATCTTCCCAGGTCTCTCTCTGGGTGCAGATAGCTCTCTATCACAAAACTATTGGTATGTGACCCAAAAATCTTTTTTTTTTTTGTTTATTTGTTTGGTTGGTTTTTTTTTAAATTTTATTTTATTTAATAATAACTTTGTATTGACAGAATCCATGCCAGGATAATTTTTTTACAACATTATCCCTTGCACTCGCTTATGTTTCGTTTTTTCCCCTCCCTCCCTCCACCCCCCCCCCCCAAGATGGCAAGCAGTCCTATATATGTTAAATATGTTGCAGTATATCCTAGATACAATACATATTTGCAGAACCGAACAGTTTTCCTGCTGCACAGGGAGAATTGGATTCAGAAGGTAAAAATAACTCGGGAAGAAAATCAAAAATGCAAATAGTTCACATTCATTTCCCAGTGTTCCTTCTTTGAGTGTAGCTGCTTCTGTCCATCCTTGATCAATTGAAACTGAATTAGCTCTCTTTAACAAAGAGATCCACTTCCATCAGAATACATCCTCATACAATATCGTTGTCGAAGTGTATAATGATCTCCTGGTTCTGCTCATCTCACTTAGCATCAGTCCATGTAGGTCTCGCCAGTCCTCTCTGTATTCATCCCGCTGGTCATTCCTTACAGAGCAATAATATTCCATAACGTTCATATACCACAATTTACCCAAACATTCTCCAATTGATGGGCATCCATTCATTTTCCAGTTTCTAGCCACTACAAACAGGGCTGCCACAAACATTTTGGCACATACAGGTCCCTTTCCCTTTTTTAGTATCTCTTTGGGGTATAAGCCCAATAGAAACACTGCTGGATCAAAGGGTATGCACAGTTTGATAACTTTTTGGGCATAATTCCAGATTGCTCTCCAGAATGGTTGGATTCGTTCACAACTCCACCAACAATGCATCAGTGTCCCCGTTTTCCCGCATCCCCTCCAACATTCATCATTATTTTTTCCTGTCATCTTAGCCAATCTGACAGGTGTGTAGTGATATCTCAGAGTTGTCTTAATTTGCATTTCTCTGATCAATAGTGATTTGGAACACTCTTTCATGTGAGTGGTAATAGTTTCAATTTCTTCATCTGAAAATTGTCTGTTCATATCCTTTGACCATTTATCAATTGGAGAATGGCTTGATTTTTTATAAATTTGAGTCAGTTCTCTATATATTTTGGAAATGAGGCCTTTATCAGAACCTTTAATTGTAAAGATGTTTTCCCAGTTTGTTGCTTCCCTACTAATCTTGTTTGCATTCATTCTGTTTGTACAAAGGCTTTTTAATTTGATATAATCAAAACTTTCTATTTTGTGATCGGTAATGGTCTCTAGTTCATCTTTGGTCACAAATTTCTTTCTCCTCCACAAGTCTGAGAGATAAACTATCCTATGTTCCTCTAATTTATTTATAATCTCGTTCTTTATGCCTAGGTCATGGACCCATTTTGATCTTATCTTGGTATGTGGTGTTAAGTGTGGGTCCTTGCCTAATTTCTGCCATACTAATTTCCAGTTATCCCAGCAGTTTTTATCAAATAATGAATTCTTATCCCAAAAGTTAGGATCTTTGGGTTTGTCAAACACTAGATTGCTATAGTTGACTATTCTGTCTTGTGAACCTAACCTTTTCCACTGATCAACTAATCTATTTCTTAGCCAATACCAAATGGTTTTGGTGGACCCAAAAGTCTTAAGAGTGGTTTTAAATGATTAAGAGTTAATGATATACGCATACATATAACTTATAAATGCTCACATATAGTAGAATATATGTTGAAAACTTAATTAATTTATCCAGGCAATGCAGCGACAGAAAGAAAATGAAAAAAAGAAGAGCAGAGACAGAAAGGATTGGGGTAGGGACAGCCACAGAGAAGAAAAAGCATACATATTTGTAGAAGAAAATGGTAGAAAAGAGTCTATAATCTCTGAAAAGAGACAATTATCGCCTTCAGAAGGTTTAGTTAATTTTTGGGTAATCCAGTTTTAAATAAGGTTTTGAGCCACAAAGTTTTATCCAATCTTATCATTGTTCTTTAAAATACTAATTAACCGAGTCTTCAATAGTTTGTAACTCATTTACTGCTTTTTATTCTTTAAAAAAAATACATTGTTTAAATGGGATAGTTCTATATCCCACCAGAGAAAACATTTTTTTTTAACCTGAGAAAGAATAACATCTATATTAGCTGGTGAGCCTGATGAAAAATCAAGTCACCAAGGAGGGAGATGTCCTATTCCTGCATTTGAGCAATTTTTCCAAAAAACTTGGGGTGAAATGGGCTCAGCTCCAACCAAACTAATAATAGGGGAGATAAGAGAATCACAAATGAAAGAGGAAAGTGGATAATTGTATGTATTATTTATTAACTCCTCTCCTTAGCCTTCCTTAGATTTTTTTTTTTAATGGGCTGCTGGATAAAGATAATTAGGCTTTGGAGATTATGCATAATGAATGTGTCATCTCTTGGGTTGGCTGCAAGTTAACTTTCACCATCATTCATTCACTGATCAGCTTTATCTATCCCTGTTCCTCCACCTCTGGCCTCCTTTTTCCACTTCAGGGGATCCAGCACTGGTAACATTCTCCAAGGACAGATTTGGGGAGAATCTACCACAGACACTTTAATTTCTCCTGGGAAAGGGAACTAGGGAGTATGGGGAGGTCAGTAGCATTGGGAAGGATGGAGTCCAGGAAACAGGGGTCTCTTCTGGAAGTGTGAGGAAGAACTTGACATTATGCTCAGCAGGGAAAATGCTTTATACAACATGGAAGAACCAAATGAATTTGGAGACTAAAGGAGAATCTAATACTCCAGCCCCAGTGGGAGCAGAAGATGCAATAAGGATTTCAATATCGTGAAGTTAGTTTGGAGTCAGATTGTTGGTTTGGTCATTTTTTGGGAATCCATTCAACTTTTCAGGGCCTATTTCCTTCATTTGTAAAATTAGGGAACTAGATTAGATGGTCTCAAAGTTCCATTCCTTCATAAATTTAAGATTTTGTGGTTATGATCTATCCTATGATAGAGAGGGTCTGAGAGGGAAAGAAGAAAGGGGTTAGACCAGGTGGGGAAGGACTTATATACCCTGATTATATGGCCTTGGTTTTAAGTTGCTTAACTTCCTTTTTAAAAATTTAAAATGACTTTTTTTCAACAAACAAAATATATTTTCTTCCCTTCCATCTTTTTCCACTTCATCATGAATAAAAAGAAATATAAAACTCTTGTAATAAATATGCATGTTTAAGCAAAACAAATTCCACATTGGCAGTGTATCTAAAATGTATAATTCAACCCATCATCTCTCTGTCTGGAAGTAAGTAGTCTGTTTTGTCATTAGTCTTCTGGAAGGGTGGTGGTTCCTCATTGTTCTAACATCTTTCAAAGTTGGTTTTATATAAATTGTTTTCTTGGTTCTGCTCACTTCACTTTGCAACAGTTGATTCAATTCTTATTAGTTTCTCTAAAACCTGATAGAATAATATTCCATTATATTCTTATGTCATAAACCTGGGGTTGGGATTTGATACAGAAACTCAATATGACAACTTTGCTAAATTGAGAATATGAGAGAATTCAGTAACATAATAAAATCATAGCACAAAGAATATCAGAGCTAGGAGAGACCTCAAAACAGAGAATACCAGAGGTGTGGAGGGGGCATCCTTAGAACAGAGAATGTCAGAACTCAGAGGGACCTTAGAAAAAGGTATCAGAAGTGGGAGGGATCTTAGAACAGGGGATGTCAGGGCTGGGAAGGATCTTAGAACAGGGGATGTCAGAGCTCATAGGGATCTTAGAACAAGGTATCAGAGGTGGGAGGGGTCTTAAAACAGGGGATGTCAAGGCTGGGGGGTACTTAGAGCAGGGGATGTCAGGCCTTGGGGGGACTTAGAGGAGGGAGTATCAGAGCTAAGAGAGATCTGAGAACCCAAGAAATCAGACTTGGGATGGAAGAACCTTAGATCAGATAATTAGGAAGGAACCTGCATCACTAGAGTAATCTTTTCATTTTACAGATTGAGAAATTGACGCCTAGAAAAGTGACATGTCTTATCCAAATTCACCCCATCATCTCTTATATAAATGTTCTAAAACCATCAGTAAGTCCAGTGCAGACTCTCTCCCTGGTACTTGCCTTATTTCTAGCTCAAAGAACCTCCTGGAATAGAAGGTTTCTTTTTCTTTCTTTCCTTCATTCCTTCCTTCCCCCCCCCCCCCTTCTTTCTTTTCTTTCATTTTTTTCTTTCTTGTGTTCTCCTGACTGTGGTTGACAATCTCCTGGCCTAGAAAGGGGTGAAGCTGCAGGGATTATAAAGTGATGCTCCATTGTT